>NW_024344378.1:23309235-23751666 GCF_902729225.1 Pteropus medius | reverse complement strand
TATATACACACACACACACACACACACACATATAAACATATATACATGGTTTATATACTGAACCATATACATTTATATATATGGTTTATATATAAACCATATATACATGGTTTATATATAAACATATATACATGGTTTATATACTGAATATGTAATTGTGTATTCTATTTTTTTATTTCACAATACATCAGTAACTATTTTCATAAAATTAAAATATATTGAAATTAAAATATATCCAAATATATTTTAGATGAGCTGTTGATATTAAATCGTATATATATAATTTATTTTAACCATTTTCCAGTGTTTCAAAATGTTTCAAAAAATGCTCTGACAAACATATATTTTACCACTTTCCCAACATGGGTATTATCAAACTTTTTTTATTTTTGTAAATACAATAGGTAAAAATATCTCATTTTTGTTTTTATTAGTATTTCTTAAATTCTGAATGCAGTTGAGAATCTTTAGATAAGTTTATTGGCCACTTATAATTCTTCTCCTATGAAATTCTTATTGAGTCCTTTGCCAATTTTGGAGTTGCTCTAATCTGGTTTTAAAAAACATTCAATATAGTCAGGAATTAGCCTATTGGCTATTTTACTTGTTGGAAATATTTTACTAGTTAAATTTTTCTTTTAACCTTGCTTATAGTCTTGGGGGTATATCTTCCTATTCAAGAGTAAGATATATCTTTTCATGTATTGAAATCTTTGATGATCCTTAGTACAATATTAAAGTTTTATTTATATAGATCCTACACATTTCTTGTTATGTTTACTTCTGAGAATCTTACCTTAAAAAAAATGATCACAACTGTGAATGGAATTTATTTTTTCACTACATTTTTTCTCTGGTTATTGTTTGAACGTATGAGTGATTTATATGTAGAATAATATTTTAAAGATGTTTTAGTTACACTAATAATAGATGAATACATGTTTGTGTTTTAACAAATTTGGATAAATCAAAATTACTTAGAATAAAAACTGAGCTGTTCATTTAAAATTTTTAATTTTACAACTATCCAGAATTTATTGAATTATTTCTATTCTTTTATTATTTATTTTATTATTTCTTTTTATATATTTTTTATTTTTCTATTACAGTTGACTTACAATATTATCTTAGTTTCAGTATATAACACAGCGATTAGGCATTTATATAACTTAAGAAATAATTACTCTGATAAATCCAGTACCCATCTGACACCATATATAGTTATTTCCATACTACTGACTATATTCCCCATGCTGTACATACTCTACATCTACATGACTATTTTGTTACTACCGATTTATACCTCCTAATCTCCTCTCCCCTTCACCTATCCCCTCAACTCCTTACCCAAATCCAAAGCTATCAAAATGCTCTCTGTATCTATGATTTCGTTTTGTTTGTTTATCCTGTTCTCTAGATTCCACACATAAGTGAAATCATATGACGTTTGTCTTTCTCTGTCTGATTTGCTCCACTCAGAACAATACCCTCTAGGTTCATCCATGTCGTTGCAGATGGCAAGATTTTGTTCTTTTTTATGGCTGAGTGATATTCCATTGCATATATGTACTACCTTTTCTTTATCTATTCATCCATTGATGGACACCCAGGTTGCCTTCATATCTTGGCTATTGTAAATATACTGAAGTGAACAAATGAATGCACATGTCCCTTTGAAGTAGTGTTTTGGGTTTTTTTGAGTAAATACCCAGAAGTGAGATTACTGGGTCCTTCTTGTTTTCTTGTTATAACCTTTGTTTTAAAGCCTATTTTGTCTAGTATAAGTATTGGTATCCCAGCTTTTTGTTTGTTTCCATTTCAATGAAATATCTTTTTCCATCCCTTTACTCTTAGTCCGTATGCATCTTTTGATCTGAAGTGAGTCTCTTGTAGACAGTATATGTAAAGGTCTTGTTTTCTTATCCATTCAGACACCTTATGCCTTTTGACTGGAGCATTTAATTTATTTACATTTAAAGTATATGTAATTAATAGATATGTAATTATTGCCATTTTATTACTCATATTTTTGATCTTTTTTTCTTCTTCTTGAAGAAGTCCATTTAACATTTCTTATACTGTTTTGATGATGATGACCTCCTTTAGCTCTTTCTTGTCTGAGAAGCTCTTTATCTGTCCTTTGATTCTACATGATAGCTTTGTTGGGTAGAGTAGTCTTGGTTGCAGGTTCTTGCTTTTCATCACTTTGAATATTTCACGCTAATCCCTTCTGGCCTACAAAGTTTCTGTTGAGTAATCAGCTGAGTCTTATGGGAATTCTCTTGTAGGTAACTAACTGCTTTTCTCTTGCTGCTTTTTAAGATTCTCTCTTTGTCTTTAATCTTTGACATTTTAACTATGTTTCTTGGTGTGGGCCTCTTTGGGCTCATCTTGTTTGGGACTCTCTGTGCTTCCTAGGCTTGTATGTCTATTTTGTTCACCAGGTTAGGGAAGTTTTCTGTCATTATTTCTTCAAATCGGTTTTCAATTCCTTGCTCTCTCTTCTTCCAGTACTCCTAGGATGTGAACATTAGTAAGTTTGATGTTGTCCCGGAGGCCCCTTAATCTATCCTCACTTTTTGGTTTCTTTTTTCTTGTTGCTATTCTGATTGAGCATTTTCTTCTATCTTCTCTTCCAAATTACTGATTTGATTCTCTGCTTCATTTAATCTACTGTTGATTCCCTCTAATGTATTCTTCATTTCAGTTAATGCATTCTTCAGTTTTGACTGGTTCCTTTTTTGGTTTTCTATCTCCAGTTTTATGTTTTCTATCTCTTTGTCGAAGTTCTCGCTGAGATCATTGAGCATACATATAACCAGTGTTTTGAACTCTGCATCTGGTATATTTTGTCTCCATTTTATTTATTTTTCCAGAACTTTATTCTGTTCATTTGGAACATATTTTTTTGTCTCCCCACTTTGGCTGTCTCCCTGTGTTTATTTCTATGTATTATGTAAGGCCGCTATGTCTCCTGGTCTTAGTAGTAGAGTGGCTTTATTTAGTAGATGTCCTGTGGAGCCTAGTGACTCAGTCTCCCTGGTCACCTGAACTAGGTGCTCCAGGTGTGCCCCTGTGTGGGGCGTGCATGCTCTCCTGTTATAGTTGAACTTTTGGTTGCTATTTGCATTTTAATGAGAGGGATTGATCCATGGGCTAGTTGGTTGTGAGGATTAGCTGTGACTATAGTGGAGAAGCTGTTGTGCAGGGGCTGACCTTATAGAGCAGGATTTGCTTTAGCAGGGCTCTGGTGCCTACCCAGTTTGCCCTTTGGGTGTGTCTTTTGTGGAGATGGATGGTGCTGTTGTGTGAGATAAAGGTGGCCACCAGGTGTGTTGGTTCTGAGGCCTCTTGAATGGGACTCTGTTGCAGGCCAAGGTCAACTGTTGCCTATATCCTGCCTGGGGCCACTTAGTATGAGCTACAAAGCGATTTGCAGATGGATGCCACTTGTGCTGGGCTTGGGTGTGCCTATGCTGTGAACCAAAGCCAGCTGCTGCTAGTGCTGGGCTTAGGGCTGCTCATCAAGAGGTACAAGGCACACCGAGGCCAGATGATGTTTGGGGTTTGTGAATTTTTGAGAAACTTTAGGAACGTCCACAGCATGAGCCATGATAAGCTTTGTATGGAAAAGCCACTGGAAGTGGCTTGATTGGCCTCACATGTTGGGTGGGGCGGAGCCTCAGGGAATCATGAGGGCGGGGTGAACATGTTAGCCAGGTTGATAAAGACTCAGATATGGTGCCTGCCTGCGTCTGCACACTGGGTAGGACGGGCTCAACAAAGGAACAGTGGTGACTACTAGCACTTCTGTCTAGGAGAAAGCTGCCCCTCCAGCCCTCACCCTGAAGCCAAACTATTATTTCCTCACTGTTATGTCCCTTGCACCTTTTAAGCTGCTGCCCCAGTGCTGGAGCTCAGAGCGAGTAAGTTCATCAGTAAGTCGGTCCGTGTGCTGGCCCTTTAAGAGGAATCCTTGGGACTCCAGTCACCCTCCATCTCATACAGTCACAATCTCTGCTGGTTTTCGCAGCCAGAAGTTGTGCAGACTTCTCTTCCCTCCCCTGGAGTCCTGGGCGAGGGAGCCTGGTATGGGACTGGGACCCCTTGCTCCTCAGGGGAGACCTCCGCAGTCCAAGATATCCCTCCCGATTTTTAACTGCCACACATGGGTGTGCAACCAGCTCATTCCATGTCTCTGCCTTTCTTACCAGGGTCAGTGTGGCTTCTTCTGTGTATCTTTAGTTATATAACTTCTGTTGAGCTAGACTTTAGGTTATTCTAAATGATGGTTGTTCTGTAGTTTAGTTCAGGGGTCCCCAACCCCTGGGCCATGAACTGGTACCAGTCCATGGCCTGTTAGGAACTGGGCCACACAGCAGGAGGTCAGTGGCTGGTGAGCTAGCAGAGCTTCATCTGTATTTGCAGCCACTCCCCAGCGCTAACATCACTGCCTCAGCTCCATCCTAGATCATCAGGCATTAGATTCTCATAGAAGTACCAGTCCTTTGGGGACTGCTGGTTTAGTTGTAACTTTAATGTGATCATGAGAGGAGGCAAGCACAGCATTTACCTACTCGGCTATCTTGACTAGAACTAGAATTCATTTTAATAAAATTCAGTTGATTTCTTTAGGTTTTCAGGTATACAATCAGATCAACAACAAAATAATGATAATTTTGCCTCTTTCTTTCCCAAATACAGTTATTTTCTCATTTCATTTTATTGGCTATGCCATCCAAAATTAACTAATGTAATGGTTTCACATTAATCTTGAGTGGGAGTAACAGTAATGTTACAGAAGCTTTTATTTACTTATTTATTTTTTAGGCGAGGCAACCCTTGGTTGACCTCACAGATTGCAAGGAACTTGTCAGCTTACAATCCCTTATTTTTTATGCCTACAGCACCTGGTCTTCCTAGGTGGTCTCCCATGCAAGCACTAACCAGGCCCGACCCTGCTTAGCTTACGAGATCAGACGGGATCGGGCTTGTTCAGGGTAGCATGGCCGCAGACTTACAGAAGCTTCTTAAAATATATATTGACATATCAAGCATACTAAAAGTTGTAAAATAATATATTGACTATATGTACATAGATGCAAGCATATGTATATATATGCCTTTAATACTTAACTTTAGATTTATTTTGTAGGAAAACATTGTTGAATATTTTTTGACTGGAGACTGAGATAAGGTGATGCCACATTTTAAGCAAATGTATAGAGTAATTTTGGAACTTTCTGTTTGCAGGGTATGTGAAAATGAAAACCCAAGTGGGGATGAGATTTGCTCATTGAATATGAAGACAAGGGAAGGACCAGAGATGAACCTGTTCAAGCCTACTGGACTGGACACCACCCAGCCTTTTTGCTGTTAATAACTTGAGTCTCTTGAGAGAACATTAGGTAACTAGTCATCACCTGTGGAACAGTGGACAGGGTGGATCTGTGAGTGAGTTGTGGTAGGGAATTTTCAAGGGTGAAGCTGGGTGAGAGCTACTGCTTTTTGGGATGCTAATAGAGCTCAACTACCTGGCATCTGGTAGGTGCCTACGATGATTGCTCCTATCTGGAGTGTCTATGCATTTCTTTATTAGAGCAAGTGGAATTTGGTTATAAGGCCAAAGAACATAGTTCAGAGCCCAAAGATCTAGATTGTCCTCCCAGCAGTGTTTTTTTAGGACATTTTCTCTTGCATGAAAGCAACTAAGATATAATGTAAAAGCAACAACCAAGCATTTGCATAAACATTCACATGATTTCTGCAGTGCCTTATTCTCTAAAGGTCATCTATTAGGGATCAAGGAGAGTGGAAGTTATGACCAGAAGGCAAGCGGTGTTGTAAGAGAGGTACCTTGAAGTAAAATATTTTCAAGTACAGTTTGTATAAAAGGACATAATCTTACACTAATGCATGCATTTAGAATTCACAGAGCTTCCTCATAGTTTTAATCTCATTTGAGAAATTTTATAAAATATAAAAGGAAAGTATTAACTTCATTTTAGATGATGAAAACTGAAGCCCAAAGATTTTGATTGTTCAAAGGCACACAGCTAGTTAGTGGCAGAGATGAGAGTAAAGCCCAAATATGTCATCTATATTGCATCTATGAATTTTGATATTTATATTGGCTGCAATCTGAGGGGAGAGAATAAAGGATAAAATTGTTTATTTTATATTGTTCAGTTCTTCCTAGTTGTAGTCTTAATGTTGAAACATCAAAAGTCATTTAATCCAATCTTCTAAATCAGAATTAGTAGGTCATGAAATCAACTTATTGGGTCATAGCAAATTGAATAAAAAATTCAAATTGAATATATGAGCACATTGCCTTAATAGGGATAAATATTGTTTTATTAAGCTAATTTCTAACTCTAGGTCACTGTTAAAAAAGCTTGAAAACACTACTTAATATCAGGTTCTCAAAGAACAGAGTGCATAAGAATCATCTGGATTTCAGGACCAAAAGATTTAGATTTAGTAAAGCTGGAATAGGAATCAAGAACCTGCATTTTAAAAAGGCACTACAGGTGATTCTAATGCAGATGGTCTTGAGACTGTACTTTGAAAAACTATGCCATGTATAATGCAGAAACAAAGCACTTTTACTGTATGTGCATATCTTCTCCAGAAGATTCCCAAGTCAGCAGCTGCCATCCCTTTGCCATGGAAAGCCACCTGAGTAAAGAAGTGCAGAACTGGGAAGCATGTGCCTGAAGGGTGCAGCCATGTCCTTGTGTTGGCCTGTGGGTTAATCCTGTACCTATCTCCATTCCTAGATATTAGGTTACTGTGCTAGGGACATGTTCAGGAAGGGTGACAATCATGGCTAAATTCTGGATGTTACATAGTTAAGTGGCATCAGAAGTCAGCTGATGTCAACATGTGTCTTTAAGTGCTCTTTAACCTTGATTATTCTTAACACAATTTTAATACTACTGGGCTTCAGGCATTGTGCTTGGCATTAGAGGGGACACAAGGATGACTGCCCCAGGAGTCTTCGAAGACAAGATACCACCACTACTCTTCAGCCCTATACGCCGAGGGCAGTAAACTGACTCAGCAAATGATTTGTCTTTGCTTTTGGCAAAGGCGTCTCATAGGCTTCAGACACCAAGGAGATGGCCTATTATAATCTGAGATGATGGGACTATATCCTCCGATTTCACACCTTTCTTCCTTCTATCACATACCTGAGGGAAACACTCTTCATGTTTTTAAGGGACTGTAGGCTCTATTTGTCTTATTATTAAGGCATCCCAAAATATTATGTCATCCTAGAAACCATGATTTCCAAGAAGTATTGAGAAATATACACTGAAAGGATTGTTTGGGTATATGCTGTAGCGTTAGCAATTAGTACATTTAGGAAGGCTCATGTTTTCAGATATTCTTCCCAGTGAGGTGCTAAGTGAAAGCAGTCTTTGTATTACAGAGGCTCCAAAGCCCTCCCTTATTCACGAATCAATCACTCTAGTATAGCCCACTGGGTGTCATTAACTGGTTCAAAGACAACTAATTTAATTTTACCATCTCAAAGGATGTTTGTCAAAGGATTTAACATAGTTATTGCTAGGTAATGGGGCTGTAGATGCCTAGCTTTTGGGAGGCCCTCTTCTGAGTAGTGTGTGCAGTGGAAGCCATTCCTGTATGACTGTCTCCACGACTTTGGAAGAGTTGCCCATGTATCTGGGTAAGTACTCTGATTATGGACACTAAGTCAAACATTTTAGTAGACTTCTCAGAATAAAATTATGTCTATCATGAAATCCTTTGGAGATGGTCAAACAAGGTTCCATCCACTCAAAATGTTGCCACTATAAATTTTCTAAAAGTCTAGGTGTTGTGAAGACAAGCACTTGGCGATGAGTGGGAGAGGGCACAAAGCAAAATACTTAAAATAATCATACCTATTTATTTTGAAATTTTACTGACTAGCCGGGAAGAAAAAGTCCATGCTGACATTTTGTTCACCAAAGCACTATTACTGTCAAAATGAGAATTAACCTCAGAATCTGATCCAGAGTATAAAAGAATATCACAAAAGAGATCTGAAATGGCAATATTCTAAACATTTGGGGGATGATACTTTTGTTATTACTAACAAAAGTTTCCACTGATGTACTGAGACACCTTTGAACATTAAAATCTGGTTTCTCCTATCCTAACAAACA
Source organism: Pteropus medius (assembly GCF_902729225.1). NCBI lineage: Eukaryota > Metazoa > Chordata > Mammalia > Chiroptera > Pteropodidae > Pteropus > Pteropus medius. The sequence continues at coordinate 23,743,489 of NW_024344378.1, read as the reverse complement.
TCACTGCACTTCCCAAGCAGGCAGCTGTGACTGAGCCTAGTGTCTACTTTAATTCAAGAGCCTATTCTAGGACTCAGAGAATATCTGAACAAGTCTGTGGACAAGAAGTGTACCACACAGGCTGCATTACCTACCCTAACACCCATGCTCTTATTCAGCCTCAGTAACAGAACTCAAATTTTCAGCTGGGTGTACTGTCATCTAGCTGAATGACTTTCTCAGCCTCCCTTTCAATTACACATAGTTATGTGACTAAGTTTTAGCCAATGAAATATAAGAGGAAACATTGAGACCAACAGAAAGTCTCCTTTAAAATGGTAGGGGGAGAAATATGCCGAAGGCCATGCAAACAGTAAGTAGTAGAGCTGGGATTCAAATTCATCACTCTCTGATTCCACTGTACCCTAAGGGCCTAGTGAAATCTTGTGAACCATCTAGAGCAGGGTTTGGCAGGCTTAGGCCTGAAAGCTAAGATTAAATGGTTGAAAACAAACCTAAAGAAGAATATTTTGTGGCAATTTCAGGCTCCATAAATAGTTTCATTGGACTACAACCACAGATTCACTTACATATTATCTATGGCTGCTTTTACAATGACAGAGTTGAAGAGCTGTGACAAAGTTCCTATAGCCTACAAGGCCCAAAATATTTATTATCTGGTCCTTAACAAAAAATATTACTGATCCCTGAGCTAGAGAAAGGGAAGGGATTTGGTGCAAGTAGGTTGTGTGGCTGGATAGGGATATTGTAACTCTAGTGGCCATTCTAGACGTCCAAGTGGGCCAGGAGATGAAGTGTCACACTGCCTAACAAATATCGGTTGCTTATAAATATTTGTTCACTTCACAAAAGAAGATATAAATATGGCCAAAAAGCACATAAAAAAATCCTCAGCATCAGTAGTCATCAAAGAAATAAAAATTAAAACCACAATGAGATACTACTACACACCTACTAGAATGGCTACATAGTATTGGTGAGAATGTGAAGCAACAGGAACTCACACATTGCTGGTAAAAATGTAAAATAGTATATCCACTCTGGGAAAACAGTTTGGCAGTTTCTTATATAGTTAAGCATCCACTTACTGTAGACCCACTTATTCCTCTCCTAAGTATTTACCCAAGAGAAATGAAAACATGTATAAGCAAAGACCAGGCAAAAACTGCAAACAACCCAAATGTCCATCAATAGGTGAATGGACAAATTGTGGTGTATCCATATAATGGAATAGTACTAAGCAATAAAAATGGACAAACTGCTGATACATAAACATGGATGGACTTTAAAAACATGATGCTGAATGAAAAAAAACAGACCCAAATGAGAACATACTGTAAAATTTTTGTTTAAAATTCTGAGAAAGACAAGTTTATTCCACAATATATATCCTTGTCTCATGAGTGTTACTCTCAATGGCTGCGTGGGCCAAGGGACTTGGGTGAGGGGAGGACAGAGTGGAAGGGGCACAAGGAAATCTTTTAGGCTAAAGAAAATGTTCTGTATCTTGATCACAGCGGTGGTTACACTCGGTATGTATATATTTGTCTAAATTTATTTAATGTGTACATTTTATTGTAGGCAAATTATACCTTAATACATTTAATTTTTTAAAAAAGGGGGCCTACTTCTTCAGGACCCAATAATGGGGAGGGCACTGATGCTGACTATGGCTGTGAATTCATACAGCCATAAGAAATCCACATAAGACGGGAGTACAGAGATAAAAAGGTTACCCACCAAAGATTTTTCTGAGCCTACAAAGAAGTAGCCTCAAAGTCCTCTTTGTAGGCTCCTTGCCATAGGGCCTATGTATCATGGAAGGCTAAAATTTTACCCTGTATTCAGGGTTACAAAGTTCCTCGAAATGAGGCCTTTAATACTTAGACCCCTGGATTTTTTTTAAACCGAATAAAAAGTACTAATATCCTCTTATTCAATTAATCTGAAGGCACTTATCAGCAAGTTGCCCACTTTGATTCAAGCTTAGCTAACAATTCTTTTAAATGTTCTGTTGAACATAAAATAGCAGAGACTGCAAAAGAAGCACATTCACCAGTTCTAAAAATAAAGTCAGTTGGTTTGATGTAAGTCCCATAGGTAACTGGACGTAATCAATTGGAAATCATGATATCATTGCAGGCAGTTTAGTTTAGTCTCAGCTAAGTCAGAGTAGTAATCCTTCCTCATAAAAAACACACTAGCTGCTTGGAAGTAAAAGAGTAACATTCCAGCCAATCTGACACTTTGGGACAAAGTTCAATAAAATCGGCATTTGAATTTCCCTTTTGGGTAAAATGTGGACAATGGAGAATGTTGTGCCTGCCCACTGAAAGTATGCAGAGATGGAGGCAAAATGGTCTTATCTGGGGTTGGCCAGATGGAGCAGATAGTGCCTGAAGAGTAACAGAAAAGTTTCTCTGAGGCTCCTCTTGCAGGAAGCCTGGAGCAACACTGGGGAGATAAGGATTGTGAAGGCAGCCACCGATTTATAATAGTAATCTCCATTTGAAAGTCTTTACAGAGTGGAGAGAGGAAAGGCCACTTTATTTTGCCTCTCAATTGGGTTAGAATTAAAAAAACCAGCTTCAAATACAACCAAGATAAATCTCTGAAATTATAATAAAATATGATAACTCTAGTCCTAAGACTTTCTAGTCCTAAGAAAGGTACTTGGGATAATGGGAAACAATAGAGAAACTGATGTCTGATATGGGTTCTCTGAGCCAACTGGGCAATTCCAGGATAAAGGTTGGAACCCTGATCAGCAGTAGGAAAGGGAAAATGAGGCTTAATTTAAGGCCTCTCAGGAGACTCACAGAACTGCAGAAAAGAATGGAATTTATAAAGCTATAAACTGAATCTATTCAGTCTAGAATTCAACTGAGTGAGGGTTTCAGGTACTGTGACAAGTCTTCAAAAGACACAAAGAATGAGTAATTAGTTCATAAACGAAAGAGCTTATGAAGACCCCTGGCAATAAAAAGCAGCGCCAAAGCAGTAATCCCAAACTGGTGTCAAAGAGAATTTCAAAGGAGAAAGTGCAAAGCTTATAAGAAGCCAAGTAAGTTTGCAGAATATTGCAAATTTTGGAAGCAGTGTAGCAATGAGAGCACAGGCTTCGATTTGCAAAGTGAAACAAAACTGGGTTCTAACCCCAACTCCATTATTTAGCAGCTGTATAACTGGGCAAGTTACTTACTCTCTTTGAACCTCGATTTCCTTTTCTGTAAAGGGGAAATAGTATCTACCGCACAAAGTTGTTATAAAAATTAAATGTATTAATGAGGAAAAAGAACTTAGCATTGTGCCTGGCACACATTAAATGCTCGATGAACAATATCTATTAGTATTCATAGCTAGAATCTCATAGGCTGGGAAGGGAGCAATACTATACTACTGTCATGAATATTAGTGCCATCATGGATGCTATTTGTTTGAAGGATAATGAAACATCACATTAGGATGTTTCCTTATTCTTCATTAGGAATTAATGATAAATGGTATTTGGGTTCATTAGTGCCTTCATTCACTTAGCCATCTTTTTGATCATTTTCCTTTATTCAATAAATATTTTTCTAGTGCCTTTTATGTATCAGGCAGTGTCAGCCACTGGTTGGTTACATGTAAGCTGCACACTTGATTCAGGTTGCAGAAGGTCCATATTTTGAGAACGATTGCTATAGAGACGAAACAGACTTTATTAACTACCCCCCAATTCTCAATTTCTTCTCATGGACAACTGATTTTTAACTACTCTATAATCTCTTTTGAGTCTAGAGGTATTCAATAATCTCATTTATAATGATAGTCTCCCCTACATTATTTTTAACACCTGATTTATCACGAACTTCACTATTCATTCTTTCCATTCTCACTCCCCTACCATTTTGTTTTTCTGTTACATAGTAATTTATTTCACCAACTCCAAACAGCTGAAATTTCTTCTATTAGCAGCCAATTTATTCATGTTCCTTTAACCTTATTTATTTGAATTGGAAAAAATTAAAGTATTTTTTTTAAAATGCTGACAAGCGCATGACTTTTTAACAAACCTATTAGATCATGAGCTTTTTAAACGTGTGGTATATTTTATGTCAAAATTAATTTGTAGAACATAATTATCTATATTATTTTCTCCATAATCTCCCCCTGCTTTCAGTGTTCACTGATCTGATCAAAGGATTCTTAGACGGCAATAAAGGCATTGCAGTGGATTCTGTTTTTGCCTATTTTAGCATCCATTTCCTTCTTTCTCCTTACAGAAACTTGATTTCTTGTATGCTCCTCCCTGACAAACCACTGGAAGACTTTCAACTACAGAAATGAGACTTAGAGATCTAAGAGTAATCCATTCTCTTTGCCAGTGCTTGGTTCAGAAATGGGCATAGACTATTATGTTGTTTAGGGATAAGATGTTTCTGCTGATTTTCCCAAACATTCTTCTGATGATACCTCACATGTTGGCTTTTCTGGCCATAGCAGAACACTTAGCTGATTATCGCCAAAGAACAGTCCATGACTCTTTAATAATTCCTATCCCCCTTCCTGTGTCTAACTGAAAGTACAGACCTCAACAAACATACTATAAATATTGTTGGGATAATTTCTTTAGTTACATTATCTTACACTCACCCACCCCAAAACTTGAACACTTTTCTGCCCATTCAGTTTCAAAATAGCTTTCAGTTGTAGTTTATTTTCATCATTCATAACTCAGACATGTTTAATACTACTGGTATTAGTATTAGTACTGGTATTTGGAACGATGATATGCTTAATTACCTCTGGAATACTCATGATTAAAATTTAATAAAGATATCAAATAACATTTTTTTCAACTTTTGTTAAAATGAAAGCCTCTATATATTAAAGAGTTCTATACTTTGGCCAGTTTATTTTTTATTTTTTTTCCCCCTCTTTAATACCCTCGCCCCTACTTCCTGACCTATGGATGTTGCTCATCCGTCGCGCCTTAAGAACTGGATCTCTGAAGGCGGGTGTCTCCTCCCATGTGCTCGCAGTGCGCCCTCAAGGTGGGGGGAGGGGGCGGCGAGTGTGTGTGAGGGGGCTAGCGCATCCGGGGTACGGTCCAGGGCTCCACTTTGGGCGCAAACCCAGGACCTTTTGCTTGTAAAGCAGACTTGCTAACCACTACACTATGGAGCCACCCCTTTGGCCAGTCTAAAAAATAAAACCAGTTCGATTTCTTGTTAAAAAATCCGTATGACAGTATTTCAATTTTCACTATACTTCTTCAAGGAACAAAATATACTCTACACTTGATGATAATCAACAATAGTGAGCAGAAAAGATGTTGGGAAAGGACTGCTGTTTTATAACAGTGCATTTCTGAATGTGAAAATTATTAGCAAAGTATTTTTGCACTGTTGATACCATTTTATGTCAAATTCAAGTCAAACACAATTTTTTAAAATGTTTTATTTGTAATATGAAATGAAGATGTTTAATTCATTCAGCAAATATTTACTGAGCATTTACTACATGCCACACATTGTTCTGGGTATTGAGACTGAGAGGTGAAAGGGAGAGATGGTTCCTACTTTTCTATTACCAAAAAGCTTATGTTTTATTTTGAATCATTTACATTAAAAAATACATAAACCAACAATAAAATGTTATAAAGTCACAGATGTCACACAGTCAAGGATGAAAAGGAACTTAGAGATCACCTACTACATGTCATCAATTCCAAGATGCACATTATTTTACATTTTGACATCTCTGAAATCAGCCACATCTTACAGTGTGGTCATACCAGGCAGCATGGGGTTGTCACTTTCTCCATATGTGCATCAAAATTTATAGAATGAGTGCCAGGGGGCCAGAAGAAAATGGGAAAACAATGGTGAAGGCAACTTTTTAAAGATTCTTGATGATTCAAAAATCAATAAAATATAATAGTTAAAAGTGTTCATTTCTCACGGGAGAGGAAAATGAAATTCAGAGAGGTTAAATGACTTGCTCTAATTCACAAAGCAGGGCCGTAGGACTAGAGTCCAGGTCTGAATTCCATTCTCATGCTTCTTCTACTAAAATCTTCAGTTATATGGAAAGAAAGGCTATAGAACGTGGCTCTAGTTTGGGGACCATGAGAAAGAAACTTAATCCCCCTTTGCCTCAGTTTCTCCATCTGTAAAAGTGATTTTAATGGACTTAATTCATGAGGTTACTCTAAGTATTGATATAATGTATGTATAGGACTTAACACAGTTTGCATTATGCTAAATGCTCCATAAAAACAACTATTTGAGATCAAACTTTACATTTGGTAGAAAATAATTTAAAGTGGTCATCAATTATCCCACAAATATTGCTCAGTATATGAAGCCCATATCTAGTTATTTGACTAAAATACTGGAAAACTAAAAAGACAGGTAAAAGGTTTGAACTGATTAATAAAAACTTCCACCTTAACAATGTTTTATCCAGGTCCATATGGTATTGTGCCAAGAACCCAGTAGACCTACCTGCAAGAAAACACACAAAAAGTCAGCACCGAGGCCATTTATGACCATCAAATCACTAAGTACTCTTCTGTGTACAAATGCTCTTGTAAATACAATCTCAAATAACGCATCAAAAGGAAAAAAAATTTAAAATGTGTAAATGGATAATTATTGCTTTTTAAAAAATGCTATTATAAGATATAGTATTTTTACTATATACTGGTAGTACAAGAACCACAAGTTTTGGAGGTTAAAATGTATCACAAGGAGACATGACTTGGCCAGAAGAGCTAGAGTAATAACTGTTTGTGATTGAGATATTACTTTATATATTGTAAAGCATGTTCTCATCCATTATCAACTCTTGGCTTTGCACATTGTATGCACTTGTATAAGCAAATCCCAGGTGCTTTCTAATGTCATTTTATAGAATGCTCTGAGGGGGTAAATGTCTACATTTTTTCTTTTTTTTAGCCTGTCTAGGTCAGCTCTTCTAATTTTGAGAGTTTAAGTGAAAATCTAAATTATAACATACTCTATTATGCAGGATCAACCTGCTTTAAATATTAGTTTCCATACTTTTGTTCCTATAAAAAAGAAACATCTATATGTGTATTTTATATCACACTTAAAAAGTAACTTTAACTACTAGGAAATGTTAATGAACCAACTCAAAATTGTTTCTGTTTCACCAGATGACAAAACCTATAGGACATCCTGCAGTGAAGAAAACTAATTCAAATTAATATATCTATATCTGGAATTATTGTTTTTTCTGAAACTGCTAGCAATTAAAGCCTTAACATGAGGTACAATTCTGGTGTCTTCAAGTTTCATTGTGATGACTGCACAGTAGCAAAGTTCAACAATTCCTTGAGTGTTTTAAATATTAGCCTATTTTCTCATACCAGTTTTTTAAAAAGAATACTTTCGGTAAAATGTCCCCATTATCCTATACAAATTTAAACCTTAAAAGAAAACCCGCCCCATGACGCAACATGAGCTTTCCCTGTTCATTCTGAAACTTAAAACTAACATTATCAGCTTGTGATTAAAAATAAAAAATCACATACTGAGCTATACAAACCCTAGATATTTTGCAGGATTAAAGTCTATGAGTATGGTTGAGTCGGCTGGGAAGAGCCCTGTGGAGCATCTCAGCTGAAATACAGGGACAAGGCTCCAATTGGGCGGCGGCTCCAACAGCTTAGTGGGGCGTCCCCAGATCTTCCACCGCCCCGTAATCCCCAGCGCACCGCAACTCTCTCGGTCCTAACTGCCCGCCCGCCACTACCTCCCAAGCCAGCCACCGTACTGCCCGACCTGCTCCAGGGCTGAGGGAAGAACGGTGTAAAAACCTGGCATACAAAGAAGGCACAGGTAGGAAGCGAAGTCCTACCCTTCCAAGAGAAGCGATTCCTCTAGAAAAACTTGGCGGCAAGTTGACAAGAAGCGCGGAAGTCCAATTCCTAGGACGGTTTGGGGCACCTTGCCGCCCAGCAAGCTCATCTTTTATCCTTTGGACAGGCCTCCTTGAAACCCAAAACTCGGGAATTTCCGGGCAATTCTTGACTCCATTGCTGTCCCTCACTGACGGCAACCATGATAATTGCATCCGGGTATTCGAGGAGCCGACGCTGGATCCTCCCGGAAGTGACGGGACCGCGGAGGGATCTGCGATCGGCTGAGGGAAGTGAAGGGACTCCCGGAAGCAGGGCCGATAGGGACGCTGGCGGTGGTTAAGGTTTTGGACCTTATGACAACCAGCTCGTTATAGTACGCGTCAGGCATTGTGCTTAACACTAGCATTGCCATGCCATTTAATCCTTTCTTCACAACAAACCTAGGAGAGATAAATAGTATCATTTCCATTTTATATAAGGAGAAACAGGCTAAGAGAGAGCCATTGATTTGTCCAAGATCATAGAGCTAGTATTTGGTGGAGCTGGTCTAACCCCGTCAGTTTGGCTGCAGGACCTGTGCTTTCACCCTCTTGCGTGGTGCTTCCATTTGGAAAAGTCCAAACCTGGTGCTTGGCATTCTGGTAAGCCACTTCTACAAGGGCTGTTAATCTTCAGCTCAGCATCCTGTTGCCCAGGGAGTGGGACCAGGTCACAGCCACGGTGCTCTTTACGCTGGACACAAGACCAAACTGTTTGCCTGAGTCACCTTCCCCAACACGATGACCTGAAATTTCGCTTGGTCTCCTTGACTTTGCACATGCACGGTTCTTTCTCGCTGCCATCGTAGCACAGGTTAACCGGGGAAACTGGCACTGGTTTTTGTTGGGCTCTGGTAAACAGTTTTAAATTCCTGTCAGACACTTGTAATTTGAGGATTGTTCAGACAACTCGAAGCCTGTCACCATCACAAAATAGTCTTTGGCCTTAAATAAGAGCTGACAACTATTATCTTGGACTTGTCTACCAAATCGATAGTTTCTACTGGTTTTCATTTCTTTATAATATGATGACAACCAATCCTTTGATCTTATGTCTACATTAACAAGTCCTCAACGGTTGAAGGCTACTAAGGTCATAGTTTTGTAAAAACATTATGCACACAAAAAAGTACTAACAAATACATCAAAATTAACTGATAATAGTTAAAGAGTGGCCATTTAGTCATTTTATCCTACCTTATATTTTACATATCTGCTGTAATATCCTTTTAATATAGAAAAATAAATTGGCCGTGATAAAACATTCTTAATTGCCTGCCATTATAATGAAGACAAAGACATGTTGTCACATTTTGACAAATGACAGCCCTTGATAGAATTAACAGAGAAATCCTGTTGTTTGGAAAAGCATTGGATTTTTTTGTAGCTTGTATCAAAAAACAATTTTGGGTCAGCAATCTTCACAAGAAGTAAGTAGAAATGTTTTGATGTATTTCATTCACTTTTATATAGAAATGTGACAATTGAAAGTTTTCCTTCTAGAAAAAGGGGAAGGGAGTTTGGGGCATTTGAAATTCAGGAGAACAAGTATGAAGAGATATTTTTATTCTGCCTTCTCTGGGGTACAGCTTTAAGCAATTTTTTCAAACTCTGCAAAATAAAGGTTCCATTCTCTCTTCTATCTCTATTCTATATGGTGCTGTTTGTATTTATGATACTTGATATTTTTAAAAGTTACAAAGGATTAGTTAATCAGAAAAGCTATCTTCCTATATTTTTCTTACAGATATGAACCCAAATAGTTATAAGACACTAGATCAAAGATTAAGAATGAAATGTTGTAATCACTTCTTGGCCTCTTGGCTAGGCTCAAATGTAAGAATAAAATGATGTTTTAAAAAAAAGACAGAATTGTATGACTATGTCCATAGAATTGGATGTTGAATGTCAGTAACATCCACTTGAGCCCCTCCAGAAGGCATAATTTTTTTAATTCCTTGAGGGCTTTTAGTAATTGGAACAAGGTTCAGCTGTGAGCACAGAGTGACAGCTCCAAAATAAAAGTTATTTAAACATGACATGAATTTTATTATTTTCTCTCAAGAAATATGGATGAATTTAGTTTGGTTGGTGTGATGATTCATGGGGTGAAGATTCCAGACTTCTGCTATCTTTTTGATCCATTATATGTGGCTTCTATTTTCCAAAGTTGTTGCATTGTCCGAGATGACTCTAGCCATTCCAGTGAACAGGAAAGACAGAGGGATTCAAAGAATTAGCATACCTCTCCTATTGAAGGACAGTTCCAAAGGTTGTACGCAAGTTTCTGCAAGAGAGGCTAGGAAAGGTAGTATTTTTCTAGTAAGCCAGTGCCCAGCTAAAATATTTGAGATTCTGTTTCTCTAGAACAGAGGTCAGAAAACTGTTGCCCATGGCCAGCCACTGTTTTTATAAATAACATTTTATTGGAATACACTCCTGCCCATTTTACCTATTGTCTATGGCTACATGTTTTTTTTCAAATAAAAAACCAGCTTTATTGACATATAATTCACATGCCATATAATTCGCTCATTTAAAGTATACAATTCATTGGCATTTATTATATTAACAGAATCATATGTCTAGCACCACAATCAATTTAGAACATTTTCATTACCATGAAAAGAAACTCCATATCCCTTAGGCATTGTCTCCAAATCCCCATCTCCTTCCACAGCCAAGACCTAGGCAATCACTAATCTGTTTTCTGTCTCTATAGATTTGCCTATTCTAGCCTTTTCATATAAATGGAATCATATAATATGTGGTCCTTTGTAGCTTCTTTCACTTAGCAAAATGTTTCCAAGGTTCATTTTAGTTGTAGCATGTATTAGTATTTAATTCTTTTTTATGGCCAAATAATATTCCATTGTATGATACACCACATGTTGTTTGTCCATCAGTTGATGGACACTTGTGTTGTTTCCATCTTTTGGCTACTGCGAGTAATCCTTCTATAAACATTTGCCTACAAGTTTTTGTGTGGATATATGTTTTCATTTCTCTTGGGTATATACTTTGGAATAAAATTATTGGGTTATATGATAACCCTGTGTTTCACCATTTGAGAAACTGCTATTTTCCAAAGACTATTTTGCAAAGTGGCTGCACCATTTTACATTTCCACTAGCAGTTCATGAAGGTTCTGAGTTCTCCACATCCTAGTCAATAGTTGTTACTATCTTTTTTATTATAGCCATCCTGGTGGTTGTGAATTGATTATCTTATTAAGGCTTTGATTTGTGTTTTTCTAATAACTAAAGTTATTAAGTATCTTTTCATGAGCTTATCGGCCATTTGTATATCTTCTCTGTAGAAATGTTTATACAGATTCTTTACCCATTTTTCAGTTGGATTGTTTGTTTTTTTATTATTGAGTTGTAATCATATTTTATATATTGTAGATGTAAGTACCTTATCAGGAATATAATTTGCGGATATTTTCTTTCATTCTGTAGGGTTTTTTTTTTTTTAACTTTATTTTTGGTGCCCTTTGAATAACAAAAGTTTGTAATTTTGATGATGACCAGTTTTTCTTTTCTTGCTTGTGTTTTTGGTTTTGTATATAGTTGCTTTTTTACTACAATAGCAGAGTAGTTGCGACAGAGATCCATAGAGTTATATGACCATATGGCAAACCTAAAATATTTATTATCGGTCCTTTAAGAAAAAAGTTGCTAACCAACAGAGGCTCGAGAGGTAGAGGGGAATGGTTATGTTGGAGGATTGCTGGTAGTCCCTTTTGTGAGGTACATATTTTAACTGTGTGAAAACGTTTTCTAAATCAATTTAGTACAGTAATGTGCTAAATGGTTCAAGTATGTCTTTTCACCTTCTAATAAAAAGTCTTATTTTTGCTTCATAGCTGTTGAAAGGGTGCCAAATACCCCAGAGATTATAGATCTTCTGTAGCTTCATTATTCTGCCAGAACTTCTAATCTTAAGTATTGATAGAATCATTGCCTTTACCATGGCAATAGCAAAGAGAGAACTGGGACTCCCTTTATGGTGATGAAATGATAAATTACTACCAGGATAGCATGTTATCATTTCTACTCACCTCAATTCACATGGGCACAAGATTACACCTGATAAGACCAAGCTCAAAGTTAAGAGGATCACATTGAACATTGGGAATGGCTCCTGGGCTTTCTAGAACTGTTTAGAGAGATGTTTGTTGTTCTTTCTAGAACTGATTAGAGAGATGTTTGGATCTGTGTACATGTCTCCTAACACATAGTCTTGGTTTTAAAGAAGGAAGCAGTTACACAAAGCAAAAGACAGAGATCAGCAACAAAGAGAGAGAACTCCATTGTTATTCCAGTAATCCCTGAGTTTGGCTCTATCCCTCCACTATCTAAGATTTGCATATGTGAGCAAATAAATCCTTTTTATTTGACCTAGTTTGCATTGGATTTCTGATATTTGCAACCAAAGGAGCATCAACAAATGCAGAATGTGTGCCTGCTAAAACAGTTGTGCAGTCATTGTATTATTCATGCTAAGAGGAGGTGACTGTTAGTGATAAATGTCTGAAAAATACAATAAGCTGTTTATTATATTATTAACTGTAATAGAAATGAATAGCAAATACCAATGTCCATTTCCTTCTGTTCTTCCTGAGCACATAGCTAGACTATATTTCTCAGCTCTCTTTGTTTCTAGATGGAGTCGTATGTCTAGATGTCACCGATGTGAGAAGTTATGTGTATCATTTTCATGTTGAGGTGATTAAGAGTAGGTGTTGGCTTCTTTATTCTTTCTAATTTTCTTTTTATGAAGGGCAGATGAGGAGAATTCAGAGGACTCTGAGTCCTTCTGGGGAGGTGGGATCACTGGATGTAAAAAACCAAAGTCCCTGAATGACTGGATGGAGCAGAACCCCCTGACCCTGTTTGTTAACCCACATGGGACTGGGACTTGAGAAAGCAATAATTCTCTACTCTGTTAAGACACTGAAAGAAAATAAACCAGCAGGAAGTCTACTCTGACTAATACATCAACAGCATTAAAAACAGTCTCTTATGGACTTTGATGGGCAAAAATATCAACTGTCTAAATAAATGTGATTAAGATTTAACCAAGGTTTATTGAGTAAAGATATAATACTACAGCTGTTGGCAGTCTCTATTTAGAGTTACATACCAGTTTCAAATCAAGTTTGTGGAAAGCTTCTCAGCAATGCTTAAAGATGAACTGTTACCTGCAGATTATGTGAACATAAAGACATAGATGATCTAGAAGACAGAGTTAATTACCCTGATGACAATGTAAAAGCTTTCACCGTGTATGGTTGCTACTAGAATCTTGCATCATTTACAGTATTCCAAATGTATTCTGTTGAGGAAAGAGAACTCAGAGCATTAGTTTGAATGCCACATGTGGTTCTTTATAAACCATCTCACTTATTACTATAGGACAAACTACAGGTAAGTGCATGGGCTCTTTAGATGGTTCTAAGCAGTCTTCAATGAAGCTGCAAAGCGCAGCTTTCTCTAGTGTGTAGCCACTATCTCCAGCTCTAGACTTGGGTTACAGAAGCATAGCAGTGAGATAGAGCGAAGTTGACATGCAAAGAAAAGCCAAGATAAGAGATTCATGGAAAGAGATCTGAAATTTTTGATATCTGTTTCTGGAAGTTTCTGAGACCCAGTATCATTCCTGACCTTTAATATCCTTTCATTACAAAGGATACCATATCAAAGTATTTTCCAATAAATCAATATTTTTCAAACTAGTTTGTTTTTTGAAACCAAAAGACTTAAGCATACATGATTCTTGCAAAAAATACAAAAAAATTTAGAGCAAGAAGTGGAGAGTTTTCTTTTCACCTTAGTATTCTGATTATACTGAGTTAACTACTCAACAATTTGCTTAATATCTTCCTATATTTTTTTCTAGGCATATTAAACATCACCTTATAATATACGTTCATTTACACTGTTTTACTCATCAATATGTTGTGAAATTCTTTCTATATTAAGACATTTAAAATGTACTTCATCTTTATAATAGATGTATAATATTCTATTGCATAGTTGTTCCCAATTTATTTAACTAATTTCCTATTAATGCATATTTGAAGGATGTTCCCAATTTCATGATATTCAAAACAAAGATAAAAATTTCATTCATTTATTTATTCATTCAGCAAAAATTATTGTGCCTATACTATGTGCCAGGCACTTTTCTAGGCAAAGTAATCTGCAGTTTCTATTTGTGGGGAAGGGGAGAAATAAATAAGAAAACAAATGTGAAGTAAATAATTTCACCTAGTGATAAGTTCTGTGAATACAATAAAACATGGAGATTTGGTAAAGAGTGAAAAGTTTGAGTGTATAACTTCTTAGGATGGGAGATCTGGTCTATTTCCACAAAGTGACATTTGACCTAAATCCTTGGTGCTACAAAAGAATCGGCCCTGTGAGATCATGGCAGAAAGAACACCTAAGGTAGTAACAACTTGGCAGTTTAAAGGAAAATAAATGAGGCCAGTACTATCAGTTTCAGTTTTCAGTTACAAATGGTAGAAACCAATGTAACAGTTTAAGGAAAAAAGGAATTTACTGAAAAATACTTGGCAATTCAGAATCTCATGGTAGAGACTGATCAGCCACAACAAACTTCCTAAATCCCACCACAGAACTGATCTAGTGGGAGCATCACTGCTGTGACTGCTGGTTTATAGATACTGTGGCTTGCACCAACAACAATATTGCCACTGCTAGCTCTGAGATTTCAATGTACCTGCCACCATCCCTCCTTATTTGCAACACCAGTTTCTATTTAAAGCCTGCAGAAATGAATCATGTAGATCCCCTTTGTGTATCTGCACATTTGTACTGATATTTCTATTGACTAAATTCCTAGAATAACTGTTTAGTTTAAAGAGAAGCATATTTAAATTTTGACAGGTACTGCTAAGTCACCCTCTCTAAAATGTAGTGATTTATACTTCCACAAACAGTATATGAGTATGCTAATTTCCTCAAAGCCTTGTCAAAACTAGATTTGTGTTTCAGAGTAGTTTTGTAAAGCTGGAAACACATGGACTTAATTCCAGTCTCTTGACTTCATAATTTGATATTATTGGGCAAATTAGTCTATTCTCTAGGTTTCATTTACCTTGTGTATATGATATGGAAATGATAACCATGTTGCAGAGACTGCTAGTTGTCCCTTAATATCCATTTTATCCTTCTACTATACTCATAAAAATCCCAATTTTTAGTTAGATCCATAGCTGTCCAGAATCAATTCTAAGTTAATAGTTTCTCTTAGTCATAGATGTTATAAAAAATGGCAAACTAAGGGTCAGCTTTCGTAAGAAAACCCTAGTGATAAGAGTGGAGCACTTTTTAAAGAAATGCTGCATCAGGAGCATTTATGGTACAGAGGATGACACTGAATAGAAAAACTCATATTTACGCTTCTGAGTTAAGGTGAGAATAGTCAGGCTCTGAATTTGGAGAAAAAAAATTAAATACCTTTAATGATTTGCTTACATATTCCTTTTTATATGTATGCACAGAATAGATATACAATTGAGTTTATGTCAATAAATCAAAAAGTTCTATTTCAGTAAGTACACAATAAAAATTCTAAGTGATAAGAAAGCACTGTCACAATTTAATTGAAAGGTTTTTAATATCCTTAGATTCAATTCAATTTTAATTGTATCCTTAGATTCAATTAAAAAAATAAACAGTAATGGTCTCAAATATCCATTCTTGCCTTCTTCTATAGTAATAGAACTCTCAATTTTAGTGAGGCACAGGGCTGCTCAAAATATAGTTTCAGCCTCCCTTGCAGTTAGGTCATGTGACTGCTTGATGAGACATGAGCAGAAGAGTTGTGTATAGATCCTAAGTCATGCCCTTAAACTGAAAAATCGTGCCCTCTCCTTCTCCCTCTCCCTTCCTTACTGACTAGAATCAAAATATAGTGGTGCATCACCTTTGGCCATAGAACAAGGGTAGCAAACTAAAAATGACTGAAAAGTGAACAAAAAGAGTTTGGTTCCCTGACACTGTAAGTCTCCATACCAATCCTACATTACTTAATCCTAGATTGTTACATGAGAGAAATAATGCCTACCAACCATAGGCCTCTGAATTGTTGGGTCTCTATAACAGTAGCTGAACTTATACTCTAATGAATACAACCCACTTCATTGAATTGTGCTAAAAATTAAATGAGATAATGTATATAAAGTACCTAGTAGAGGCATGTAATAAATGTATGCTGAAGTAACTTCCTTAAAGTCTCAAAACAAGCTATGGCAGATTTTAAAATTGAATCAGTTTTTTTTTTCTCCTTTCTTTGTGCATTCAATAAACACTTATTGGGCATCTACTATGTGCCAACTTCTGTGTTTGACCCTAGGTCCAGAATGGAGAACAGATAAAATGATGTACAGTAATAAAATATGATGAAAAGCCAGGTGCTCCAGTACAGGTGTTTACTCTCCAGAAGCAGGTCTTGAGTTGGAGGAATACAGCTGATATTACTGGGTAGCAATGAGAGGCAGCCAGAAAATAAGAAACTCAGGTACCAAGATTGGTAGCCCATCTTTGGCCCACCATCTTCTGTATAATACAGACCACAACCCTGAGCAACTTGTTTTCATCTTTCCTACCAAGGAGGCTGCACTGAAGACAAGGAGGAAATCACAACCACAAAGATGGGGTCACAGTCAATTATCACTAGCCATTTAAGGATTGTAAACTCTGAAAGAAAAATAGGAAAATTCACACTCAATGAAACAACTAATAATTAATAAATAAAATTAATATTCTCAGATAAGAGGGAATTTGATACATAAAGCAAGGACAAATGGTTTCTCAAAACATAATCAAGGGTTTTAGAAATGAAAAATATAATTGTTGAAAATAAAACTCAGTACATGGGCTGAAGAGCAAAGTAGACATAGCTGAAAACTGGTGGTGTAAGTTGATATGTTGAGCAACAGAAAGGAAATAAGAAGAAAGATAAGAATAGCTAACCTATATAGTACTTACTATGTTCAAGGCATTGTTCTAAGTTCTTTACAGATCTAAAACTGATAATTCTCAAAACAAGCCTGTCAGGAATGGGTTATTATTATTTTTATTGTACCGATGAGAAATATAAGGCACAGGAAAGATTATTATTATTTTTAATAATAATAATGGGTTATTATTATTTTTATTGTACCGATGAGAAATATAAGGCACAGGAAGGATTAACAACTCACTCAAGGTCACACACCTAGTAAATAGGAAAGTCAGGATTTGAATCCAGCATCTGGTTCCAGAGTCCATTTTTCAAACACTAGGATATACTGGAATAATAGAAATTTGAATGAAATATTGAGAGACATAAAGGATCAATCCAAAAGCATTAGCATCCATGAAGAATCCCAGGAAAATACAAAGATGGAGGGGAATAAAAATATGAAAGACATGAGTTCTTAAATTGAAATGATCCTTCCTAGTAGGATAAATTAAGACATATTAAATATTATAGCGAAGTATGGACAGATTGTAGTCAAATTTTAGAAAATCAAGAATGAAGACATTCTAAAAGAACAGATCTTAATTGTGCTCTCCAAAAAGAAGTAACTATTATGTGAGACGATGGATGCATTATTTAGCTTCATTGTGGTAAACATTTCACAATGTATATATATCAAAACATCATGTTGTACACTTTAAATATATACAATTTTTATTTGTCAATTACACCTGAATAAATCTTGGAAAAAAGAGGCAATCCAAAAAGTTATTAGCGATAACCTACGAAAGGAATGAGAATCATTAGATTCTCATCAGCAATATCAGATGCAAGAAAAAAAAATGCATCAATATCTTCAAAATGTTAAGGACTTTTGAACCCAGAATTTTCTTGTTAGCCAAAGCATCTTTCAAATTAAATGGTGAGAAAAGAATATTTTAAGGCATCCCAAATACTCAAAAACTTTTTACCCACAGATCTTCTTTGAGCAAACTGTTAAAGGAGCACTCTGGGAAGAAGAGGCAATGAAATTAAAAAAAAAAAAAGGTGGACATTTAATTAGTAAAAGTTATTATTGTTTAAATGTTTACAAAACTGTTCTTAATAGCAGTCTGGCATATATATTTTAAATGATATTGATGTGAGATTGTATTTTCCAAAAATGAACATAGGAATATTTCAGTTCTGTGTGCTTTTCCAGAAACTTGCCTCTCCCCATCAAAAGGTGTAATCTATTTCTCCTCCCTTTGAAGCTGGGCAAGCTTGTGACTGCTTTGACCAAGAGAGTGCACAGATGTGATCCTATGTGACTTCTGAGGGTTGGGCATAAGGATACAGCTTCAGCCTGGTTCTCTCTTATTGGGACATTGCTCTGGTGAAATCAGCCACCACGCTGCAAGGAAACCTAAACTAGCTTACAAAGAGAGGCATATAGAGAGGCCCATGTGGAAAGGAAATGCATGTCTCAGCCAGCATCCACCACCAGACTTCTGAGTAAATGAATCGTTGGATTATTTCAGTGGCCAGCCTTTGAGTCTTCCAACTGAGGCATCAGACATTATAGAACAGAGACAAGTCATCCTCTTTGTGCCTGTCTGAATTTCTGATCCGTAAAATCCAAAAGCTTAAAAATTGGTTGTTTTATAACATTAAATACTGGGGTAATTCTTTTCAGTCACAGCAACTGAAACATATCAATATGGCAGGCATTATATACAGGAGAATATCGAAGGGAAGTAAAAGCATGAAAAGTTTTTTGTCATGTTTGGGGAATGAAATATTAACTCTAGACATAATAGAAAAAGGAATATATTTAAGAAAGTATGATAATTAAGGATTATTAAGTGAAAAGAAGAAGATTCAAAATTTTAAAATCAACTTTATTCTGTTTATTGGAGACATCTAAAAATAATAGCACAATGAAAGATTGAAAGTAATGAGATAGAAATGAATACTCAAGGAGACCCAGCTTCACAAAGATAATATCAGACAAAATAGTTTAGTGTGAAATTATTAAGAACAACAGAAGAATATTTCATGATGATAACAATAAAAATCTATCTCAATCACAAACTTTGCTTTATCTAACTTTATAACTCAACATGCATATAGAAAATATAACTGAGGACAGAAATAGGCAATTTAAAGCCATAGATGAAGATTTAATGTATTTTCAGAAATTGATTGCTCAAACAGAAAAAAAAAAAGGTTTTAAAAATGTACATGTAGACCTAGATTTAAATATAAATAAGTATATGTAATACTTTGCATCCAACATGGAAAATATGTTCTTTTCAAGCATGCACAAAATATTTACAAAAATTGATTATACATTGAGACACAAACGAATCAACACTTTTAAAAATGATAATATAGAAACAGTGTTCTCTGAACAAGAAATTAAATTAGAAACCAATACAAAAGATAGTTTAAAAATTAACCTAGAAAACAATATCCTCACCGCTAAACAACTGAAGATCCAAATAAGAAATCAAAATGGAAATTATGAAAAAATTTTAAATGAAAGGCAATGAAATCATTACTTATATATAATTAGTGAGATGCAGTTAAAGTGGAGTTTAGAGGGAAATTTGTATCCCTCTATTTCCATATTAGAACATAAGAAATATGAAAAATAAATAAGCTAAATACTTAACTCATGAAGCTAAAAATAATATCGCATAAGCCCAGAGAATATAAAGAAAATAATAAGTATGAAAGAGAATTTAATTATTTAACAAAACGAGAAAAAAATAATACCACCAAAAGTTTTTTTTATTAAAAGAATAAATAGATCAATATAAAGAGAGAGAAGGCAAACAAAAGATAAAATGGGAAAAATAGCTACAATAAGGCTAAAAATAACTATAAATAGACTTAAATTATCCTAGGAGAATAATTTAAATGACTATGTTCAAGAAATTTATGAAACTTTGATGAAATAGATTATTTCCTAGGAAAATATAAATTAAAAAAGCTTTTAAAATCTGAGCAAACAAATAACTGTCCAAAAATTCTAATCAGTATTAAAATTCATACCTTCTACAATAAAGATGCCATCCCTAGATAGATTTATAGGTAGTTCTTACAAACTTTCAAAGAACAACTAATCACTATCTTACATAAACTATTGAAAAGGTCACTTTAAAAAAGGAAATATGATCCCATATTTGTATGAGGCCATATATGGTCAATAAAAAATTATAGCCAAATTTTACTTGTGAACATGGATATAAACACACTGTACTGACAAAGTGAATCAAAAAATATACTAAAAAACATATCATGACCAAGTTTATATTAAAAATTTAACAGTGGTTCAACAACTAAAATTCTATCAATGTAACTCGCAAGATTAACAAATCAAATTAAAAATATGACCATTTGGTCAATGAAGAGGAAAAACTAATGATACTCAAAATCTACTCATAAAAAAAATAAACCTTTAGCAAACCAAGATGAGAAATTATTTAATATCATAGGTGACATCAATGCAAAACCCATAAAAACTTATTAATGCTTAAATTTAGAAGCATTTTCATCAAAGTTAGGACATGATATGTATATATGAATATTTTCTATCACACTCCAACTCAAAATTTTACTGGAAACCATAGCCATGTTCAGATTAGCTTCACATACATTTAAGATTCTTCCAGGTCTCTGGCTTAGCAGTTAATTTCATTGCTAAACAATATTCTATTACATGAATGTACTATAGTTTGTTCATCAGTTTATTTACCCCTTGAAGAACATCTTGGTTGCTTCCAGTTTGGGGCAATTCTGAATAAAGATGCTATAAACATTCAAGTATAGATTTTGTGTGGACATAACTTTTCAATTCATTTGGGTAAATACGTAGGAGGGCAACTCCTGGATTATATAGTAAGACCATGTTTAGCTTTGTAAAAAACTGCAAAACAATCTTCTAAAGTGGTTATACCACTTGCATTCCCACCGGTAAGTGAGAGTTTCTTTTGCTCCATGCCTTCTGCAGTATTTGGTTTTGTCAGTGTTTGGATTTGAGACATTCTAATAGATGTGTAGTGGTGTCTCATTGTCATTTTAATAGATATTTCTCTAATGACATATATGTTGAGAATCTTCTCATATGCTAATACCTTCTGGTGAGGTATTTATTTATATTTTAGCTCACGTTTTAATCGAGTTGTTTGTTTTCTTAATTGTGTATTTGAATAAAAGTCCTTTATCAGATACATGTTTTGGAAATAATTTCTCCCAGAACATTTTTTCTCCCAGGTTTGTTTTTTCAAGTCTCTTAATAGTGTATACTTCTAAATTTTAATGAAGTCTGACATCAAATTTTTCCTTTTATGAATCATGTTTTTGGTGTTGAATTTGAAAAGTCATTGCCATAACTAGTGTCACCTAGATTTTCTCTTGTGTTACACTCTAGAATTTTTATAGTCTCATTTTGCACTTTACATTTAGATCTATGATCCATTTTGAGTTACAGTTTACAAGGTCTATGTCTAGATTCTTTTTTCTTAACTCCCTCCCTTCTTTCCTTCCTTCTTTTCTTTCCTTTCTCTCTTTCATGTAGATGTCATTGTTCCAGCACAATTTATTCAAAGACTAGCTTTTCTCCATTGAAATGCCTTTGCTCTTTTGTCAAGATCAGGTGTATGTATCTGTGTGTATCTATTACTGGGCTCTCTATTCTGTTCTATTGATCTATTTGTCTATTCGTTTGCCAATAAAACACTTTTCAATTACTGTGTCTTTATAGTAAGTCTTGAAGCCAAGTTGTGTCAGTCCTCCTACTTTATTTTTCCTCTTTAGTATTTTGTTGACTTTTTTAAGTCTTGAATTTCCACGTAAACTTTAAGTTTGTTGATATCCACAAAATAACTTGCTGTAATTTTGATTAGAATTCCATTGAATCTATAGATCAGGTTGGGAATGTTTGGCTGGGAAGATGTTAAGATATTTGGTTAGGAAGACCAAACATCTTAACAATATTGATTTTTCTTATCCTTGAAATGGGATATTTCTCCATTTATTTAGATTTTCTCTGATTTCTTTCAAAGAATCAGCTTTTAGTTTTGTTGACTTTGTCTATTGTTTTATTTTATTTTTTTTCGGTTTCATTGATTTCTGTCTTATTTTCTTATTTCTTTTCTTCCACTTACTTTATGTTTCTATTGCTCTTCTTTCCCTAGTTTCCTAGGTTGGAAACCTAGATTATTGATTTTAGATCTTTCTTCTTTTTAAATATGTGCATTCAATGCTATAAATATCCTTCTAAGCACTTTTTTTTTTTGCATGTACCTTATAACAGAATATTCCCAATGCTTCCCTTCCATTCCTGATGACATTACTGATGTTCCTTTCACTTATGCATAAGCTGTAATTGTCCCCTTTATCTTTATTTATACACCACTTTACCACTGATAATTTTCCTTGTTTTGAAGTCAAATCTGTCTGATATTACTGAAACCACTCCAGTTTCCTTTTGATTTATATTAGCATTGTGAGTCCTTCTCCATCTTTTAGTTTTAATCTATCTGTGCCTTTGTACCTAAAGTGAATTTTTTATACACAATATAAAGTCAGGTCTTGTTTTTTGTTTTATTCATTCTATCAGCTTTTGACTTTTGATTTGTGTATTTAGAACATTCACATTAAAAGTGATTATTGATATAATTGGATTAATATGTATCATGTTTATAATTGTTTTCTATTTGTTGCACTTGTTCTTTGTTTCTTTTTAAAAATCTTCCCCTCTTTTCTCTTTTTCTGCTTTCTCTGGTTTTAATTGAGCATTTTATGATACCATTTTCCCCCTCCTCTCTTAATGATCAATTATATTTCATTTAAAAACATGTTTAGTGGATACCCTAGAGTTTTCAGTACACATTTGTAACTATTTCAAGTTCACTTTCAAAAAACTGTGTACCACTCCCTGATTAGTGCATGTACCTTATAACAGAATATTCCCAATGCTTCCCTTCCATTCCTGATGACATTACTGATGTTCCTTTCACTTATGCATAAGCTGTAATCACTCAATACATTGTTGCTTTCTTGTTTTGAATAATGTCTATTATATCAATTAAAAATAAGAAAAATAGAAAGTTTATTTTACCTTCATTTATTCCTTCTCTAATACTCTTCTTTTCTTTATGTAGATTCATAAAGTTTCTGACCTATATAATTTTTCTTCTCTCTGAAAAATTTCTTCTAACATTTCTTGCAAGTCAGGTCTACAAGCATCAAACTCAGATTTTGTTTTTCTGAGAGTCTAGTTTAGTTTTTTTTTCTTTCAACACAAAATATCTTGTTTTACTTTTTCTTGCTTCATGATTTCTGCAGAACAGTCCTATGTAATTCTTATCCTTGTTCTTCTTTAGGTAAGGTGTTTTGTCCTCTGACTTCTTTCAAGATTTTCTCTTTATCTTTGGTTTTCTGCAGTTTGAATATGATATGTGTAGGTGTAATTATTTTGGTATTTATCTTGCTTGATGTTCTCTGAACTTCCTGTATCTGTAATTTGGTGTCTATCACAACCTGAAAAATTCTCAGCCATTATTACTTTAAATCTTCTCCTTTCTCCTTTTTCTTGTTCTGGTATTCCTATTATACATATGTTACAACTTTTGTCTTTATCCCACAGTTTTCAGATGTTCTGCTCCAATATTTTTCATTTTTTTCTCTACATTTTAGTTTGAAAAGTTTCTATTGATGTATCTTCAATCACTGACTCTTTCTTCAGTCATGTTTAGTCTATTGGTAAGCCTTTAAAAAGCATTCATTATTTCTACTATAATGATTTTTATTTTTGAAATTTTTATTTGATTCTTTCTTAGAGTTTCAATCTACTTACATTACTCATCTATTCTTGCATATTATTAACCATTTCCATTAAATCTCTATTAATCATGGTTATTCGAAATCCCTAAAACTCTTCTATATCTACATAAGTCTATTTTTTTTTTAATTACTTTTTCTTCAGACTGTCTTTTTCTTCCTTGCCTTTTAGCACACCTCATCATTTTTTGTTGAAAGCTGGATATGAGTATTGGGTAATAGGAACTCTGGTAAATAGATCTTTAGTGTGAGGGCTTATATTCATCTGGCTAGGAGTTGTGCTGTGTTTACTATATACTACCATAGCTGCACATGTCTGATCCTTCAATTTCCTCTAGTGTGCTTGATTTTAGTCTCTCTTGTTGTGTCTGGGTTTTGTTCCTTCTCCTACTAGTTTGGAAAATTTTTAAAAAGTACCTTTTTAAGAAAGTACCCTTTATATTTAATCAAGCATATTTAAGTCAACAGAATCTACATGTTATCACTATCTTTATGATATTTGTAAGGAATAGCAAGACCATAGAATGCTTTAATTGAAATCAGTCCCCTCTGATATGTTATTGTTATCCAGGATCTAGAATTTTATTACTATATTGATTTTTACTATTAAAAATTAGACATTGTTATTATTGTTTTATACAGTCAGTGTTTCTTTAGACTTATCTACATGTTTACTTTTCTTTGTTTTTGCTCGCGATCCCTTCTCACTCTCAGATTTTACTCTTAGAATCATTGTCTTTCTTTTTAAACTAAGTTTTAAACGTTTCTTGAATAAGGGTTGATTGATTGTAAACATTTTCAGATTTTGTCTTAAAAATATATTTAGTTTGTTCTTGATGTTAAAAGATATTTTTGCTTAATATACAGTTAGGTTATTAGTATATTCTTTCAGTCTTTTATGGGCAATGTGCTTTTGTGCCCTTGAGAAGTCATCATTCAGCCTAATTGTTGCTCTTTTTAATATAATGTCTTATTTTTTTTCTGGCTGCATTTAATATTTTTTTTCCTCCTTATTCTTTCTTTCCTTCTTTTTCTCCTCCTCCTCCTCCTCCTCCTCTTCTTCTTCCTTCTCCTCCTTTCCCACCCTCTGTGCATGTGTATTGTTCAGTTTTGCCATACTGTCTCTAGGTATAGATGTCTTTCCATATGTCTTATTTTGGATTTGCTGGACTTCCTGAATCTGAAGATTGGTGTCTTTTCATCAGTTATAGACATCTTTTAGACATTGTTTTTTCAAGTATTACCTCTCCAGTACTTTCCCTGTTCTTTTCTTCAAGGACTCTGATTAGACATGTGCTAGAATTCCCACTCTTCCTTATATTTTAATCTTTTTCATTGTTTTTATCTTTTCGACTCAATGCTGTGTTCAGGAAATATCTTCAGATCTGTTTTCCACTTTACAGTTACTTCTTCATGAGTTTCTAATACACAGTTTAATACAATTTGTGAGTTTTAGTGTTAAATTACTATATTTTTATTTTCTAGAAATTCTGTCTGGTACTTTGTAAATTTCTTTTATCAGTTTTGATAAACTCTTGGCTTCTTTCCCTGAGTGATTTTGTCAATTTTTAGCATATGCAAACATGTTCATAAAAGGAAGACTTGGTCCCATGGGGCTGAGGAGACAAACAAATGGAACTTGAGGAACAAAATTCCACAGCAGAGAGAATCAAAGGAAAGTGACTCCAAAAACCTGCATGCCATCTTTCCTCAAGACATTTGCCAATTGCAAAGATTATGTTCATAGGATGAAATTCAATAAACCTAGTATAAAGGAGCATCTTTGACACTAAAGACATGAACAGAGATTCAGAAGTTGTAGGGTGCTAGGGAGACAGAAGATGGAGGTAAAAATTGGTAAAAGTAAAGAAACTATCTATATACCGTAGACTTTTAGAAGAGATCACAGATAAGCCATATCTTAGGAGTGAGGACAAAAAAATAGATCATCTTTAACAAAGCCTAAAGCCAAACCTAGACAGTATTATGATTATCCACTTATACCACATGTGTCTGCCAGAAGAAATTCAACTGGCTCAGGAAAGAGATAGTGTCATTCAAAACCTTTACATTTTTAATTCACGAGGTCTGGTATCTAGTTAATATTATGAGGCATGCAATAAGAAGGTCCAAATAACCAAAAACTGGATTTAAAAAATGATAGAAATATCCCTACAAGTGATTCATATATTAGAGTTAGCAGAGAATTTAAAATAAAAATGATTAATATAGTCAAGAAAATGAAGGAAAATATGGAGAATTTCACCTGACGGTTGGAGTCTATTAAAAATATCAAATAGTAATTTAGGACTGAAAAAAATATAACTAAAATTGAGAAGTTGATGGGTTTAACAAGAGATTAAACACGTCAAACTAGAATAAGTTGATCAACAGATATATGAAAAGATACTCAGTGTTGCTAATCATCAGAGAAATGCAAATTAAAACCACAGTGAGTGTACAGCCATGCTACCCTGAACAAGCCCAATCTCGTCTGATCTTAGAAGCTAAGCAGGGTTGGGCCTGATTAGTATTTGGATGGGAGACTACCTAGGACAACCAGGTGCTGTAGGTAAAAACAACAACAACAACAACAACGCAGTGAGATATCACCTCACACTTGTCAAAATGGCTATCATCGATAAATCAAAAAACAGCAAATGTAGGTGAGGATGTGGGGAAAAGGGAACGCTCATACATTGTTGGTAGGACTGTAAATTGGTATAGCTACTATGGAAAACAGTTTGGAGGCTTCTCAAAAAATTTAAAATAGAACTACCATATGACCCAGCAATTTCACTTCTGGGTATTTATCTAAAGAAAACCAAAACACTAATTCAAAAAGATATAGGCACTACCATGTTCACTGCAGTGCTATTTATAATAGCCAAGATATGAAAGCAACCTAAGTGTCCATCAATGGACAGTTGGATGGAGTAGATATAGTACATATGTAAAATAGAATATTACTCAGCTGTAAAATAAATAAATCTTACCATTTGCAATGACATGGAGGGACCTAGAGAGTATTATGCTAAGTGAAATAAGTCAGACAGAGAAAGACAAATACGACATAATTTCACTTATATGTGGAATCTAAAGAACAGATGGCCCCAGGTAGAGCATAAGCTACAACCAGACATTGCCTGTGGCAGCAGGGCCCCTTCCGAAAGCCCTGGGACCAGCACACCTGGTGGCCAGCTTCGGACTGAGCCAGAGAACCACCTGGGTCCACATCCGAGGACAACATACCCAGAGGGCAGACTGGGCAAACACCAGAGCCCCACTAAAGCAAACCCTTTTCTGGAGGGTCAGACACTGAACAACAGCTTCTCCACTATAGTCACAGCCAGTCCTCACAACCAACCAAGAGTCAATCCCTCTTATTTATGTACAAATAGCAACCAAGGATCAACTGTAACAGGAGGGCACACACAACCTACACAGGGACATATCTGGAGCACCCAACTCAGGTGACCAGGGAGACTGTGCTACTGGGACCCACAGGATGCCTACTACATAAGGCCACTCTACTAAGACCAGGAGATATAGCAGCCTTACCTAATATATAGAAACAAGCACAAGGAGACAGCCAAAATGGGGAGACAAAGAAACATGTCTCAAATGAAAACAGAACAAAGCTCCAGAAAAAGAACTAAATAAGATGGAGACAAGCAATCTAACAGATCCAGAGTTTAAAACACTGGTTATAAGGATGCACAATGAATTTAGTGGAAGAGTACATGAACTCAGTGAGTACTTTAACAAAGAGATAGAAAATGTAAAAAAGAACCAGTCAGAAATGAAGAATGCAATAACTGAAATGAAGAGTACATTAGAGGGAATCAACAGTAGATTAGGTGAAGCAGAGAATCAAATCAGCAATTTGGAAAATAAGATAGAAGAAAACTCCCAATTAGAACAGTGACAAGAAAAAAGAATACATGGATGGGCCTCGAGGTAATCATGCTAAGTGAAATTATCCAGACAAAAAAAGTTGAAAATCACATGTTATCACTTATATGTGGAATAGAAATCTAAAAGCAACAAATGAACAGGACAAACAGAGACTCATGGACATGGACTGTAGACTAGTGGTTACTAGAGGGTAGGAGGTGGGAGAGGAGTGGGTAGGTAGATGATTAAAGGGGGTTATATTTGGGGGAGGGAGAGGGTGAAGTGGGTAAAGGGGATCAAATATATGGTAGCTGAAGGAAACGACTTTGGGTGGTAAACACAATAGAATATACAGATGTCAAATTAAATTATATAAATTAAAATTATATAATTGGATTAACCAATGTTACCCCAATAAACTTAATTTTAAAAAAAGAATACAAAAAAATGAGGGTAGTTTAAGGGCCTTTGGGACAACATCAAGCATACTGACATTCGCATCCTAGGGGTACTGGAAGGAGAAGAGAGAGAGCAAGGAATTGAAAACCAATTTGAAGAAATAATGACAGAAAACTCTCCTAACCTGGTGAAAGAAATAGACATAAAAGCCCAGGAAGCACAGAGAGTTCCAAACAAGATGAACCCAAACAAGTCCACTGAGACGCATCATAATTAAAATGTCAAAGATTAAAGACAAAGAGAGAATCTTAAAAGCAGCAAGAGAAAAGCAGTTAGTTACCTGCAAGAGAGTTCCCAGAAGACTGTCAGCTGATTTCTTAATAGAAACTTTGTGTGCCAGAAGAGGTTGGCATGAAATAGTCAAAGTGATGAAAAGCAAGGACCTACAACCAAGACTACCCAGCAAAACTATCATTTAGAATTGAAGGACAGATAAAGAGCTTCCCAGACAAGAAAAACTAAAGGAGTTTCTCACCACCAAACCAGTATTATAAGAAATGTTAAAGGTACTTCTTTAAGAAAAAGAAGAAAACAAAAGATCAAAAATATGAGTAATAAAATGGCAATAATTACATATCTATTAATAATTACTTTAAAAGTAAGTGGATTAAATGCTCTAATCAAAAGACATAAGGTGTCTGAATGGATGAGAAAACAAGACCCTTACATATGCTGCCTAGAAGAGACTCTCTTCAGATCAAAAGACACACACAGACTGAAAGTAAAGGGATGGAAAAAGATATTTCATGAAAATGGAAACAAACAAATAGATGGGGCAGCAATACTTATACCAGACAAAATAGACTTTAAAACAAAGGGTATAACAAGAGACCAAGAAGGACCCATTAATTCTGCTTCTGGGTATTTATCGGAAGAAACTCAAAACACTACTATAAAGGGACATGTGCATCCTTGTGTTCACTGCAGCATTATTTACAACAGCCAAGATATGGAGGCGACCTAAATGTCCATCAGTGGATGAATGGATAAAGAGGTTACACATATTTACAATGTAATATTACTCAGCCATAAAAAAGAATGAAATCTTTCTATCTGCAACAAGGATGGACCTAGAAGGTATTGTGCTGAGTAGAGTAAGTCAGACAGAGAAAGACAAATGCCATATGACTGCACTTACATGTGGAATCTAAAGAACAAAATACACAAACAAACTCATAGATATGGAGAATATTTTGATGGTTGCCAGTTGGGAGGGTGATTGGAGGGGCGAGTGAAAAAGGAGAAGGGATTAAGAAGTACAAATTGGTAGTTACGAAATAGTCATGAGGATGTATAGCATAAGGAGTATAATCAATAATTTGTAATAACTTTGTATGGTGTCAAATAGGTACTAGATTTATCAGGGTGATCACTTTGTAAGTTATATCAATGTCTAATTACTACATCGTACACCTGATACTAATATAATATTGTTTTCAATATAATTGAATAATACAAAATTTTTATAAAGTGTTTTTTTTTTTAATAAGACATATTACCCTCAAAGGAACAAAAATTGGATAGATAGCTGTGACTTCTCAACGGAAAGAATGGAAGCCAGAGATGACATAAAGATATCTTCAATGTGGTTCAAGAAAATAACCACTAACGTGGAATTCTATAGTAAATGAAAATATCCTTCAGTAATGAAGGTGAAACAAATCTATCTCTAGTCAAACAAAAACTGAAAAAATTTCATCACCAGCAAATCCATACTAAAGGACATAATAAAGAGTATTTTTTTTTTTTTTTAGGCAGAAGAAAAAGGATCCCAGATAGAAGCTGATAATTGGAGACATCATGGAAGCAAGTAAATCTGAACTGATTATGTATGTATAAAACAGTAATGACAATGTCTTTTGGAGTTAAAATATGAAGAGAATGAAAATACATGAACAACAATTAAAATATATAGTACATAAGTCAGGAAAGATGGGATTGAACTGAATTAAAGTGTTTTCATTGTCCAGGAGAAGGATAAAATACTAATATATTAGGCACTAATAAGTAAAATGTGAATAAAGAAACTATTGGCAAAGCACTTAAAGAAGACTAAAGAATAAATAAATAAATAAATAGCAAGGTGATAAAAGACAGAAAAAAAATAGTAAAACACCCAATCAATTCAAAAGAAGAAAGAAAGGGGAGAAAAAGTAGCACAGAAAAGGTAGGAAAAACAAAAAACAAATAAGATAGTATTAATAAGATGGTAGATTTATGTTCACAAAGAGCCAAGAGTATACACAACAATTTGAAAGAATAAGAAGGAAAAGGTGGGAAGAAGTTCTCATCATATATTAAGACATATATGAAATAATTAATACTGTCTTATTGATGCAGGTATACAGAAATAGAACAATTGGCCAGAAGAGAGTTGGAAATGGATCATATTTATGTGGACACTTGATTTATGAAAAAGGTGGTTCTATAGAACAATAATGAAGGAGCTGTCTTTCCAGTAAATAATGTTTGGCAAATTGAATATCTCCGTGTCAAATAAATGAAGCAACTTCTACTTCTAAATGTGAAAAGTAAGCAACAACACTTCTGGAAAATAACATATGAAAAGATCCTTCTCAATATGGCAACTTAATTCTTAAACAATGTAAAAAGACGCTAACTCTAAAGGAAATTAATAGATTGGGCTACATTAGAATTTAAAAGTTCAGTTCATCAAAAGATATTATTAATGGAAATCCTACAACTTGGACAACATTGACGGAACTGACAGACATTATGCTAAGTGAAATAAGTTAGTCACAAAAGGACTGCATGTTTCCTCTCATATGAGGCATCTAAAATAGTCAAACATATAGAAGTAGATAATAGAATGGTGGTTACCGGGGGGTGGAGGGAGAGGGACATGAGGAGCTGTTGTTCAGTGGGTATGAGGTTACAGCTACATAAGTTGAGTAAGTTCCAGAGGTGCACTGGACAGCATAGTGCCGATAGTTAACAACGTGGTATCTTGCATCTAAAATTTTGTTAAGAGGGTAGATCTCATGTTAAGTGTTCTTATCACAAAACAAATCAAACCACAAAGGGACACAAAAGGGGTCTTTGGCAGTGATATATTTATTACTTTGATGGGGTAATAATATCATGAATATACACATACGTGCAGACTCATCAAATTGTATACATGAATCACGGACAATTTTTTGTGTATCAATTATGCCTCAATAAAACTGAGAAGAGATTGAAGAGGCAAACCACAAAGGTGGAAAATATATTTAAAACACATTTCATCTACAAAGAACTCATATCCAGAATGCTATATCCAAAGAACTCCTGTAAATCAATGACAATCAAATTGAAAAATGGGCAAAAGTCTCAGACACCTCACAAAAGAGAATCCAACTAGCTAATGAGTATATAGATGGCTGCTCAACCTCATTATTAAATAATAGAATGCAAATTTAACCACAGTGTCAAGCATTGGTGTGCATGTGGAACCACTAGCACTCTCATATGTTGCTGGTCAGAATGCAAATTAGTATAATCACTTTAGAGACAATTTGGCGATATATGCTAAAAGTAAATATACACAATCATATGACTGAGCAGGTTCACTCCTAGGTATAGAGCTAACATAGATGTGTGCATATGTGCAACAAAAGACATGTTTATGAATACTCATAACAGCATTATTTATGGTTACCCCAGACTGGAAGCTGTTCAACTGTCCATCAATAATAGAAAGGATAAGTACATCATGGTATATTCATACAAGGTAAAAATTCACAGCAATTTAAAAATAATTATCTATTGCTATGCAAGAAAATGGATAATGTAACGCTAAATGAATAAATACATGAAAGCACACAACCATGCTGTATGATTTCGCCGTATATTGTAATAAGAAAAATGGCTGAACTAATTTATGGTGAATAGAAGTCAGGAAAGTAATTACCTCTGGGGAGGGGGAGAGTGTGTAGTGATTGGGAGAGGCATGAGGGTGTTTTCTGAGGTGCTGGCAACTTTTTGACCTCTGTGGTGATTACATGGGTGAATTCACGTTGAGAAAATTCATAGCATTATACATTTGTGATTTGTCCATTTCTTTATGTTTTCTTTATTTCTGTATTATTTATTTAATAATTTAAGTTTTATTTTCTGGAACTCATAATTAGATGTAAGATTTTAATTTTTGTATTTTTCTGCTTTTTATTTTTGATCTTTTTCTATTTTGGGGAGACTTTTTTACAATTTTATTTTCAAAACAGTTTATTGAATCATTTAGAGCATACTTTAAATTTTCTAGCATTCTTAGCCTCTGGATATCCTTTTTTTATAACATTTCTGATCTTTCATAGATACAATATCTTTTCTTATCTATCTGGTGATATTCTAGTTTCTTACTATAGTTTGCTTTCTTCTGCTTGCTGTATAAACTCTATTTGGAGTTACTTTTTGTTTTTTGGGTTTTTTTTTTTTTAACCACAAACTATCTAATTTTTAGAGCCTTTTCTTGAATTTCTGGCTCTCCTTGGCTCCCTAAAATTTATATTTAAAACTGAAGCAATTAATTAAACATTGACTGGGCTGGTTATTGCCTGGAGAGCTTTATTGAGAATTCTTAGAGTTTTATTCCAAGACCCCTAAATGTTGATCTCTATGAGTATTTTTCTTTAGTTCTTCAATTTTACTAGAGGCAGAAAAAGCAGTGATGTAATTTCAGTCCACATGGGGCATTTTTTCACTTAAATCTGTTGGATCTCTGCCCTTTCTCTTCAGGACAATTCCTTCTGTATATCTCTCGTGTTATGGTTTTGAGAAACACTGGCAGTCTTGGTGATAGGATTAAAGTGAAGACATATGGTCTATGAACATATTTCTTACTCTCAGTTGATTTATTCACTAAATGTAAAACAGACTCTCAGGATAATGTCTCTCTTTTCTACTGTGATCTGGCCCTTCCTTTATGTTCCTTCCCCTGTTAAGAAATCAATGAAATAAAAAATGGCTTGATTATGGGGTCTCTTTCAGCTTCCTTCTCTTCCCTTTATGCCAACTTTAAAAACTGAATACAAATAGCAACACATTCAAAGGCTTGGTCATCTAGGAAGTGTGAGTTGAGAGGAAGTTGGCAGGGATGTCTACCCTAAAAAATTCTTATCATGACCTGTTGTAGTGTCTAAAATCCCACCTTTAGAATTGCTCTGTTGAATCATTTGATATTTAAGAATGTTCCATTGAACTGGTGACTCCTTGAAGGATCATGCCTTATTTATTATAGCATAGTTTCTGACACATAATAGGTATTCAAGAAAGTTTCTGCTGAATAAATATTAAATTTAAAAAACATTGTGAAGAACATGGGAAAGGATAATACTTGAAGCTCATGTTCAACTAACACTTGTTTGATAGATTGGAGAGAGTAATCAACCTATGTTATTCTTGACCAATGAGTGTGACCACTTTAAGCTACATCACCCAGACTCTTGGTATCTCAATTTTTCCAATTCTGTTTGCACTTGATTTTATTGGTGGAGGTACAGAGTCTGGATTTAAGCTGAGAGATCAGCAAAAAGTAGGAACCATTTCTAAGAGATTCTAGCTCTTCAAGTTAAGCATTTAATTTTTTAATTATGATTGTAACAGTTACTACTTATATAATGCTTATGATATACCAAGCTATGACTAAAACATGCTTATATTTTTGTAGATGCATATATATAATCATGTTGTAACTTTATCACAGTATGGTGTTTTCTATGATTCAGAGGTTGTGAATCCCTAGAGTGAAATGTAATTCCCACTTATATATTATTTTTAGGGAAAAATTTCACTGTCTTAAAGTGATCTGCTTTAGGACACGATGTCCATGAATTATATATTAAAAAGCAGAAAAATGTGTGTAATCAAGATGAAACCTTTGTGACTATCGCCATCATTATTTCTTCTATCATTCGCATTGTGGGTGCAATGGAGTTGATTTCTCTCTTCAATCTACTAACTGTGTTAGTTATGCCTTGTATAACTCTGTGAAGCTCTCAGGTTAAATGCTCTCAGCTAGTAAATAGCAGAGTCAGGTCTTCAAAGGAATCAACTATTTAAAGCTTTAATTTAGATGCCCTATCCCCATTAACTATCTTTCTCAAGTACAAAATATTCAAGAATTCTTTTTTAAACTATGATTTAACTTTCTCTCGTTTGTATTTTCTCTCCTTCTTTTAATCATCTTTTCTTCTGGTTTTACTCTCTTAAGCTGTGCTAACCTCAATGTTCAAAATCTAAAAAGATGGCAAGAGAGTGGGCGGAGGTTGTGTGATACAGATGGAGGAAGAAAGGGGAGAAGAGAGAAGGTGAGGGCCAAATAACTTTATTCAGTTAAAAAATACACACACTCCAATTCTTCCATAATGTATATGCAAGTTTGCAAGGTGTTGTAGGTGAATATACATGTATGAGTAAGAATGAAGTCACAACGTGAATACTACAGAGAGGGATACAATTTCTTAATCTGAAAAACAAAAAATTACATCAAAACGCAAAACAACTCTATCCACGTTCCCAACTAGCATTTTTTTTTTTTTTTTTTTTTTTTTTTGTTATTAAAAATTTATATCCTCTTTCTTCTGTGATGTGCATGCATGTTTGACTTTGCATGGAAATGAAGAGGGAGATAACGCTTAATGCAAAATAAAGTCCATTTTGTAAACACATTTCTCATTCCATGATGGTATCCCTTTGGTATTTATGGAACATTTCTTCTCCTGTGTTTTATAAAGACATATGAACACAAAATATATGAGCACATCTAATGTTGATTACCTCTCATTTGCATTTTCCAGGAAGAATCGTGTAGACCAACAGAAACAGTAATAAGAAAATTCCCTAGAGACAAAGTAAGGATACCTCAGTGTACTTTTATTAAAGCATGGCGAAAATCTTGTGTATGGCTACAGGTTGACATTTTCAAAAGCATACTCTAAGACAACGGAAAACTGTTAATGATAAACTTAAAAACTTTTCGATGATAAATGCCACGTATATTTTAAAAAAGTGAGACAATAGACAAAAATTGACTCCAGTTTATTATTTAATATTTCGGTGTATCCCGCCGCTCCAGTCATCTACCCCTCCCCCCACCCCAGTTTCGGCCATTTTTTTTTTAAGTAAAATAATTTGTGTAAAAAGTGAGGTCGATTAATAAGTTGGATTTCAGAAATGTCACAAAGGGGAGACAAGAGGCCACACTTGCCCTTGGGAGGGGAATCCAATGATGATATTAATTGACCTCTTTGTCCAGCCTGGCTGTGAGACGTGGAGTCGATTCCTTTGATGCGGAGGGATCTTTTGATGGGGATTAGATATTCCCTGTTGTAACGATATTTTTCAGACCAATTATTAAATATGTACATGTTTGGAGTTCATCATGTCTTCCACAGCTGCTGGTGGCAGCTCCCTTCATTGATGTGGGCTGCAAAGGCTGCAAAAAACCTACGTGTCAAAAGCAAGGGGTGGGGAGCCGCCATTTGCAAAGCCGGAAATGATTAAAATCTCAGGATTGAGACCATTCCCAGTCAGCAAGGGCTTGCCCAGAGCACAGTTCCTGCTTCTGGTGTCTACTCTGAAGAGCATAGAATGGATGTTAGTCTACCATTCCATTGGCAGTAGGATGTCTCCAACTACTGGTGAGCTAAGGGGGAAAGTGAGTCAATCACTGGCGTGGCGTGCACAGGAGAAGCGCGCTAATTTGAGAGGTCAGCGGCGAGTCCAGTTCAATGGCCTAGTCTTGTCGGGCTGAGCCGCGGACCCTGCCGGCCGCCGTCCTCTTCCGCTTTACCCAGGTGCAGCGTGGATCCATCCGCCTTAGCGAGCGCTCCTGGTAGCGGGGCGATCGGCTTTTCGGCAATACCCGGATGGAAGTGTAATGGCCGCCATCAGGGACTCGCAGGCAATGGGGACCACGACAGGTATTCCCTGGGAGCAGCGCCGCCCAGACCTGTTAGGACGCCGAGACTTCTAGAGGGCCAGCCAGGGGGCAAAGAGCGAGTTTGTGGGCCGTTAGGGTCCCCCTCCGAACCGGCTCAGGGGTCCGCCTCTTGAGATAGGAAGCGCCTGTTAAATAGTCCCGGTCATTCAGCGCTTTCGGCTAAGTTGCCGCAAAGTTTTTCAAGGGAAGTCGGCCCTTTCACTCGGTGCTCTTGCAGGCTGCTAGAGCTAACCTTCCGCTTCTTAGCCTGTGCTGGTTTTACGTCCGAGCTTTTTCAACTCTATACTGTTCCAGAGCCTAGGAGCTGGAACGGAGCGCGGTGACAGTGTGCCTCCGCGCGCCGGAGGGGCAGCCGAACCCCGGAGGAAGGGGCGGATCGTGCGCGGTGTTTGGGACAGAGCGGGGCGCGCGGCGCTCGAAGCACCCACTCGGTTCGTTCCGGGGCTGGTGGAGACAGCATGGGTCCTCGTCAGACGGCACCTCTCGAGCTGTAGGTTTGCAGTCCCACGGCAGCCCCACTCGACGGCGTCCCCATCGTGGGTCCAGTCTACGGTCTTTGGAGGTCTTTTCTTGCTGATATGCTCAGTTCTCTGGCCAGCGCTACTTCCTCCAGAATTGGCCAAAGGCATTCTTTCCTACAAACCTCAACCACACCCAGTAGCAGATGGATTTCTTTGTAACTGGTTTCTCACTTGTAGGGTCCATTTTGAGTCTCTTCTTAACATGGTGTCCTCATTGTCAAGTAGATAGCCTTCTCTCGATGGTCATGGTTTTTGAAAATACATAGGGTGAAAGTACATAAAGTAAAATGTTATAACTCTGAAGTAGACCAACGAAACAGATACGGTAGCCTTAAGGTTAAAAATGTAATAGTTAAAGTCCAATTTTCTTTTTAGGTTTAAATTTGGGGGCGTTTACTGTTTGTGAGCTCTTTTAGTGAAAACAGTTGCATATGTGGTTATCAAAAGTTCAAAAATCTCTAGAAAAATAAAGTAAGTCAATGTTTAAGGAATTCATAAGAATGTTGAACATTATATGATTGTCACAGTGATGAAACATGAAGACACCAAACTATCAGGGTAGGAATGTCATTAACTCGAGCAGCTGTGTTAGGCCCAGTTTACTGTTACTGTTAGATTATTTTTTATGCAGCAAGGGATCTGATTTGAGTGTACTCTGAAGTTAATATCCTCGGATTGAATAGGTAGAAACCATTTAAATTGATTCAGTGAAATAACCTAACATTTTTCAGAGTTTATTGCTAATTAGTAGAAATGGATTCGTTATCTTTCATCAAAACTATTCTTCTGAAATTCATAAAGACATTGCATTGCGTTAACATTTTTAGGATGTTAGCATTCCATAGGGGGGTAAGCATAGTAGACCATGTTAAGTTTTGTTAAAATTCTCATAAATAATATGAAACCTTTATCTAGAAAATTGTTAACCAAAGGAGAGGGAGAGATAAAGTATAAGTATCTAACGACCTGTTTTGCACGTTCAGATTTTTCCTTATTGTTTCCATGAAAGTATAAATGTAAATTCAAAGCATTTATATCTGGTTTTATGGAAGGATAAAAGGACAGTAACCACAATGAATGCCTACTGTGCATATTGATAAGGTGTGAGCTTTTAAATGCTAGCGATTTTTATCATCATCACACTTCAAATCCTATCCTATTCTCCCTGGTAATAGTATACTGTGATCGCAGAAGTTTTTATGTCTTGAAACATTCTAGAGGGGATATATTTTAGCATAAATGTACAGTTTGACTTTAAAATATACTTTAAACATGCCCTTCTAATGTACTTTTATTTACTTTTCTGTTTGGAATTGTCTTTATTGAAGCATTGTGTTCTTTAGATTACTTAATACAACTTTTTTTTTTAATTTTTTTTTTTTTTAATGATGAAAGACTTGAATTTTTCCAGTTTCCTTCAGGTACTCCACTAAAAGGTGTTTTTTTGTTGTTGTTGTTTTTGTTTTTTGGGGTTTTTTTTTGCCAAAACACTATAAATAGAAGAAAAAAGTTTTAATAAAGTTGAAATTTCTATTAATCTATCTGATCCCAGGTATGAAGACTATGAATATTTCAGTTCTGTATGGGGTATTGGCTTCACACAGTGAGCAGTTTTCATGGGATGTTAGCTATCAGAAATGAGTATTCAGAGGTAGCATTGTGGTGGTAGGATAGCTGGATTGGAATCAGATCCAGATATAGTTCTAGCTTTGTGATTTTGGTCAAGACTCATTTTCCCTATCACAAGATACTAAATTAAATTGCTTCTAAGCTCCCTTCTAAGCTTTGAGTTTTGTGACTTTTGTAAATTTATGACATTATTATTGGGTATCAATGATAAAGTATTTACTAGAGTGCATTGAGATTTATCTTCTAAATTTATACATATAAGTTGAATATGAAGCATAATTGAATTGAGAGTATAAAAGCATTCTACTAATAGTTTTTGCAGTCAGAGTTTTAAACTCTTGGTCTTTATTTCCAGATATCATCTCTTCTTTTGATCACTGTTCCTGATTGTGGCTTTGTCCAAACATTAAATTGTGTGCCTTTTGTTCCTTGAAGAAAGAGGTATGGTAAAGATCAAAGTACTGCATTATATATAGTCTATTAAGTAATAAGTTAATATGTTTTAATCTTGGACAAAATATTTATGTATATGTGAGTTTTCATAAGTTATAATTTTATTTTTGACCTAAATAAAATACTTACACATAGATTTTCATTTTAATATAAGCAGAAAAAAGTTTGGTTTCATTGTTTATTATTTAACATTTTGTTAGAGACCTAAAGATGATTTTAACTATATTATCTTTCTGAGTATAAAATGGCATTAAGGGCTTTAGGGTAATAAACAATAGAGATAAATATGGTAGCAAGATGTTTTGAATCTATCCAGTTGGCCGGAAGAATGTGTTTTACTCTAGTAAATACAAAGTAATGCACCAAAAGAAAAATTGTCTAGCATATATTTATATTATGATTAATAGCACCTACATTATAAGTCAGAAAAGGGACTTGGGAATTACTATAGAGTTCTGACTGATTTCTTGGAGATAATCATCTAAATATCCTGGTGTAGACAAAAAGAAGGAAAAAAAATCTGCAAACAAATCCCAATATTTTAAGGAAAGCTTTGCAAACTCAGTGGGAAATATTGTACTCTTATTTAAAACAAAACAAAACAGAACAAAATTTGAAACACTGTCTCGAAACACAAGAGTCTTTTGCTGTTTGTGCTGGATAGGTTCTAGGATACTACATATAATTCCCTTCAACAAATGGAATAAGTAGATCTAAAAGTATAACCCTAAATTAGGAATAAGAATATGTATGTAACTACTAAAATAGATGATACTGACTAAATTATTACTTTAGTTCTATGAACTTTACTAGCAGATGGCTTTCTTTTCAGAGCCATTTTACACAAAGGCATGAATTTTTATTAGAAATTGACGTCTAACTACCATGAGTAAAGAGCAACAAAGCTGAGTTGAGATACCAACTTGTCATTTATGTTCATTTACCTGCGTAATTTTTTTCTTTATAACGTTTATTTGACCTTTTACCACATGAGATTCACATGGGTACTGTGTTGTTCTGGAATAGAGAAAGTAAATGCTGAGCGCTAAGAATTTTTACTGTTTTTGATCCAAACTACTCAGAAAAAATATGATAAAGAATGAAAGATTCAAATATGATGAAGTAAACAGGAGGCTGCTATATGATAATCAAAATGATTTGGATTATTTCATCTTGAAAAACTGTGAGCAAATTCTGATTAAAAACTTTAAATTGTAATTGGTATGACTACATGAAACAAGTGTCAGAATATTGGAATAAAGGTGTGTGACTTGAAGCTTAAGAAAATTAAGGGGCTTCACATTGGTCAAGAAATGGTAATAGCAATAGCTGAAAACAAATATTGACTTTATAGAAAGTCAAATGATTTCAAAATGTAGTAAAATCAATTAAAACTGGGTTGTTGGAGGTTGTGGTTGATAGAAGATACCTATATATAGTTTTTGTCAACTCAGTATCTCTTCATTCGGGGAACTATCCCGTCCATATTGTGAGTGATTGATGGGCTATCAGTCTTCTAACCCAAGCCTAGTCATTCCTATTACAACAGTAATGGTTGCCTTTTACTCAGACAAACTCAGTCAGAATCCGTGGGAATTGATGTGTGAATGCTAGGAGAAAGATGTTCTCTTTTCTCTAAAGTTGTTAATTTGTGGGGGGAGGTGCGCTAGTGACATTCTTTCCCATATGTATGAGAACTTCATCTGTAGTAGGAGAAAGTGAAGCCATACAGAAATGGGAGATGGATGGAAATGGAGCACCAGTTTCAGTCAGGGACTCTGGTATGAGATATCAGTGTTTTTCTTTTGATTCTGCAGCTACCCTGGTGTCCTTCCCAGTCCTTTGAGCTAAAATTCTCTATATAAATTAGTTTGAATTGGATTGCAGAAGAATGAATTTAAAATCTATAACTTCAAGTTGATCATTACATTCATCTACGATTTGCCCTTTTCTTATACTTTATAATAGATGCCCTTTATTCATTCATCACTCATTCATACATGCATGCAGTCCTTCATTCATCCTAACATTTATCAAGTTTCTACTATGTACAAGTGTGTGCAGCTGCCTGGATAGTCAAGGATTATGCATACTAGGCTGAGTGGATGGTGGACTTTCTCTAATATAGCACAGTTTTGTATACTTAGGTTACACAGATCAACTAGCATGTGTAGAGAATAATTAGTGCTGTGCTTAGCATTTTAGTAAGGTGTAAGAATAAGAGGAGTTCTTTATCTTCAAAGTGCTTATAATTTAGTTAAGGTATCCAGATTAATATATGTGAAACACAACATGAACAGCTAAAACAGATAAACGAATGCACAGTTGTATAGTGTGGATTTTAAGTCTGAGTTCTGATAGGAAGAAAGTGAGGGCTAGCCCAGTCTAGGACGGTTTCTTGAAGGAAGTGTAACTTCAAATGGGTTTTGACTTATGAGTCGGGTTTTGATAGGCACAGAGAATAATTAAAGAAAAGATAGAGTTGAAAATGATTAAGTGCAGTGGTCAGTTCTCAGTCCTCATCTTACTTGACAGAGTCGATCAATCCCTGATCTTGGAAACACTTTCTTCACTTTGCATTTAGTATACCGCTCTCCCTGATTTACCTTTAGTCTTACTGGTCATCCCTTTCAGTCTCACTAGCTGGTTCTTTCTCACCTTTTTCTTCTAAATGTTATAGTATCTTGGAGCTCAAGCCTTGGACTTCTCTGTGTACTTACCCCTTGGTGATTTCATTCAGTTCTATATGCATAAATATGAACACACAAAAATGTACACATAACCAATGATTCCCAAAATTTTATCTTATACCTAGATCTCTGTATTCTTTATTCAGCTACACATTCCACATTTCTACTTGGATGTCAACTGGATATCTCAAATTCTACATGGCTAAACTCAACCCTTGATATATTTGCCAAACCTATTATTCCCATACAGGCTTTTCTACCTTAATAGTAAATAGCACTTCATTTCTTCTGTTGCTGAGATTAGAACTTTTAGAGTTATCCTTGACATGTTTCTTTTTCTCATAGACCAAATTTAGTCTGTCAGAAAATCTCATAGCCTCTCTCCAAAATGTGTACGGACCTTGACCATACCTCATTGTCTCCACTAAGACACCACCATCTCTTACCTGAGTAATTGTACTGTAATAATCATCATATTCCCTTCCAAATACTCTGTTCTTAATATAGCAGCCAAAGTAATTTCTTTAAAAAAAAAAAAATCAGCTCATGTTACTTCTTTACCCAAAATGCTCCAGTAGCTTTTCATCTCCTTCATAGTAAAACCAAAGTCCTTACAGTGTCCATCAAGCCTTATTTTAGCCACCTTGTTATTTCCTTGACCTCATCTCCTACCCTTCCCTCTGGTGCTTTCTGTTCCAGTCATGCTGACCTTCTTCCTAGTCTCCAAACATTTTAGGCACACACCATACTCAGTGTTAGCACTTAACTATTTCTTTTCTTGGAATAATGTCTGTTTCAGTTCCTTACGATCTTGGTTCAAATAAGACTTTTTCAAGTGAGGTCTCCCTGATTTTGTATTCAAAATGGCAATTTTTTGGTTCTGCCTATTCTTCCTTGTTTTTTTTTTTCCATAGCACTTGTCACCTTTGAATGTATTATATAATTTACTTAATTTGCTTATTATCTCAGTATCAATAAAATGTTAGCTTGATGAGGGGAGGGATTTTTGTTATGTTCACCGCTATATTTCTAATTCTTAGATCAAAGACTGGCACAATTTGGTGCCAGCTAAAAGCCCAGCATTATGACAGGTGCTGATGATATAGCAAAGAACATAGCAGATGTGGTTCTTATGCTTATACAGCTTTTATTTCAGTAGTAGAGACAGAATATAAATTGGCAAATAAAATATTGCCAGAGGAAAAAAAGTATTACAAAAAGGAGATACAAGGAGCTAAAATAGAGAACAATTTTTTCTTTTGAGGAGGGGATAGTTTATAGTTTGGAGAAGGCCTTTCTGAGGTGGTGACATTTGAGCTGAAATCTAAGAAATGAGAAAGATCTAGCCTTACAAAGAATGGGAGAAAGAATATTTCAAGCAGGGACCAGCAGGTGTAAAGACCTGAGTATAGGAAAGGTGTATTTGAGGAATTAAGAGATCATCTGTGGTAGCTTGCTGAAAGACATTTGCAGGTGGGGAGAATGGTGTGAGATGAGTTTGAAAACCAGTTGAGGACCAGTTGGCATTGTTCCTTGTAGGCCTTGACAAAGAGATTAAATTTTCAGTGCTTTGGGAAGCCATTAAAGAGTCTTAATCAGGGGAAATTGCGACCTATTTTTATTAAGATCACTTTTGCTCCTGTGTAGAGAATGGATTCGGAGGAGGGTGGTGGGCAAGAGGAAAGCATGGAATGCCAGTTAGCAAGAAGCAAGACAATTATTTTAATCCAAGTTAGAGATGACAGTGGGCTAAGATGATAATGGAGATGGAGAGAATTCAAGATGTATTTCAAGATAGACAGGACTTGCTTATGGATTAATGTGGGTAGTAAGGGAAAGAGAAATCAAGAATTATTGCTTAATTTCTGGGTTTAGTAATTAGATGGAATGTGGTGCCATATTTTAAGATAGGGAAGCCTGGGGAGTGGAATTTGTTTTCTGTCCATAGAGAGTAGTGTTTTATATAGCCAGAGAAAAATTGAACAGTTATATTATTTTGGAAAGCTGAGAGGAGATGTATTACATGTTGATATATGTTCTCCCAGTCAAATGGCAGTAAATCTTTTGATTTTCCCTCTCCCCGATGTGTTCCAGAATCTTAAGTAAAATCTGCCTATTCCCCTAAATCACTGCCATAGCAAAATGACAACAAAAGAAAGGAACAAGAGTAAAGAAAATCTTTCTACATCCCATGCTGAATTCAGTGGTCTTTATTTCAGTTTAGACAGATTACTTATGATTTCTCTCCTAATTCCTACGTGTTAAAAATATAATTTCTGACTCTTTGTGTGTGTGTATGTGTGTGTGTGTGTTTTAAATATAATTTCATTACAGCAAGAAAAGTTTACGTGACCTATAGCATTTGCTGTAAAGTGTTTTAATCTGAGGTCACAGGAAGTCAGATATTTAGTTGAAAATAAAAGAGTAAATGAATTAAGAATGTCTTAGGTCCCTGTGTATCCAATCTTCTTGGTTTTTGTGAAGGATAAATGAGAACTATGTCTTTAAGAAGCTTATAAATTATCTTGGAAGGTAAAACAAAAAAGTGAAATGTTGTAACTATAAAACAGTTTGTAATAAAGTGGTGAGCAATGGCTATCCTTTAAATGGATATTCAGAGTGTGTGTTATTACAGAAGGTTTCATATCCCCATAGGAGGTAGAGTTAGAAAGGAAGTTTGACCAGTACTGAATCAAGATAGAAGGTGATGACAAATCTGATGGAAGAAAACAGTATGAACAAAGCTAAATACATGTGTATGAGTTGGGGGGAGCAGAAAGCACCTTATATATTGGGCATAATAGATAGATACAGATATATAGTGAGCAGTCAGAGTTGGGGAGAGTAATGACAAGATTAACTTGAACCAAGAATTGCTTCTGAATTTTAATTTTCCTTCATAATTCATACTTTTTCATAGTTCAACTCCTTCATAATTTTATACCAATGTCACCTGCCTACCTAAATGGTATGTGGCTCACATGTACCCTAGAATTTTGAACATTTCTAGATCTATACTTAATTATATTTGCATACTTAACTCTTCCTTTCTTTTTTCTGTGTTTAAGTTGCTCATTAGGCCACAGTGATATGGAGGGAGCTGGCTTTCATTATATAATGAAATGTATATAAATTCTACAAAATTTATACTTTCACTTGTTTTTAAATATGATAGGTAATAGCCTCTCAGGTAAACTTTT
This sequence comes from Pteropus medius, assembly GCF_902729225.1. Lineage (NCBI taxonomy): Eukaryota > Metazoa > Chordata > Mammalia > Chiroptera > Pteropodidae > Pteropus > Pteropus medius. The sequence continues at coordinate 23,698,959 of NW_024344378.1, read as the reverse complement.
TAAAAACTTAAACAGCTACACACACACATGTACACATCCTAAAAGGTTGTTCCAAGTCATGAATAGATAATAGTTTAAGGGCACTAAAATAGCTTCTGCTTTGAAAATAAGAGTTTTAGGGTTTTTTTGTTGTTGTTGTTTTTTGTTTTTTTTGGTATGTGTGTGTGCGTTCTAGATTCCTTTTAGGCAGAACCTTATGTTTTTCAGTAAGCTCTTCCTGCTGCATGCTGCTTTTGTTCTATATCCATTTATATATTCATTTGACCATTTTACAAATAAATACCTGCAGAAAAAATTAGATGACTCAAGGAATGCAATAGTTATAAAAATAATGACTATATTAGTTTTCCTATCTGGGTATTGTGATTAGTTAAGTTACAGAGCTACATACTGAGTCACAAATAGGGCTAAGCTAAAATCAGAGTTTTTTAGTTCTTTGTTTAATGTTTAAACAACTAGAATGTAGTGAGTAGCACATAGCTTCTTTTTATATCATTTTGCTAAAACTAAAGAGAATAGAACATCTTCGCTTTTTAATCTGTTGTAGATAGCAAACAAAACTCTAAGATATATTTGATATATTCTATACAAGTCTTCCTCATCCTTAGCATTTTACTTTAGAAATTCTTTTTAAAATTTCTCCGTACCTGCCGTGTGATTCCTAACCCTTGCTAACACTGCCAGTTCTCTGTATCCTCACTTTTTATTTTGATTGTCACTTAGTCCTCTGATTCTCTCACTGCTATTTTTACTCTTTTTCTCCACTATATCTTACTGTCTAGTGCCATTCTAGTAATATTTCTAAAATATTATTCTAAAATAGTGCTTTAATAACTTCTCTCTGGTCGTGAACTAACAATGGTTTCTGGTTACCTTTCATTTCAAGTTCAGATCAGTCCTCTGTAGGCCGTTCTCACTCAACCTCTCCATTATACATTCTCTCTTTGATCTAGAGATCGTGCAGTGCTGTAAGAGGAGTCTTCCGTCATTTTTTTAATCTGTTTTTCTGGTCTAGATAGCCTTTGCTCATTCTTGAATGTTTAAATCGCACTACTCTTTAAAGCATCGTGTACTTTTCTATGAAGTAAACACAGTCAACATTGGTCTGTCAACTTAATGTCTTAAACAGGAGCCTTTGGTTACAAGTAATAGAACTAGCTTAAGCTCGTTTAAGCTAGTGTAAATTGAAATGTGGGAATTATTTTAAGGATACAGGATTTCTTAGAATTCAGGGTCAGGAATATGCAGGCAGGCCTCAGTAAAGACTTTGGTAGTGGCATTGCCCTGTTGGTTTCAATCAGGGTATCTGGAAGAGCTGATGATTTTCTCCTTGTTTAGTTTTTTTTTTTTAAATTTTTGTTTGTTTGTTTTGCTATGCCATGGTATCATTCCTTTCAAAAAAATGAACCTGTTTTCAATAGTGGTTTGGAGGATAGCTTTTATAGAGCTGTCGGTGTTTATATAAACATATAGGACCTTTACTCCTGATATAAAAATAAGGATCTTTCCTCTTAATTTAAAAATGTATTGTCTTAATCTGCAATTTCCTTTTTTAAAAACTAAAATCAATAAATATCTTTCTAAGTCAATTCAATAGATATCTCTTTATAATGTTTTCATGTGGATGTTTTATAATTTACTTAATCATTTTCCTGTTCATAGATGTTTAAATGGTATATATCTATATGTTGTGCTTTTATTTTTATGATAGATTGTAAAAAGAGATTAAGAATATACTTAGAAAATGTGAAAGAAATTGTTTATTTTCAAGGAAAATATAAAATGCCAAAAGTGACTCAGGCAAACCTAAAGAGCCCAGAAACCAGGCTCCCTGTGGTGTTGGTGCAGTTTATGAAATTTTAAAAAGTGGGTAATTCTCATGGTTAGTGAACTATTGTTAGGTTTAGTCGACATAAGCTTAACTCTATAAAATTGCTGTAATAGTTTCTAAATGCTTACTCTCAGTTTCTATACATATCTAGTCATGGATTGGTGACAAACAGTTCATGGACCATCAGTAGTCCATACTTTTAGTAGCATAATTTTAGCCTACGAGCCAACCTAGAAGGAGAATTAGGGGATGTGGGGTAAGGTTTGTGTCTCGTATATATATGGTCATTTAATACTCTTGCTTTTGGTGTGGTACCTACTCTCTCAACTGGGTCTGGTATCCCCTATTTCAGAGATCCTGTTTTACTTTCCACAAAGAATAAACCTCCAGACTTCTACTGCAGTGGTGGAACAGTAGTTACCTAGTATTATGGAATAGGGAAGGGAATCAAAACCAAAACTCAAGCACCTTTCTCCAAGTTTTTCTTTATCTTAGTTTCCTCCTCCCCTCCCATTTCAGTTACTTGGTGCTGTCAGTTGCTAATCCTTTTTGAAGATTCAGAGTATAAAATGAGTTAGTTCTTAGCTTTACCCACTGCCTGGGATTGTTTTCTTGGATCTTCAAGGTTATTTATTACTTATATATCTGCTTTCCAGCATCTAGAATTTTGTTACTATTGTCACTTCTCCTGTTTCACATTGTTAATTTTTCTTTAAGTGTTTCTTATATATTTGTCATTTTGCAAATGTTACCCTTTCCAATCTTTTCTGCTTTCTTAACTATATTAACAAAATATTTACATTTATTTCTATTTTGTAGGTTTTATTGCTGATAGATATTTCTTCTATCTCACTTTTTTTGGGGGGGGGTTCTTTTTTTTCCTGATTGAAATTTGATTTTGTTGAAGTATTTACTTAAAATTTTTTTCCAGAAAAAGTATATATGTAATCTATTCTCTGACTCTTTACATATCTAAAATTGCATTTTCCTCTCACATATATGAGTTTTTCTGTGTATAGAGTTAATTCTTGGGTTAATTCTTTTCCTTTACAACTCTATAAATGTTATTTTATTGTCTCTAGCATAGAATTATGAGTAAAATGTCTGATTAGTATTGCTGTCTGATTAAAATTGGTGTTGCTGATGAAAATTTGAATACCTTTTTAGGTAACACTTGTCCATCTTTTTCTTTTTTGGTAGCATTTCATTTTTATCTTTTAAACTAAAAAATTTTACAGATAAGTTACAGATACTGTGTTTTATATCCCCCCACTAATAATCTTGCCAGGCATTTGGGAAGCCTTTAATTTTGAAAAGCCAAGGGTCAACAAAACAAAACCTCAGTGTAATTTTTTTTCTCGTTTTCAAAATCATTATTTCTCCCCCATCTACTTTCTTTTCTCTTTCACGGTAGTTCTTTTTTTTTTCTTTCTCAGTGTATTATCTCAAGTCTTAATGAGATTGCCAATTACTACTCGATTTTTTTTTTTTAAAGCTTTCACCTTTTTCATTGTTACTTTTTTTTTTACTGCTGGCTAGCAGAATAAAAGCAAGATTTCTCTGAGTGTTCAGATTATTTACCTTTTTTTGAGTAACTGCATTCAGTGATGTTTCTGCCTACTTACCTTTTTTGATGGCATTGGTAGTTGAGATGAATTCTTAAAAAATAAACCAAGATTTTGTTTTTTTAGTTAGATGGAAGGGGATAGGAAGTTAATGTAATGATTTTCTGACAGCTAGGAGATAATTCTGTGGAGAAAGGATAGAACTCTTAAACAGAAGAAGGTAGCCAGGGATAAAGGAAGATTTTTCTTTGCTCAAAAATAATTTCTTCTTCACATCTCTCCTGACAGCTGGTGCTAGCAACTCCCAGTTTTCTTTAGCCCGTGGACCCACATCAAAGCTTCGGATTCATCCTCCTCCCCATACCTCAGTTGCACCCTTCTGTCACCCAGAGGGCTCCACACAGTCTTCCTCTCAAGCCCACACTTTCTCTCTCAAGGTATGTTTACAGGAGGGAGTGGGTGGAATTATGTTACCCATTCCTTACTCGGGGCAAAATTGATAGATACTCATTGAATGTTGATTGAATAATAGTTGTCCTCTTTTAAAGTGGTGCTTGACAGTCAGTCAATATTTATTTTCACTCCTCTCTCTGGACTGTTTCCTACCAGATACCTTACAGTATGTGTATGGAATGTTTTTATAGTTTCTAGACATTTTGTAGGATTTTCTTGTGTTTTTTTGGTTTGTGTTTCACTGAGCAGTTGGGAGAGGAAGAAATCAAATGGCTTAAGTTCCCATCTTGATGCAGGAAACTCTCCAGGTTTCTTTAAAGGGCAAGTCATACTTTATACAAATAATATTGTTTCAAGGCTTAATGAGATGTTGGTCAAGTTTTATGAGGAAATAATACATATATAGTAGGCAGTAGTTTAAATAGGTTTAAAATCAGTAATCCTTATTGGCAGGGTAGAAATAAGACTTTAGTGAAAAGATTAGCTAATGGGTTGGAAGATTAAAACTATAATAAAATTTCTCTGTTTTTTTAATGTTATCTGAGATGTTCACAACATGCAATAAAGTTTTCCCCAAAGACCCTAATATAATTTGCTACCAGGTATCATCTTTGATCGCTTCCACATACTACAGGTTGAACATAGTTGAAGACAAAACAGATTCTCCAGATATATAATTTGAGTGCTATAAACCCCAAACTACCTAAATATACAACTCCCCTCATACTGTATTGTATATGCCATACATTAAATATATAAAAAATGTTGACATTTAACATTAATTAGTAGTCATTAACCTTAAGTAAAAGCTAAGTGGATTTCTTAATAAGTTGATTTATTTTATCAGCTTTGTTTTGCCTGTGAGGAGAGAGCATACATTTTAACGGGTAAACTTCGTGGCATCTGGTTTGGCTGCCATGCATCCTACTTAGTTATTTTATATTCTTTATGTACTGGAAGGGTGAGGTCCCTGGAAGGTCAACTCTGAATAAGCAACATGTTAATATATATATGTCTTTCTTCCTCCTTACAATCTAAAATTGTAAGCTGTAGTAGGGGTAGGACCATGTTTTTGAATCTCTCCATGGTACCCATTATAATGCCTCATGTTCATAACACATTTGTTAGTGTCAGTTTATTGAGTTATTTAAAACTGTATTTTTATATTGATTGTCAGACTTTGGGATATGTGCTTTCTTATATGAAAATATTTAAATTGTGTATTTTGAAATGGAATTAATGGTATTTAGAAATACTACCAAATCTGTAATTTTTTAGCATTACACACATGTTTTTGGACACATATAATATTACTGTAAGAAGCAATTTACCTTTTGAAACCCACGATATAGTCTCCTCTTAATTATATGCAATAATAAAAAGCTTGGTGTGTATAATCCAGAATGACCACAACATGGTATTCTGGCAAATGGAGAAAAACCATTACTGTGTGTGCTTAAAAAGTTTCACGTTTGAACCCCACTCTCAGATTTTGGTTATGGTAAAAACTCCATATGTGATTATGATAGTTGTCACTGTTGAGAATGTGACAATCTTTAGGGAATCTTCTTGGTTGATGTGTAGTGCCCACCAGGTATCATTGAATTTTTTTCTCATTATTATTTTTCTTACTTTTGAAGGAAAAGTTTTTACATTTAGTTTTAAATAATATAGTAAAAAAGTTACAGTAAAAACAATATTTTAGTGTATTAGGTATAGTATGTAAAAAAATTCAGAAAACTGATATCTTTCTAATGAATTTTACTGTCAGTTTAGCATATATATATATTTGAAGAATATTGAAGAAAGTGTTCTTTTCGACCCTACCAAAAGTATTAAGCTTGAGAAATACTAAAATGTCCTTTTAATATATAAAGCAATGTGACATTTAATTATATTCTCTCAATAAAGGATTTCTAAAACAGTGAAATTCCTAGTTATTTAGATTAATTGAAATTTAAACCTAAGACCTTAGGGTAGACATAGATGAAGCTTAATGTGATTTGCATTTTATTTCCTTTAGCTTATCTAATTTTATCTTTTTCATATACATATTTGAAACCATGAAAGTGAGAAAATATAATTCTTCTAATATACAATTTGATATTTTTACTATTGTCTCAGCAGTATATTGTCACATCTTATTACTTTACAGTTTTTGATTTCTCTGCAGTTTGAATTGTATTGCCTCATACATGGTAATCACATGTAGTAATGATGGTAGCTGCGATTTATTTAGCAATTTATGTGATATTGTTACATATATTTTTTAATTTAACCTTCACAGCAATCCCATGAGAAAGGTAGGGGAAGTACTAATTTTTTTTTTTTTTTTCATTTTATAGATGAAGAAACTAAGACACAGAGAATGACACTTGTCTAGATAACATAAATCAGTAAGTGTTTGAATTAATGGAGGCAGATAGTATTGGGTACATTCTAATCTGCCAAGGACTTCCATTGCTGCCATCTGCCTGAGTTCTAGGGACAAAAAGCCAAGTAGCCAAAATGGTAGGGAACCAGAAAGGTAGACTTGAGTACCCCAGGAAAATATGCTCTTCCTTTTAATTTCTTCTTTTTTGTTCCCTTTTTTTTTTTCCAGTTAGTAATGAAAAGTTAAGAGAACAGATAATGTCTTTGTCATGTTGTTAAATGAATGAAACTTTTATTTTAAATATAAATTATCCCTGAGACACTAGCAAAGTAGAAAACCTAAAGAGAAGTTTGTTGAAATTTTTACAAGGTAATAGCTATAGGGTCAACTAAGGAAGTGAGAAAGTTAATGGTACATGTGTGTAATTGGAATTTAAGTGTTTAAGGCTGTCTTGTTAAGATTTGAAAAATCCTGTTAAACAACTATAGCATCAACTTAATATAAAAAACCTTAGAGCTTAAGGGTGCTTATCCAGTTGTGATTTTCTTTAGATGAAGAAACTGAGGTGCAGAGCAGTCAAAGCTTGCCCAGTGCCACCAAGCAGAGCTGGAAGTAAAGCTTATATCCTCTGACTTCCAGATTAGGGTTATTTCTTCTTCAAACTATTGCTCCTTGGTAAGCTGTTCTTACAGTACTTAACAAATATTTTATTGTGTCTTTTATTTCTGTACAAATATTTTATTGTGTCTTTTATTTTGAGCAACATTCCTACATTTTGTTAAAATAACTTTAAAAAGTGAAATTTGTGATACTTTTGTGATGAAAATTTCAATTCTTTGTTTGGTTTTAGGTGAGTTAATGTGGGAAAAATCCTGGTATTTTGAAGATGTCTCAGCGCAGTATTGTTTCCTGTTTAAATTACAAGTAATTTCAAGAGTTTTGAGAAAAAAAGGAAATTGGGATTTTTTTTGTTGTTAAATCATGCCATCTGATCAGAAACAGTTATTTTTTCATGAAAAACAAGCTACTTTAAAAAAAGATTATGATATCAAAAATGAGATAGTTGATACTATCAAATCAGTACTTAAACCAAAAATTTCAGAAAGTACTTTTCATTATAAACTGAAAAATGTGAAAATTGATTTGCCGAGGATAAATATTCCAAATGAAGTCCTATCGAAACATGAAGTTGACAAATATAGAAAATTATTTCAGCATAAACCACAGACTGCAAGAAAATCTATCAATATTAAGACTGTAAGCTGCATAGAGAAGTTTACGTTGCTCCATAAGTCTGAGAAAGTTGAAGAAGAGAGTATAAAAATGTCTGCAAAAATACTCAATTTCAACTGTTTAAAATGCCGAGATAGCACTCTGTATAGCCCAAATGATTTGCAGAAACACTTTCAGATGTGGCACCATGGTGAATTACCTTCATATCCTTGTGAAATGTGCAGTTTTTCAGCAAATGATTTCCAGGTATTTAAACAACACAGACGAACCCATAGAAGCACTTTAGTAAAATGTGACATTTGTAACAATGAGAGTGTATATACTTTACTAGACTTGACAAAACATTTTGTATCCACACATTGTGTAAATGGTAGTTTTCAATGTGAAAAGTGCAAATTCTCCACCCTGGATGTTGGCACATTTGTTCAGCACATTCATAGACACAATGAAATCCATTATAAGTGTGGTAAATGCCATCATATATGTTTTACCAAAGGAGAGCTTCAGAAGCACCTTCATGTTCATTCTGGTACATTTCCCTTCACTTGTCAGTATTGTAGCTATGGTGCCACACGGCGAGAGCACCTTGTACGACATGTTATAACTTTACACAAAGAACATTTATATGCAAAAGAGAAACTAGAAAAAGACAAATATGAAAAAAGGATGGCAAAGACTTCAGTAGGACTTAAGCTAATACTGAAAAGATACAAAATGGGTGCATCTAGGAAGACATTCTGGAAACGTAAGAAAATCAACAATGGAAGTGACCGAAGTCTAGAAAAAAACACTGAAGTGCTTAAAAATGTGAACAAAACACAGACAAAATCTGAAGACCAGAGCCATCTCATTCAGGAACATTCAAATGAAGAAAAGGATGAACAGCTACACTGTGAGAATAATGATAAACCTGCTGAGTCAGAGTCAGAAAAGCCAACTCTCCTCTCCACTGGGCAGTGTAGTAGAGCTGAAGAGGGATCACATTCTCCTGCAGCTTTCTTGAAGACTGCTGTACAAGGACCTACAGTGTTAATGGTGAAAAATAATAAAATAACAATTCCAGCTAACTACAGTGCTAAGTTTATGGGCTTCAAGATGATGGATGGAAAACAACATATTGTAATAAAACTGTTGCCTACCAATAAACAGAATTTATATTCACCAGGCTCACAGTCAGATGCTGCAAAGGACAGTACTGGTAATTCGCAGTCCCAGACTTTGGACACGACTGGATTCTTAACAAGAGTAACAACTGTGTTAAGTGACACAGTTTACATGAAAGCAACTACTCCATTTTTATGTTCATCTCCTGTACTTACAGGGAAAGTAACTTCAGAAAAAGAAATGGCTTTGCTATCTCAAACAAGTAATACTCTTCAAACAGTGAATGATGAAAAAAGTGTACCTTCTTTGCCAGCATCATCAGAATTAGTTACAGGATCAGTGAATTTGACCACGAAAGTCGAAACAAGAGATAATGTTGACTTATGGGGAAGTCATATTACTCACAGTCACCCTGAGGTATCAGGTACAGCCATTAAAAGTCCAGATAAAGTCAACTATGCTACCAAACCAAATGCATTCAACAGTGGAGATATGCATAACTATTGCATTAATTATGTGAACTCTGAGTTACCTGTTGAATCTTCCAACCAAGGATCATTACCTTTTCATAATTACTCAAAAGTGAATAATTCTAATAAACGTCGTAGGTTTTCAGGAACAGCAATGTGTGAAAGCCCTCAAAGAGAATCTTCATCAGGTAAGACAGCTATTCAACAACCAATAAGTGAATCAGTTTTATCACTAGTGAGGAAGGAGAGCTCAAACCCAGATAGCCTGTTAGCATCTATTAGCCTTTTAAATACTAAGGATGGAACTTTAAAAACTCAGACTGAAATTGAAGACCAGTGTGTTTCAGAAAAGGGACAAAACATTGATGGACAGAACCTATACACGAATGAAGATCAAAATTTAGAGAGCATGACTGAAAATTCTAAATGGGATGGCATTTCCAATGTTGAGTCACCTCTGATGCCTAGAATCACATCTGTGTTCTCTCTCCAGAGTGAACAGGCATCAGAATTTTTGCCACCTGAAGTAAACCAGTTACTTCAAGATGGATTAAAAGCAAAATCTGATGTGAAACAAGACTCTAGTAACACTCCAGATAAAGGCCTGCCACTTCATTGTGACCAGTCATTTCAGAAACATGAGGGAGAAGACAAAATTGTTGACTCTTCAAAAGACTTCAAAGTACAAGGCATCTTCCCAATTCCGTCTGGTAGTATGGGGATTAACGTGCCTGCAAATGATCTGAATTTAAAATATAGTGGGAAAGAAACACAAATGCCGTCAGTGTCACAGGATATGAGAGATTCAGAGAAGACACCTAGAATTTCAGGGATTGGCACACTACTTAAGACTCAGTCAGATGCGATAATAACACAACAGCTTGTGAAAGACAAACTACGAGCCACTACACAAAATTTAGGTTCTTTATGTATGCAGAGTCCACTTGTAAATTCAGAACCCAAAAAAGCTATATTTGTTCAGACTCCAAAAGGCTTTTTTGTACCATTCCACATTGCTAACAATCCTGGATTACATGTCGTTTCAAGAAGACCATTGGTTAATACTCAAGGTGGACCTGCTTGTCTTCTTTTAAACAAGAAACCTGGGATGATTTTAACATTTAATAATGGGAAATCTGAAAGTGTTAACACTGTCAAAACTGAGAGTGCTCAGGCTTGTGGAACTACAATTAAAGAGCCTTCAAGAACATCTCTTTTAAAGGTAGAGCAAAGCAATAATTGTCTGACACCTGCACTTTGTTCCAGTATTGGCAGTTGTTTGAGCATGAAAAGTAGCTCAGAAAGTACTTTGCCATTAAAAAGCCCTTATATTATTAAAACGTCAGCAAGTTCTTCAGTGAAAGCTGTGCCTACTCCTAATGTATCTGAGCATCAGGGCACTAAGTTAAATACCTTGGATTCAGTAAAACAGCAGAATGAGATTTTTCCAAAACCACCTCTTTATACCCTGTTGCCTGATGGCAAACAAGCTGTTTTTTTAAAGTGTGTGATGCCAAATAAGACTGAGCTGCTTAAGCCTAAATTAGTGCAAAATAGTACTTATTATCAAAATATACAGCCAAAGAAACCTGAAGGAACACCACAAAAAATATTGCTGAAAATTTTTAACCCTGTTTTAAACGTGACTGCTGCTAACATGTCAGTAAGCAACTTTGCAGCCTCATTGCAGAAAAACAATGTACCATCTAATCAGACTGCAGGAGGAGAGCAGAAAGAGCCAGGATCTTCTAGAGATGCCTTACCCTTCTTACTAGATGATATGATGCCAGCAAATGAAATTGTGATAACTTCTTCTGCAACATGCCCAGAATCTTCTGTGGAACCAATACATATCACTGACCGTTCAGAGGCCAGGGTATTGAGATGTAAGACAAATTGTAGAATTGAGAGAAACTTTAATAGAAAAAAGACTTCCAAAAGAAACTTGTCAAGAATAAAAACTCAAGTAAGAAGTAAAGATTCTGAAGCTGCCTTTGTACCTAGAAACAGAAACTGTAAACGAAAGTGTGGGGATAGTTACCAAGAACCTCCAAGAAAAAAAGCAACATTACATAGAAAGTGCAAAGAAAAGGCTAAACCTGAAGATGTCCATGAATCACTTGGATTTAGCAGACCTAGGCTTTCAAAAGATTCTGTCAGAACTTTGCGACTTTTCCCCTTTAGTTCCAAACAGCTTGTGAAATGTCCCAGGAGAAACCAACCAGTTGTAGTGTTGAATCATCCTGATGCAGATGCACCCGAAGTAATAAATGTAATGAAAACTATTTCTAAATTTAATGGACGTGTACTTAAGGTTTCCTTGTCAAAAAGAACTATCAGTGCTTTACTGAAACCAGTTTGTTGTACCCCTTCTAAAACAAATTGTGACTTTTCCAGGAGGCACAAAACATTTAAACCTGTTAGTTCTGTGAAAGAAAGATTTGTGCTAAAATTAACACTCAAAAAGACAAGCAAAAACAATTATCAGATTGTGAAAACTACCTCTGAAAATGTTCTAAAGGCTAAATTTAACTGTTGGTTTTGTGGTAGAGTGTTTGACAATCAGGACGCTTGGGCTGGTCATGGGCAGAGACATTTAATGGAAGCTACTCGTGATTGGAATATGTTAGAATAATTTACTGTAATTACCAAGGAAAAGACAAGTAAAATATTAGAAGAAAACATTGAATTACCTTAATGCAGACATTTTCTACTTCAATATGTTACCTAAAATTAAACATTTAAAAGTTGGCTATATTTCCATAAGAGAAAAAGTTTTGTGTGATATTTGAAAATGCTGTCATTGTACATATAAGTTCTGAAAGAAATTTATCACAGCACAGATAGACCTTGATTTTTTCAAAATGTGTTCTTGGGAAGTTAGGGCAAAAGAAAATTTTGAAAAAAGTTTTCCCGATTTAGTGACTCAGAGGGTAATGGCTGACAGCCCCATTCCTTCTCTTCTTCCACCAGCCTTATGAATCATAAGTATAGCTCCTCTGAAGATGGAGAGCTCTTTCATCATGGAACTGAAGGAGTTTCTCATCATTTATGAAGATATACTAAGCTTAGGTAAAAAACTTATTCTACATTTGCTAAATATAGTTCTTTTGAAGGATATAGGTTCCTTTGAGAGTACATTTAATTCACTACAGCTACACCTCAGATGCTTGAAAAAAGTTTTTGAAAAGTAAATTTTTTTTCCTCATAAGCTATGTCCCACATCAGAGATTGGAACACCCTCCCAAGGTGATTTTGGTTTTCTAAATGGCTATGCCAAGGATTGCAAGAGATGGGCAGCCACAACAGAAGCACTAAACTCTTCATCTAAGTTGAAGTCCAGTTAACCTGACATTTTTGAATTTGGTGACTCTCCAGGGATGCCCTTGCGTAGAACTATGCTTGTTTGGTTTAAATTGTTTGTTCTTCATAAACCAAATAGCCAATTTTTCTTGGTTGCCACCCTTTAAAAAGAGTGGAATGTAGAAGCACTTCCAGGGGAATGGCTTTTCTCAAAAACTAAAAATTATGGAAGCAAGATGAGCAAAGCAAATCATATTTTTGTCTGTGTTTAATTACTGTTAGTGTCTGAACATGTCTACATTGGGATAAAACATTTTTGTTAGCAACTTTACAGTATGACTGACAACCCAAAGTAGATTATTTACTGTTTGTTGGCAGTTGAAAGTAAAGAAACATTAATAGTAGACTCAGTGGCAGCGCATGAAACTTCAGGACAGATTCCTAAGGGACGTTCTCAACAGAGGAATAGTTTTAAAATGGATGTTTTCATGATGACGACAAAATCATTAATGTAAATTTTTCACCTTGTGAGTTTGGATCAAATTTCGTTGGATCATTGGATAATGGATTTCTTATATTGCAAAATTGCATACTATATTTTTTGTCACGTTACTACAAGTGTTAAGATATTTTCATTGAAAACTTCAGGGCTTCTTTTCTGTATATAACAAAGAATTTAAAGCTGTACATATTTTTGTACCTTTTCAGTTATGTAAATTTTGCACAGAAAGTTTTTGACATAAAAAGTTTATTTTTTTTTCAGTTCTGTGCATGCACTAATAAAACTGGTTGTTTAATTTAAAAGGAATATGTACGACTTTACCCACGTTATTTTCCTGGTTTTTATTTCAGATGTAGAATTTTTTTGGAGGGGGTAAATTCATTTTTCAGGGATTGAACACTATTGTTAGCAAAGTGCCTAAAAGATGTGAAACAGTTTACATATGTCAACTGTAACAGTAGGTCCCAAATGGGCCCATTCCCCCAATAGTTTTATTTTAAAGAAAGCCATACATAGATGCTTCAAGCTATCTTGCTATGCACATTATACATGTACTGTTTTTGTGCAGTTTGTCTACTTTCTTAGTGAAGTATTTTTTTGTATAAAACCTTTTAAAATTGTGTTTAAATTGAGCCTAAGAATGGAGTTGATTGGAAATATACAGTATATATTAATAATGTATATTGGTGTTTAAAGAATGGTAAGCATTGTTAATTTCTGTAATGAACATTTTCAATTAAATTTATCTTGTTTGTGTTTACACATAATTTTTTTTTACTGTGGTAAAATCGAATGGGAATTTTATTCTAATGAGAAATATTTAGATTCCAAAGTTCTTTTCTTCTAGTGAACTATGCAAAATAAAGTGTGGGAATTTTTTGCCCCCAAAATCACAGGTGAAATTTTGAAATTTTGTTTGAGAAGAGTAACATTTACTACAATTTTACTATGGTTGTGCTGATAAGGAAACCCATAGAGAGGCTTTTGCTCTTCAGTATCCTAACAACAATAAAATTGAAATGCTCTGTTATGGATAGATCTATTACAGTGCATCACCTTCTATAAATAGAGAAGAGAGAAAGAACCATCTTGCCAGAGTTTGCAGCACTATACAAATACATTTCAAAACAGCAGTACCAGTAAAAAAATATTTTCTGATACATGCCTTTTGTCTTAAAGTTTTAAAAGGCATTTCAATACATCATGCCTCAGATACTCTAGTTAGTACATTTTCTGACTTTGTTAGGTTAACAAAGGAGGCAAACCTGCTTGGAGCTGCTTTATGGCCAGAGCAGAAAATCTGAAAACAAAACCCTTTATCCTTTTTTTTTCTCTCTCAGCTGAAAGTGAGCTAAAGGTTGCTTTCCAAAGTATAGTCAGTAGTTTGAGGCACTTTTTACAACTGGAAGAGTTTTATTTGTACAATTCAACTTCCGGGTCAAGAATTGGTTTCATTTTTCCATTGTCCATCTCCGTTAACATGGGCCTCATTATTTGGTATTCACTTAAAAATTAGTTTAATTGTTAAAGCATTTACCTTTCTATTTTAATAAGCAATAGTACAGGTTGAAATTAAATAGTTTTTATGAAAAGTTTTGTTAAGGGGTCATTGAAGTTTTTAGTAAAGTGTCAGTAAATAACTTAGGCTTTGTAGGCCACTTAAGTCTATCATAACTACTCAACTGTCGTAATGCAGAAATAGCCATAGACAATACACTAATGAATGAGTGGCTGTGTTTTTGAAAAAAACCTTCATTTTTAAAAATAGGCATTGGGCCAAATTTAGCCCACCAAATAGTTGTATCAACCTTTGCTATCAAAATTCTGCTTTTAAAGTGGGAGTTTTATTAACAAGTTTGATAGTTTCTTATGATGTACACCAGCTGTATAAAGTCACAAAGTGTACTTTATAACTAAAATGTATGTATGTAAAGTTACCAAAGTAGTGTTTATTTAAAAGTGAAGAGCATGTAAATTGTAGTGAAAATGATGACTGAGTAAAGTAGATAGGTCATTTGTGTGCCAAGGGTAATGCAGCTTATAGAGGACATTGCTGTGAGAATTTATGTTCAGGTTAGATGAGAAATAGATACTAGTTCTTTTAGTGACTCGAAATAGCTGTTAAGAAAATATAATAGAAATTCTTGGGATGGGAGAGAATGGAGGTGAGCTGAAAACATTCTATTAATTCTATACAACTAATTTTTTTTTTTTTTTAAATAAGCAATTCCTTTTCACCACTGACACCTGCTTACCTGTTAACTTGGGATATGCCCCATTTGTGTTGGGGTATTGGCTTTGTATTTTGCCTTAGCCATTTGTTAGGGTCCTTGTTTTCACAAAGTTCTTGACTGTTGAGGATCTCATCTGGTGAGACATTATTTGTTGCTAGTTAGGAGGGTGGCATTAGCAGAAAACTTTACCTATAATGGAGAGTTGAAATAGGATCAGCTTAGTTGATTTTGGTGTTCATCTATTCAAGTATCCTTCCCTTAATAACTGGACAATTGAGAAGTAGTATCTTGGAAGAGATGTTAGACAGTCTTTGAATTATTTTTTGACTAATTCTGTCTAAAAGTGCTTTTGTTAATAAATACCCCCACTTTAAGAATATTTAAAAAATACATGCCATTATTATGACAGTGTAAACTTGAGTTAATAGTGTAGTGTAGGAAGAATGTAATGTAAATCAATTTAAAAAATCATGATTTTAGTCAATACCAAGAATATACTTAGAGAAAAATACTCATTCTTAGTAAAGACAGTTATAATATGTTAAAAGAAGAATTCTTTTTTAATACTTTTTAGAGTCAACCAAAGTTGAGGTTATGTTCAGGTTGCAACTCGAATTGTTTCTTTCAATTAAGGAGTGAAACATAGATACCTGTTATCAATTATTTCATGATAATATAAAAGGATAGGAAAGCAAAATGAAAAACTTGGAGAGAACAAAATACCATTTGCAAATGACTTGATTTCAATGTTGTAAAAATCTGAAGTGATACACTGAAAATTAGCTTGTCCTGAACACGTAACAGTAATTATTTAGGAAACAAAAAGACCCATTTATAATAAGAGTCAGAATAATAAAAGTTTGAAGATGCCCAAAGCAACCCACAAAACTTAACTGGGAAGTATACAGTATTTCTGGGTGTAAGGTTAAATAAACCCGTTTGGTAGATCTCATTTTCCACACCTGTGTCCCACAGAAGGCATATCAAGTGGGTGGTGGAAGCTGGTTAGTAGTGATCATTCCCTCACTCCCAGCTCCTGCAATATGAAGAGAATCAGGGCAGGGCAGCTACTGAATGGTACAGGCCCCCTTTCCCACACACCTCTGTTGTAAGAGATCTGCCCTGGTGGGTGTGGCAGCAAAGTAGCAGCTTGCATTTCTCCCAGCTTTCTGGGGGCAGAAGTGGTATTCTGTGTGTATTTAGCAGCTGGTGAAACTGGTATATCCATCCTCCCTGGTTCTGGGATATAGATCCATACTGGAAGGTGGCAGGAGATTCTCCCTCGTGCCTACCCCCAACCTCCAACACAGCTGTTCTGCAGGGAGGATCCCAGGATACATTCAGTGAAGTGCTAGTGTCCCAACACCCCACGCTCAACGTACTCCATAGCACAAAGGCATAGCGGTTCTGTTCAGGGGATGGTTGGAGTGAGCTTCAAAGACTTGAAAACACACTGCCTATTACAAGAGGACTGACTATATGGTACAGACTGGAGCAGTTTATATCCCAGGGTATTTTGAAAACAATAGAGCAATCAGCTAAGAATTAGTGGAGGCTAACAGTTGTTGTTGATACCGATACCAGCCACAGAAATCCCTTGAGGTCAGAAAGAATGTGTGCATACTCAAGGCTGCAACCACATAGGAGCAATGAGAGGGGGAACTTCTGAGCTACAAGTCCCTGGCTGAATGTAGGGCAAAACTTGTAAACTGTAGATAGTGAAAACAGTCTCCAAGCCACACATAGATCCAGTGGTAAACGGTATAAATCTCTGATTCAGAGTGCTTAAAGACACCTATGGTGCTGATCACCAAATGGTGCTGACTCAGAAACAACCCCTAGGAAGTCAGATTTAATAATAAAAAAACAATAGGGAAACAAGTTGAACAGTAATATCAGAGGTTGCGCACTGTGAGGGTAGACTTGAAGGATAAGTCCAACCAAGTCACTAAATAAAAAGTCCAGAGTTAGGGAGGAGGGCCAGTATGCAGAGATCCTACAAAATGTTACCTAAAGTGGCCAATTTTCATCACAAAATTATGAGACATTCAAAAAAAAAAGTAAAGTGTGACACTTTACTTTTGCAGGTAATAGGAACTTCCTTTGAGGAGTACTAGATGTAGGCTAAATGTTAAGCAGCTATTATAAATCTGTTTGTTGAAAGACCTAAAGGAAAGTATACTGACGATGTCTCATCATATAGGAAATATAAATTTAAAAAAATTATCAAGAAAGAACTAAAGAAAATTCTGGAGGTGAAATGTACAATAACTGAAGTAAAAATTTACTATAGTGGCTCAACAGTAGATTTAAACTAGTAGAGGAATCAGCAAACCTAAGGATAAGTTGGTAGAGAATATGAAATCTGAAGCACAGACAGACAAAAGAATGAAGAAAAACAGTCTTTCCTTACACTATATACATAAAAAGTTGACTTAAAATGGATCATAAAAAAGTTAGCAAAAACTATGAAATTTGTAGAAGAAACGTGGAAGTAATTAGTTGTGACCTTTCTTTAGGGAAAACCTTAGATATGACACCAAAATTACAAATGAAAAAATTAAAAATAGACAAGAAAGGATACTTAGAATTTTTAGTAGAACAAATTGTAGAGCTAATCTATTTCATCTAGTTTGGATCAATATCAATTTAAATAATAAACAAAAACTTTGCCTTATATAGCTTCATTCCCTCCCCTCCGCTGTTATTGTCATAAATTATATCTTTAAAAATTGTGTGCCCATCAACATAGATTTATAATTATTGCTTTATGTATTTGTTTTTTAAATTATGAGGCGGAAGTTACAGATAAAGAATTCATTTTACTTTGTCTTTTATATTTACCTTTGCTGGAGTTTATATTTACCTTTATTAGTTCTATATTGCTTTGTGTGGATTTTAGTTACTGTCTAGTGTCCTTTGATCCCGAAGCACTCCCTGTAGCTTTTTTTTTTTTTTTTTGGGGTAGGTAGGACAGGTCTGCTAGCGATGAGAATTATCCAGGAATGTCTTCGTCATTTTCCCTTCCTTTTTGAAGGGTAGTTTTCCTGAATATAGAATTCTTGATTGGCTTCTTTTTTTTTTTTTTACCCATTCAGCACTTTGACTGTATCATCTGGCGTCCATGGTTTCTGATGAGAAATCAGCTAGCTGTTAATATTATTGAGGTCCCCTGATATGTAGTGAGTCACTCTCTCGCTACTTTCAGGATTCTCTCTTTGTCTTTCAACTATTTGATTATGATATGTCAGGTGTGCTTATCTTTGATTTTTTCCTACTTGGTAGATACTTCCTAGAGCTTTGTGAGTTGGTAGATAAATGTTTTTCACCAAATTTGGGGAGTTTTTGGTTATTATTTCTTCAAATATTCTTTCCGATGCCTTTTTTTCTTCTCTCCTTCTGGCATTCACATTATGTTTATGCTGTAATGCTTGTCCCACAGGTCTCTGAGTCTCTGTTCATTTCTCTTCATTTTTGTTTTGTTCTGTTTTTCTTTCTTTTTCTCAAACTGGACAATGTCAATTAACCTATCTTTAAGTTTATGGGTTTTTTCTCTTGATTAAATCTGTCGCTGAGCCCCTCTGGGGAATTTTTCACTTCAGTTATTGTACTTTTTAACTGTGTAATAGAAAGTTCTAGAATTAATAGTTCTGTTCACAACTTATATTTATGTACCTTCTGTATTTTGCTGAGACATCATTCTCTTACTTTCCTACCATTTTTTGTTTCGTTTCCTTTAGCTCTTTGACCATATTTAAAATACTAAATTAAAGTCTTTGTTTAGAAAATGTAAAGCTTAGGCTTTCTCAGGATTTCTATTGATTGCTCCCCTTCTGTATATAAGCAATACTTTCCTTTTTCTTTACATGCTTTGTATTTTGTTGTTGTTGTTGTTGTTGTGGAAAAGAGGACATTTAAAATATTATACGATGGCATCTCTGAAAATTAGATTCTCAACCTCTGCCCCACTTCCTCCCCCAGGGTTTGTTGTTGCTCCTTGTTGTACTTGTTTGTTAGTAACCTTTCTGAGTTAATTTTAAGTCTGCATTCTTTGTCAGGTATGACCACCAAAGTCTCTGTTATTTTGGCTTAATGGTTAGCTAATAACTGGACAAAGATTTCCTTAAATACTGCAAATGAAAAAAACTTTAAGTGTTTTCCAAGGGACTCTGTTTGTTTTTGTAGTGTACATTCAACACTCAGCCAGGCAGTTTACAACTCTTCCTTAGCCTTCACATTCTACTTTTGCAGAGCCTCCAGGTCAGAGTAGATGACAGCTTAGAGCCTTCTCATGTCTTTCCACACCGTCCTGGCATGCTTGTAGCTTCTAGATTCCCAGAAATATGTTGGAGCTTTACAAAGCGCCTTTGGGCATCTCATTCCCCAGCCTTTCCTCCATAGCTTTTTGGCTGGTATATGGCTTGCCTCAAATGTTATCTATCACCTCAGGCAGCAGTGACTAAAACATTTGCCTGTTAATGTTTTCAACATTGCCCCTAGGTAGCAGCTTTAGCTCTGGCCCAGCTTCAATTCATAACAAAGCCAGTCTACTAGGAAGTTATCAGACCTGTCAAAACAAATAATTGCAATTCTTTGTGAATAAGTTGTATTCTGTACCCTCTGTTACCAGGAATGGGAGCTTTAATTTTCAGGACTATGGCTAACAACAAACTTAAACGTGAAAAATAGAACTTTTCCTTTAAGATCAGGAACAAGAAAAGATGTCCACTTTTACTGCTTCTATTAAATATTGTACTGGTGATTCTAGTCAGGGCAGTTAGGCAAATTAAAAAGAGGCATTTCGATGAGAAAGAAAGAATTAAAAATATCTCTATTTTTAGATGATATGATCTTATATATAGAAAATTCTAAAGAACCTATGAAAAATACTCAACTAATAAATGAAATCAGCAAGGGTGCAGAATACAAGGTCAATAGAAAAAGTTAATTCTACTGTAATACATTAGCAATGAACAATTCTAAAATGAAGTTAAAAAAATTCTATCTTCAATGGCTTTAAAGGAATAAAGTACTTAGGAATAAATTTAACAAAAGAAATGCAAGAGTTTTACACAGAAACTACGAATCATTGTTGAAAGAAATTAAAGAAGAGACATCCCATGTTCATAGATCAGAAGACTTAATATTGCCAAGGTGGCAATACTCCCCAAATTGAACCACAGATTCAATGCAATTCCTGTCAAAGTCCAGCTACCTTTTTTTTTTTTTGCAGAAACTGACAAGCTGATTCGAAAATTCATATGGAGAGACAAGGGATCCAGAATAGCCAAAACAATTTAGAAAAGAAAGAAGTTGGAAAACTCATACTTCCTCCTTTTAAACATACCACAAATCTACTTCAATCAAGACAGTGTAGTACTGACATAAAAATAGGCATATTGAACAATGGAATAGAATTGAGAATCTAGAAATAAACCAATTGATTTTTGATCAGAATGCCAAGTCAGTTCAGAGTGCAAAGTATACTCTTTTAACAAATGCTGCTGGGACAACTGGATATCCATGTGCAAAAGAATACATTTAGACACATACCTCATGCCATGCATAAAAGTTAATTCAAAATGGATCAAAGACCTAAATGTTAGAGACAAAACTATAAAAATATTAGAAAGAAACATAGGTGTAAATCTTTGTGACCTTGAATTAGAGAACTATTTATTAAGACACCAAGAGCACAAACAATTAAAAAAATACATACACTGGAATTTATTAAAATGAAAAACTTTTGTGTTTTAAAGAACTCAAGAAAGTGAAAAAGACAACCTACAGAATGTGAGAAAATATTTTTAAATCATTTATCTGATATAGGAATTGTACCCAGAATATATAAAAATGATCACAACTCAAAAGTAAAAATACAACTCAATTAAAAATGGTGAAAAGATTTGACTACACATTTCGTCCAAGAAGATATACAAATAGCTAATAACCACATGAAAAGATACTTAATATCTTTAGTTGTTAGGGAAATGCAAAAGAAACCACAATGAGATACCACTTCATATCTTTTAGGATGAGTATAATCAAAAAGACAGAAAATTACGAATGCTGGTGAGTATGTAGAGAAACTAGAACTCTTAAACATTGTAGGTCAGAATGTAAAATGGTTCAGTCACTTTAGGTAACAGTTGGGCATTCCTCAAACTGTTAAACATTGCTACCATATGACAATAATTCCACTTCTAGATATGTACCCAAAAGAAATGAAAAACATGTATCCACTCAAAAACTTGTGCACAAATGTTTATAGCAGTATTATTCATAGTAGCCACATAGTGGAAATAACTCAAATACCCATCAACTGATGAATGGATAAACAAAATATGGAATGTCTATATAATGTATTATTTAGCAATAAGGAGAAATGGAGTACTGATACATGTTATACTATGGGTGAACCTTGAAAATATTAAGCTAAGTGAAAGAAGTCAGTCACAAAGGACCACATATTGTATAATTCCATTCATATGAAGTGTCAAGAGGATGCCAGTCTATAGAGACAAAATAGGTTAGTTGTTGACTATGATGGAAGTTGGTATGGAATGGAGAGTGTCTGGTTATGGGTATGGAGTTACTTCTTGAGGTGAGAATGTTACAAACAGATTGTGGTGATGGTTGCACAATTCTGAATATAGCAAAACTCACCGAATTATATTGTCAAGTGGGGGAATTTTACAGTATGTGAATTACATCAATAATGCCATTAAAATTATCAACTAGTAAAAGTTGGTTAACTATCAGAAGGGGGAAATTAGATGCTAAGGAATACAGGAATAGCAAATGTAGTAATCAGCTACTATTTTAGGATTGAGAGAAACTAAACAAGGAAGAAACTAAGCACTTAGAATAGGACTCCCTAACCCCTAGTCTGAGATTCAGGCCTTATCGAAGAGGTTGTAGCTGCCACAGGTACATTCAAGCTGATGATAGTGAAGAATTTTGCCAGAGGGTGCAGACCTGAGCTAGTCGTTAGGAGTAGTCAATCCAGTGTCTGTAAAACTCATTGGAGGGTGCTGGTTAGCTAGAGCTGGTCTGCTGTATACAAGAAACTCACTGGAAGCTGTGGGCAGCCTTGAACTGGTCCACAAGAAGTTGCACCACTGAGTACCAGAGAAACTCACTGGAAGATGTGGCCAAGCTGGAGCCTACAGGGTGATTTAGATAAATTCACTGGTGAGCACTGGCCTGGAGGGTGGCAGAAAAGCTCAGTGGAGGGTGCTACAGGCCAGAACTGGTCGGCAAAGTGTCTGAGAAACTCACTGGATAGTGATTGTTACTGGGCTTCCCTAATCCACTGATGGGAAAAAAATTTCACTGGAATCAGGAAGGGATATATATATATATATATATATATGTTTAATATATATATATATATATATATTAAACAGCACTCATTGGCTGCCCACATTCTGCCTCAGTGGTTGCCATGTTCTGTTAACCTTATTCAAGGGTGAGTCAAGCACCCTTGACTGTACCCAGATGTTCCAATTGTTATAATTGAGACGCCTGGCTTCTTAAGTGCTGCTATCAATGTGTGAGGGTTTATGAACGTTAGCCCTAGCTACCATTAGACCTGGCTGGCAGAGCAGGGCACTAGTGAACTTCTTAGTTCTCCTCTTACTGGTGTATTTCTGATGGTCTTGGTGAACACACTTGTCCTCTGGAACATACTTGGTGAACACACTTGTCCTCTGGAACACACTTGCCCTTCGGAACTTGTTCTCTGATGAGTCTTCTGCCTATACATAATATATCCATTCCAGCATGCTCACTTCCCGAGGTTTTAAATTTTTTCCTCCACCATAGCAATTCAGGCATCTCAGCCTCAGTCAGTGAAGGTCATCACTTTCTCTAGTCTTCAAGGAGCCTCTCAATGAGTTTGCACCATCTCCTAGGGTCTTTGCTAGGGGTCTTTAATCCTGTATCCTGAGAAGTGCCCTTAAGTTAATAAATTCTTCCTTATTCAGTCTTATATCCTGGTTCCTTTGCTCAAACATTCTCAAAATCCAGTCTGATACTTTCTTAGCTCCTGCCAGTACATGGTACCTAATTCTTCAATCTCCCTCAGGATTTATTTTTTTCCCCTTGGCAGGCCTACCACATGCATAGCTGGTTCATGCTGCAATTTAACTTAGTTGTTGGCCTGACAGCCAGGACAGGCAGTGGGAGCATATCCTAAGAGGGATTTCTGTTGCCTTTCAGGAGAGAGGCCTCTGCAGTATCTTTCCATAAAGGCAGAGTGCTAGTTCTTAATGAGAGGAGGCATCTCTGCAGACTCCGGGGGTTCAGAGGAGTCTCTGAAGCCAAATAGTTGGTGGCTTCCACCACCAATTATAAATGCTGGAATCCACCACCAATGATGGATTCACCACCATTCATTACCAGATATGCTCATCACATCTGTCAGGGCCCCAGGATTTCTGAACTAGGACTCTGATCTTGGCATAACAGATCTGTCTTGGTTTAGCATTAAATTATCTTTGCAGCTCAACAACTGTATTAAATCCTGAGTTTAGTCTTTATCTTTTCCTTCTCTTCCATTGCATGAGATTAGCAATTGAGTTACCACTTTGCACCAAGGATGGCTCATGCCTCAAAGATCCCCAGGATTGGGTCTTCATTGCCAGCTGGGTGGTGAGTAATCTGGTCCAAAGACCCAATCTCACTGCCTACTGTCTTGGACAACTCCTGGCACTAACTTTATCAGTTGGGTTTTCTGGGGAGAAGATGCTGAGATGGAGTTTGGAGTGCAAGAGATTTATTAGGCAGTAAAGTCTTGGAAAGATTAAAGGGGAGGAAGCAAGACTGAATAAGAAAAATCTTCAGATCATCATGCAGATCTGATAATGGTGAAAGAAAAGGATTGATGAGTGGAAGCAGATTTGGGTATAGAGAGCCTCAGACTGCCATGCATCACTGATAAAGTCAGCCAACCCAATGGGTGCTTCAAATCAAAACTGTCCATTAAAGGAGTTCTATGTTGGACAGAAATGACCAGACTGAGGGCTGCTTAGGAAGAGAATAAAGTTGGCTCAGACCTCAGTGTAGATTCTGAAGGCACTAACAGCTAAAAGCTATCTGCTAATTGCCCAACTCAAAGGTGAATGCTAAGATTTTTCTTGATGGGAGATCCAAGCAGTACACCTCCACGACTGCCACAATGTGGGGCAATATCAAGTATTAGGACATTCATGTGACTGGAGTCCCAGAAGGGGAGGAGAAGGATAGAAAATATATTTGAAGGGATAATGATTCAAAATTTTTTTTTAAATGAATGAAAAATATAAGTCCAAAGATTCGAGAAGCAACATGAAACTCTTCCAGTTACCTAGGCTTGAAACAGTGGAGTCAGTATGAACTTACATTTCTCCTCTATCCCCAATATGCAGTCAGTTAATTTTCTGTGTTAATCCTTAGACATTTCCCTGATATCTGTTTCTTTGTAGAGCCCGGTCACTACCATAGTTTAGGCCCGTGTCTTCTCACAACAGATTTATGACAATAATCTTCAAATTGTGTCCTTTGCCTCTAGACTTACAAGTGGGATATTTGAAGCTTCAGCTATGGTGTTTGCCATTTGTTGAGACCTATTATGTCCTAGGTATTTGTATATATTATTCTCATAAAAGCTCTGCAAAGTAAATGAGAAAACAAATTCATTGAGTACTTTGTCCAAGACTATACAGCTAGTAAGGGACAGAGAAAGCATGATTAATATCTAGGCCTAACTGGCCCATTTATAGGTAAGAAAAGGATAAAAGGTAAGACAAAAAAGTTCTATATTTTACTTGAGACAACAGGTAAATGCTTTTGAGTAGGAAATTTTATTCTATATACATTTTATTTTTCTTCAATGGTTATTCTAATGTATGTCATTATTTCCAGTACAATAGTCATCCTGGATAAAAGTTCTGTTTGATATTTTTATAAAATGATAACTCTGATTTAAAAATATATTTGATGAGCTATTTAGATACCTTCAAAGACTTGAGATTATTTAAGCATTTTGTCTGCCTGATGTACAAATTGATAGACATATGACAATATTGGCTGGTTGAATGAAAGAATAATAACACTTTAAATTTTATGATATTTAATGTACTCATTGTACAACCCTGTAAGGTAGGTTGCATTATCATTCTCCATCTTATAAATGAGAAAACCAAGACAAATAACTTGTCCAAGTTCATACAACCTGTTATTAGTGGACTTTGGATTAGAAGCAGAGATTGAGGCAATTCACTCTCAAGCCCTTGCACTAAACCACAGTAGTATCCTGCTTCTCAGCTAATGAAGTTACTTTTAGGGTCATCCTGCTTCTCAGCCAATGAAGTTACTTTAGTAGAATAGTATGTCCATATTGATGCTTTGAAATTTAAGAAGATGTAAGACAAGTGTCCTTAGTCTTGGCCATGGATAGGCCCTAGAGGCCCAGATATCTCATGAAGCTGGATGAGATTTTGTGTGTATGCATAAATGCTTTTGTGTGTATGCATAAATGCATAAATGCTTGGGGCAAAGGCCCATAGCTCTCATCAGATTCTCAGAGAATTTTGTGATGACTAAAAGATTAATAACCATGAATGTAGAGAAATATTTGGGAGTTTCCTGAGATTCAATTAAAATTATTAAATGTTCAAAAATACTTATAGGTGGGCTTATTTGAAGAATCATTCACAGACTACTTATAGTATGAGGTGGTGGGGAAAGACTGCTATCTTGGATTGAGTGTTTCTCCCAGTTTTGGGAAGGAGTGGATCCCTTGGCAGAGACTGACTTAATCACCTAGAAATTCTCCTAACCTCTGTTTCAAGAAATCCAGCCCAGCAGTGCTCAATATCAACTAATTATGGATTAGTATAATCTCATGGCTATGTTCTTTCACCCAGCTGGAGCAGGCCACTTGTGGGAGGAGAGTGGGGATGGGGTGCAAGAGTTTGTTATGGAGCCAGGATCACTGTAGCAAAAAGAATTAGTGAAGATTTACTTAAGTTGAAAATAATTTCATATAACACTGAGGAAAACTGATGAACTAGAAAATTCACATTTCACACTACAAATGAATGTTTTGCTTTATAAAAGATGGACTCATTTTCTTTAAATTGTAAGTTATCTCTTCTAGTACATTATAAATGGTTCTATGGTTTTCCTAGAAGGAAAAAAAAAAAAGATTTCCAAATAAAATTTTCAAAACTCATTTCAATCTGATTTTATTGTCAAAAATGTATGTGGATTATATTAGTTTCCTAGTGCTAACATAATTAAGTACTACTAATGGGATGACTTAAAAACAGAAATTTATGGTCTCCCAGTTCTGGAGACTACAGATCTGAAATCATGGTGTCCACAGGACCATGTTCCCTCTGAAACCTGTAGGGCAGCCCTTCCTTGCCTCTTCCTAGCTTCTGGTGGTTTACTGGCAATCTTAAGCACTCCTAGGCTTATAAATGCATCACTCCAATCCTCTGTCTTTACATAGAATTCTCCCCAGGTACCTCTTCATTTAGTCTTCCCTTTGTTTGTGTCCAAATTCCCTCCTTTTATAAGGACACCAGTCATATTGGATTAGGATCCATCATATAACTTCATCTTAATTTAACTACATCTGTAAATACCCCATAAGGTCACATTCTGATGTACTGTGTGGGTCAAGACTTCAACATGTCTTTTTTGGGGAATACAATTCGGTACAATTTGTATCATAAATAGTAATCATGACAGTATACGACATTTAAAAATACAGTTATCCTTATAAGTGAGTCTGTGAGTTACTCTAAAATCATTACCTTCTAGCTTTTCAAAATTTTTTCAGAGATTGCTGTCTTATTCAGTGATCAAGTACATTCCTCACTTAATTATTAGATTTAATTAGCTGCTTTACCATTTCAATGCTGTCTAAAGTACAAGTAGAATAAAAAGCTTTGATGTAACAATGTATAATATATTCTGGGATGATCTAAGAACTTGGATATGGCTGCTCACATGGTATCTCTTTTATTCCTTAGTGTTTATCAATGTTTGCTTTCCTGCCTTTGTTCTATGGGATGCTGCCCTAGTCTTTTAGTCTCGTTTTGCTGTCATACTACTTTGAACCTCATATCAAGTTTAGGTCCATTGAATAGACATGCAGATCAAAGAGAGCAATTATTTTTAATAAGCAAAGCTAACAACATAATCATGGACAAGAACATCTACAAAGGTCATATCTATATACATCTCCCATCATTGGAAGCACTCATAAGAAGGAACCATACATCCTCCTTATCTGCATTTATAACTATCATACATTATCTATATTTTAATTTCTACAAATAAAAATTTAACCAAGACATAATTGTCAAGCATTGACAGTAGATATCCTAGTTACATTAGTGCACCAGTAACTATTGTGGTGGCCTATACTTCCAGCAGCTTTGTTTTATCTAAGATTATTACTTTCTTATTTTGAAAACAGAGAGTTATTTTCTCACATGACTAAAAATACTTTACACTCATTTCTTTTAAATAAAGACATTTATTTGGAGAATGTTAATAGCATGATAATTCAACCTCACCAGATATTAACAGTTCATCGGTTCATGTGAGCTTCTGATAAATGGATGACCACCTCAATAGCTGCCTCCATCTTCTCTTGTATTACTAGATGATTCATAATCCAAAATATGAAGCTTGGGACTTTTTCTTAAAAGTAGAAATAGGGAAATGTCTGAAGCAATGATGTTGACCTCCTTTTAAAAAAATTATAAAACTTTGACTGCATATTTTAATCTTGTGGAATCTTTTGTGTTATTCTGATTGTCGATAAGAACCAGGGGACTATGTTGATGATTCTTGATAATTTCAGCAACACTTCCAAAGTACTAGAGCAAGAAAACATAGATAAATTATACATTGGCATTTGTGTTAACTTTGAGCTCCACTCCTCCCATCTTCTCTCACTTTCTTAAGTTAGTCAACTCAAACATTCTACCAAATGACATTCTACCGAAAAAATGTCTAATTTAACAAAGACTATAACTTTCGAGGTGGCAGATTTTGGCATTTCAGATATTCAGTAAGACTAAAAAGACAACTGACAGCTTCAATTATTGTAACTATTTAGAGAAATTACTTCATTGAGTATGGTATAATATTTTAATATTTTCTTTTTTATTTAGTGTCAAGTGTAAAACTGTCAAACATCAAATTTCTCTTTATTATTTACTGTTAGGTTGCATAGTATTAGATACAAATACTGATATAATAAATTAACCTTAGAATTTAGTGTTAGGAAAGAGTTGTTTCCAAGATTAATTCATGTTTTTGTTTTTGTTTTCATTTTTGAATAAATAATAACAAATTTATAAACCCTCATATTTCAATTTTTGCTTTGGTACCCAGTAAGTTTAGAGCTAAATGAATGCCTAAATTAATAATGGTATTGCATACTAGGCTCTTGCCATACATATTTATTTTCCATATGTTAATTAATATTCTCTGTAGATTTTAATTTAAGGTTATCATATTTTTTCTGAAAAATGATCAATGTTTTAAATGAAAGATAAAATAAATGTAACAGACCATGAAATCAAATGCATTGATTATGCAAAAGCAATACAAGCTCTCAGTCATCAAATAAATACATTTAGAGACATTTTTTAAAAAGTAGGAATTGTTTTGTAATGGTTCCACAAATTTAGCAATTATCACCAATTTATTTTATTGTCTTTTAATTTTTTAAGTAAAGACAAACATCTGGAATAAAAAAATTTTAAATACCTTTGTTAATTATTTGAATAGCTTCTAAATATCTATATTTCAAATATAGCAAAGTATTCAGAATACTGGTCAACTTTTTCAAATGAAATACCAGTTGTCTTTTAGATAATTGGTTACTGGAATATTAGTCAGGGAGGAGAGGTGAGAGACAGGGACCTTTGAATATCTTTAGTCTTTATTTCTCTTCAATCAGTCAGCTCTTTTGTGATTGCCAATGAAATTCTTTTATGATATTCATAAAGACATTCATTCTGTTTGTTTGGCATAGCATGTTGTTAAACTGATGCAGCTAGAAGTTAATTTATGGACTAAAGAACCAGGAAATGAAATAGCACAACCTTTTTGAAGTGGATTCCAATGGGAAAAGTGTGTTATGAACACAGGAAACATAAGTGAAGGTTGCTATATTAATACAAACAACCATCTCATTCTATCCTTCTAGTCCCTAAATATTTTTGATTATTGCTTTATTATAGTGTTCAGGGTTTAATGTTTGAAGAAGGGAGTTGAAATGTTTGAAGTAGGGGGTGGTGTTGAAGCAAATTTTTTATTTAATTGCATGAAGAATTGAGCATAACTTAGTTTGATTTCCCTTCAGTGCTCTTTTATTCTATCTAGACTAAGATAGTGTATTTGAGATATTCATACATGGACGGAAAAACAACTTGTTTAATAACTCAAAATCTTATGGTCAATAAAATAAAGCAAACAGCTATCAAAACTGTTGAATTACTCAATACTGTATCTATACAATGCCAAAGCAGTTGCATAAAAAAGTTAAACAGTTAATCAACTGGTTACTTTTTCTACCCATATGCACCCAAGCACAAATACAGACTAACAAATTTTTCAAAATATCCGCATAGTTGACATTATATAACTAAAGTTTTCATTTTCCATTTAGATGCTCAGTATATGAGATAAATAATCTTTTTATTATAGACAATTGAAGTAAGAATTTTAATGGACTCTGACAGTACTTCCAGATGCAATTATAATATACTATTTATTTTGATATACATAGGCTGGATATGTGGGGAGTGAGCTAAAGCTCTATCTATTCATTTGGAGGTAAGGATGAAGATTCTTTAGGCCAAGAAGAATCTCTGTTTATGAGTTTCCTAGCAAGACAAGCAAGTTTAGAGGCCTTCTTAGAGCTTGGTATTTATGTGAGAGAATTTCAGGACCTCTAAACAGGACAGCTCCCTCACCCACCCTTAAGCCTCATAGAAGTACTGTACCCCTGGGGAGGCTTTACATTGAAACCATCCATCCAAAGTCACTCTGTCCTACTAGGATCACCACCATCTCCTACCACTGATTATTACTATTAGGAACATTTATTTTAAAAGATTTGTCAGATAAAGGTTTCAGTGAGAATGAAGTTTTTTTTGAGTAGAGAAAAGCAGACAGTTCAGTTAAAGTTTAACTGATGTTAACTGATAATACAATCTATATTTTAAAACTCAAGTTTGATCTTGATCAGGGTTTGTGTTTTCAGATTCAAGAGTTTTGCATTTTCTAACAATCCGAATCTGATAAGGGGTTAATATTCCAGAATAATAAAGAACTCCTACAACTCAACAACAAAAGATCAAATAACCAAATTTAAAAATGCACAAAGGACTTGAATAGACATTTCTTCAAAGGTAATATGCAAATGGCCACCAAACATATGAAAAAATGCTCAACATTACTAACCATCAGATAAATGCAAATCAAAACCATGAGATATCCTCTTGCACCCACTAGGATAGCTAGTGTTGGCAGGTACATGGAAAAGTTGGATCCCTTGTGCATTGCTGGTAAGATTGTAAAATGACATAATTACTATGGAAAACAACATGGTGGTTCCTCAGAAAATTAAAAATAGAACTACCATATAATCCAGCAATTCAACTTCTGGATATATATCCAGAAGAGTTGAAAGCAGTCTCAAAGAGTTATCTACACACCCATGTTCATAGCAGCAGCATTTACAATAGCCAAGAGGTAGAAGCAACCCAAATGTCCATTGGCAGGTGAATTGATAAACAGAATGTGGTATATAATACTATAGCTTCAAAAAAGCAAGAAATCCTGTCACATCTACAACATGGATGAACCTTCAGGATATTATGCTATGTGAAAAAAGCCAGTCACAAAAAGACAAACATTGTATGATTCCACTTCTATGAGGCATCTATAATAGTCAAATTCATAGAAATAGAAAATAAAATGGTGGTGGCCAAGGACTACAGGGAATTGGGAAAAGGAGAGTTGTTGTTCAATGAGTATAGAGTTTAAGATATGCAAGATAGAAAGTTCTGGAGATCTGTTTCACAACATTGTAAATATACTTAACACTACTAAGCTGTACACTTAAAATGCTTAATATGGTAATTTTTATGATTTTTTTACCACAAATTTTTAAAAAGCAAAATAAGAGCACACTCATTGACACAAGACATTATCAGTTTGTTTTACAAATGCTACTCTCCTGCCTGTACTCAATCAACAAATCAATTCATTCATTTAATAAGTACTTATCAAGCATCCACTGAAGCCAGCCATTGTGCTATGGTTCTGGAAATACAGAAATGAACAAGACATAGTCTAGTCCCTGGCTTCATCTACTGGGGAAGACAGCACTTCAGCAACTGACACTTTCTAACAAATCACTTTCCAACAAGTGCTGGGTTTAGAATGGGTATAGTTCTTTCTGAAGGAGTACTGAAAATAAATATTTCTTAACTTGAACTTTTAAAATGCTATTTTCTTTGTTTAGATTGTTTTTTCCACTTTTCTCCTTCTCATCCCCTCCAACTTTCATTCTACCTATTCAAGTTCAAGACCAGAACAAGTATCACTTCCTTATTGAGCATTCATAGATTACTCAAGCCCTTATTTCAGGTATCACTTACAGAAACAAGCTGGCTAAACAAAGATGTGGTAAGCATTGAGTTTGGTCCAGATTAAAGAGGAGTTGAAGTTCATGTTTGATTAGTATTTAAAGCCCACTGTAATGCTTTCTTCTTGTTGCAGGCCTGGAAGCTCATTCTGATCCAAGGGTATAGTCTAACTCAGATTTCTGCATCTCTTCTGATAACTTCCCTGGTCATGTACCTTGGTATTTGAGTTGAGATCCTAGTTTTTGACCTAGATTTTCTGGTCACTGACCTTGATTTTCACAATAGTAATTCTACTTGACATTTCGGTCTTCATTTTTTATGTCTACCTGGACTAAAACATTGAATCTGACTGACTAAGTAATAGAGTAAAAAGACTAAGATGTAGCTTTTACATCAGACCAGTCTTTCCTCTTTTCTGTTCCCTCATAGGATATACTACCCAAACATAGTTCTTTATCTACTTATGACATGTGTGCAAAACTTGGACTACGTACTTTTACATACTTTCTCCTCATCTCTAGCATCTAACAGCGTATGATATCATTGTGTTCAATACATAGTTATAGAGTTGAATTAAAAAAGAAATTACTGACCTCTTCACCATTTTTCTTTCTGCCCAAAGCATACTGTTTTGTTGCTTCAATAAACCGCACGGGGATATTATATACTCGCTTATTAAAAAATACAACTAATGTATATGGCTGTTTGGAATCATGGCCAGAGCTTTTCCGAATAAGGAATGATCCATCCTGTTTATTAAAAGAAAAGAATAATTATGGTTAATATCTTTTATATTTCTACAGGTTAGAAATGAGTTTATGAAAAATATGTATATTATAAAATATACATGAAATATAAAATATATAGCTAAATATACTTATTTATTTATGTTTCTTATTATTGATAAGTTTGCTTTATTATTTTCAAAGAAAATACTTCAGTAAACTATATACTTATGGAAAATATAAACTTATATTTTCATACATTTGTATGTACTTATTTATATAAGTATAAAATGTATACTTATAGAAAATCTTAAATGAGATCAATGTACTTTTTGATGCACTAAATAAGATATGTTCATAGGATTTAAAATGTGTGAAGGACACATTAAGATCAAACCTAGAGGACACTCTTGAACTAGGAATCATGTCCACAAGTTGCCTATGAATAAAAGAAATATCAAACAAGTCCATTCAAAAGTACTATAAGAAGAAAGTAGAAATTGGGAATCAAAATTTGTCAGCTGATGAAAAGTCTCTCCCCAAAAACTTATATTGAAACAGATAATAAACTGTAATACAACATTCCAAATTTAGTTAAATATTTTATAAAATATTCTGGAATCATAACTTTGAAAATTATGAAGAAAAAAAATCAGGAAGAAGAAGCGCAATAACAGTTGATCAAACTCAGGAACGAAAATGAAAAGAAAGACAAACCTGCCTCAGAAATGAAGAAGAAATTATAAGATGACAAAGGGACAGTAGCCTCAAATGAAGATTTAATAAATATCTGAAGGAAGGCACAGAAATAACTAAGATGGACGGTGGGAGGCGGGGAAGAGAGAGAGAGAGAGAGAGAGAGAGAGAGAGTTAGTTTAAAAAAAAGAAGTACAATAGGATCAGAAAGATTGGAATGAAAGAAAGACAAAAAGGTCCAAAATGTATGTAATTTGAGGCCTTGAAGAAGAAAAATAAAACAATGAAACAGAACTACTCTTTAAGACTATAGTTTTAAAAAAATTGGAAATAATAGAAAACTTAAATCTACATGTTGGAAGGGCTTCTATCTACCTGAAAAAGTTGAGCTGGAAATCAACTCAGAGACATATTCTGGTAAAACTATTAGACTTTAAACACAAAAAGTCTGCAAAGCCTTCAGACTAAAATATCAAATTACATATAAGGGCAAGAAAATAACATTGGCATCAGATAGAACAAAGCAATCCAGTGGAGCAACACTTTAAAAAAAAATCAAGCCAAGGATTTTATATCTAGCCAAGATTTCCTCTGGGTATCAGGCTATGAAAAACAGTTTGAATGTGCAAGAACTCTGGGAATAATGTAAACACAGTTCTCCCTGAAAATTTACTATAAGGTGAGCTTCATCAAACAAAAAGAGATAACTGGGGAAGCTAGCAAATGGACTGGTGGAAATCATTTAACATATTTAATTGTAGAGCTAAGACTAAAACAAAAGTGGAAAAAAACTATGTAAATGTTATATATTCTGACAAAGTAGGGTACAAGTGAAAAAAATGGGAGGAGAAAAAAGAAAGAAAGG
Source organism: Pteropus medius (assembly GCF_902729225.1). Taxonomy (NCBI): domain Eukaryota; kingdom Metazoa; phylum Chordata; class Mammalia; order Chiroptera; family Pteropodidae; genus Pteropus; species Pteropus medius. The sequence continues at coordinate 23,664,934 of NW_024344378.1, read as the reverse complement.
GGAAAGTGGCACTTTAATCTTGGATTGGCCAAACTGTCCTAGTGTTCTTAATGTGATTGGGCTTGGACTCTCCAAAAATCTCTTTCGAGGTACTTTTTGCCATCATGACCTCAATATTTTATCCCATACTTTTCACTATTGGATGGATCTCATGTAGCATCAGCCTTTCAGAAATCTCCCTCTGGAGCCTTCTTCTCTCCCACTGTTTGGAGAGTAGTGGAGCCTGTGGATCCTCGTGAAGATGAAAGGACAAGTAGAAATGAAATGGAGGAACAAAGAGGGAGACACTTGAAAGAGAGGAGGGGGTGGCAATTCCTTTTAAGTAAAGTAAAAAGATCTCTGCATTTATAATTGTTGCAGTTATTTCATTAGCACATTTTCAGGATGACAACTGTACCTATTATAGGCTGAGGAACAGAATACAGGTTAAAGGCAGAATATGAGATTTAAAAATGGTCAGACCTTGTTTGATCTATGTAATGCCTCTTCGGCTGACTTTCGATCGCAGGCACCAGCGTACCATGGCTTACAGTGAACGTCAGCTTCCTGAGAAATAGAGGGCACTGGTAAGCATGAGATAGTCTTTCAATGACACTGTACCTTCTATGCATTAAAAACAGAGTCCCATTTTGCATTACCAAGATAAGCCTAACTACATGCGGACCAGTAATTTGAAAATGAGTTTTATGCTTCCTTTGATCAATCACAGGATTATATAATTGACTTTTTTCCCCATTTAGCCTTGGCTGCTAACCTTAATAACTGAACATAAGAACTAAATCCTGCTAGATTCTAGAACCATTTCTTCTCTTCCTCTAAATAAGTTATAATCTCCCTTTTCATTGTAATATTGTTGTTGCTTTGTGGAGTGCTTTATAATTTCCAAACTGGTTTTACAAATGTTATCTTATTTGATTCTTGTAACTATTTTGAAGCCAAGAAGGATAAGTGCTATCATCCCAATTTTATATTTGAGAAAGCTTAGAGACTTGCCCAAAGGCACACAGAGTCCTTTCTTTTTTTGAAAACTGTGCTTTAATATATGCCTCCATAGATCGACTCTGAGAAGATTATGTAGTCTTAATAGAATCTATGTGAGAGAAAGAACGATACATTTCTTTGCTAGTTTTGAAGATATTTAGGGCACTTAGAATACAAATTGGAGTAAATGGAGCAAGGTCTTAATAATTGAAAAAAAATGTATTCTGTATCAGTGAATAACAACTCACAAGCTGGCTTAAAATATAGTCTGCTTCACTCTAAACTCTCTCTCATAGAAGACATACCCTTTCCTGCAGGTAATAAACAATAAGTTCATTCCATACCTGTTCTGACAAATTGGAATTAGATGGAAAGCTGGGTAGTGGTCCATTCACAGTTGGGCTTCCCCCTTCTGGAAACCCTGAAAGGGATTTGAAAAATCAATGGATTGTTATTTTATCTTGCGTAGTTATTATGCCTATACCTCAACAATGTGCTAGGGGACACACACACTGAAAAATCACACCCATAGCAAAAAGTCCTTAATTGCAGTGGTTTTCAAATCATGGTCTGAGGATGTCAGGAGTCCCTAAGATCCTTTCAGGGGGTTTGCGAGCTCTTTTCCAAATACATTATCTCTGTGAAGCCCAATTCTCTTCATATGCTTCAACTAGAAAAACGTATTGCAACAGATTAAATGTAGAAGCAGATACAAGAATCTAGTTGTCTTCGTTATACCAGGCATTAAAGAAATTAAAAAATATAAATTAATTTGACTCTTCCCACTAACTGTTTTTGTTTGGAAAATAGTTATTTTTCACAAAAATATGTTATTTATGTTAACATGTAATGAGTTTACTATTTTAAAAATGGATTAATAAGTATGTTTTAAATGTTTTTTTAAAATTAACACATTAAATATCAATAGAAAGAAACATATAAACCAAAGTTCTTTGGGTCTACAATGATTTTGAGTGTTAAAATGGTCCAAAGACCAAAATTCTCAAGAATTGCTACTGTAAGGCATAAACTCAGTCTGAGTGTGAAGACAGATGAAACAGAAAATACTTAGCTTCATTCATTCATTCATTCATTCATTCATTCACTCATTGTGTGCCTGCCATGAATCAAGGCATTGGAGATATACTGCAGTTGACAAAACAGCAAAATGCTCGGCCCTCCTGAAGCTTAAATTTTAATGGAATGAGATAAGCAATAATGACATAAGTAAAGTCATCAGTGCTATGGATTAAAATAAGCAGGGAAGGGGGTTGGGGATAGCCTCGGACAAGAAGTATGTTTAAATAGGCTGGTCAGGGAAAGTCTCATTGAGATAAGATCTTACTTGGGTAAAATCTGCAAGTGGACGGGAAGGAAGCATGTGGATATCTCAGGAAAGAATGTTCTAGGTAAAGGGAATAGTGAATGCAAGGCCCGGCATATTTGAGGAATAGAGAGGGGGCCACTGTGCCTGGAGTGCAGAAAGGAATAGGGATGAAGTCAGACAGGATTTGTAGGACCTGGTGGACCCCTCGACATGACTTGACCTTTAACAAGCAGGCTATGGGAAGCTTTTGGAGGTTTTTGAACAGAGTAGTAATGTGTTCTGCCTGTCTTTTTACAAGGTCACTCTAGCTGCAGGGCTGGAAATAGATAGAAGTGGGCAAGAGCAAAGGGAAGAGGCCATCAGTGATCTTGCATGCCTGGGCAGGAGACGATGGTGGCTTGGAACAAATGGCGTCAATGGAAGTGGTGAGAGTTGCTGGATTCCAGATATATTTTGAAGAAATAGCTGGATGATGTTTGAAGAAAGCAAGTGAGAAATTAAGGGTGACTCTAAGGTTTTGCCAGAGCAACCAGAGTTGTCCTTTATTAAAAGGGGAAGTCTGTAGGAAAAACGGGTGTAGATGAACTAAATGCTCTAGATGAAAGTCTCCTGAATGTTCACAGGAGACAGCAGGATGTTCAGAGTAACAGGAGGGAGCACTGAGAGCTTGGCAGGCTCAGCAAAGTTGGGTCTGAAGCAAGGGCGTGTTCTAAGGGTAGGGGGTGGTACTCCCAGGTGGGAGCATCAGAAGAAGGTATGTGGTCTCTCCCAAGGCACATAGTACAAGGTGGTTGGTGGTTTCTACAGTTTGGGCAGTTGGGGGATTTCAAGGCTGACACTTTCTAAACTATTAATATGTGCCAGTCCTGTTCTGTTTTCCACATGTGAACTCATATTGTCCTCCCATCTGCCCTTTGTGGGAGGAGCTATTAGACACCATTTACAGATGAGCCCTTCCCTGACCTCCCTATCTAACACAGTAGCCCTTACTGCCTCCAGTCACTCTCTGCGACCCCACCTTCTGCCACCTTGCTTTGTTTTCCTTTATAGCACTTTTAGAATTTACTTGATTCATCTGGTTGTTTATTTTCCCTGCCTGCCTGTTGCAGTAGAAGAGAAGCTTCGTAAGGACAGGGACTCTGTTTTATTCGCTGCTGTTATTCCCCATGTCCAGAACGGCACCTGGCACATGGCAGATGGTCAATAGATATTTATCAGTTGGAAGAATGACTTGGGTTGAAAATCAATAAAAGGTTTAATAAAGCTTTACATAGTGAAAAACAGAATTTATATAGACAAGCCACTTTCACTGTGCTGAGAATTTTTAAAAAAATGGATTTAGTGTAAGTTTCATTTATTTAAGATGAATGAAAAATCTAATTAAAACCTAAAAAACTGATTTATGTTTAGAATAAATGCAAATAATTTTTTTTCTGTATAACAATTATTCTCTGTATTTAAATTTATCAAACCTTGATTATTTTGGAATATTTTCCAAATTACCCATGTAAGGTAGGGTTTATTTTGTTTCATTTTTTCCCTACATTAAGTGGCTAGCAAATCAAGGTTTGGGGAGTTATGTTCTGTGAGCCTGAACTATCACTTTTAGGCTGATGTAGTGTCAACCTTTTGTAGATCTAATTTATGGTCGTCAACATGTATTTTAGATTTAATTTAAATAGCTATCATTTATTGAGGAACTTCTATGTACCAAGCACTATACCATGTAATTCCTATATGTTGTTTTAATGAATCTTTTTATTTTGAAAACAGTTGTATTGTTTTTTTTTAATATAATAAAATATAAGATAACCAGTATGACCGATAAACTAATCAATCAATATTAAAAAGAAGTAAAAATTATTTCAAATCTATCTACTTTTCAAAGCAATTCTATGAAAAATATTCTTGGCCCCATTTTACAAATGAAACAAGGTAGAGAAGATACTGAGATCCCCCAGCTGGAAGTGGTAACGTTGCATTAGAACCCAGGTGCCTCAGAAATGAAGATCCAGCCTTAACTACTACCTGGTATTACTCTTCATGACTTCATTTTACTTACTTGGCAGAGGGATGGGTTTTTGATGGACTTTTCTGAAAGGAAGAATTTCAGATTAATTAAAGGGTGAAGAAGCACAAGGTGAATAAGTTTGACTTTTTGTTTACACTGAAGATGCTCTGAACACACACATCACAAAAGAATCAACACAAATAGCCAACAAAACCTATCTAAAGATAGGAGAGGCACCAAAGCCTTCAAGATAAGAAAGATAGTCCCCTTTACTTTTGAAAAGAGAGGAGCCTTGGCTAAGTTGTTACATTTTAGTTAAGTCCAATAGTTAGCCTAAATATTAAGTCTCTAACATTCTAAGCAGTTCTTTTTAAAGTTGTCACCTCTTAAAATTTTAACACCTTTTAAAATTTAAGTACAAAGCAATAACATATCAGATCTTTACCAAGCACCACAAGCCATGTCACTGTGCAGCGTAACAATGCACATGTTAATCGCAACAATAAGAGGAAACTTATTTTTAAAGGAAAAGGATTCTCACTTCTGGGCAGGAGGAAACACTGGTGATTGCACAGCTTCTTGTCTGTGACTAGACCCTCGGTGACGTTCAGCAGGTATAGGTTTTTCTGCATTAAGAAAATTCTTATATCAGGATTAGAGTGAAAATGTCTGTCCCCAGGCCAAAACCTAGCAACATAAATTGAGAAGCACTGGATTTCGTCAGGTGTCTTCCATGAACGTATCTTCACCAGGATGTCACCCGTTTGTATGCCTGTCGGTCTGGTGATGTGTTTGTGCTATTAGGACCAGGACTTTCCAGCCCCCAGTGTTACAGGCACACACTACCACCACTGCCTTCATCCCTTGACAATGTACATGGGGACCAAACCTGTGGGATCTGGCCCTTTAATTGTACGAGTGCAGGTATGAGCCAGAAGATGAGTAAGTTTTAGCATCCCCTGCTTTCTATGTGGCCTCCACATGGGTGTAATCACACCCTGAGTGTGTTCATTAGTCATAAGACATGATATAAGTAATTTCTTACTGATAAGTGGTAAAATATGAGATTTTGTGAATGATCTACTCTTTTTGAAAAATTAATTGAGCATATTCAAGGTTATCTTTATAATAATGTTCATCTCACTTTATTTCACTGTGTTTTCCTGAGGGGGGGGAGGAAAAGCAGAGTTATAACCAGTACATAGGGAAATGGGCATAACTTGAAATGTAAGGAATTTATGTTGAAGCGCATAGTGAACTTTACTGCTGAATCATTAATAGATGCGATTATAAATTATCGTAATACTTTATTTTCCTTCAAATTTGGTCTAGGGTGCATTCAAATCTCAGTATATCCATAGTGTGTCTCCTGCATGGAAGACAGGTTGAGAATTCTTGATATCCTGTCATAGGAACCCAAAAGGAATAAATGTAGTAAGAACACAAAGACTTAAGTAAATAGTAAGATAGACTTCAGGGATTTTTGTGGTGCACCAAAATTCGGAAGCCTTGAACCTCTGGTGATTGTGTTTCAAGTTCATGGCAAGTTACTTTGAGCTGCCATGTCGATTTTTGTTCACAAGTTTACAACTTGGTAGTTTCAGAAGAGAAACAATGAACACATTAGGTCCCCACAGCCACCGAGCCTTGACCACACCTGCTTGGCCCTGCCATCCTGGAGGCTTCCTTCCTAGACAGGAAAAGGCCGCTCCCCACTTTGGGTTTGGATGGCCATTGCCTCTACTCTTGAAGTAAGTCACAAAGGAGATGGCATGCCAAGCTCCTTCACTTAGAAGCCCTTTGGGAATGAGGACACCTGAGTCACATGAGACATGCCATGAGTCCCTTCTCTGCTGGTTTTTGGAGGCTCCTGGAGCCATGAAATTTGCACAGAGTTGCACTTACTTCCTGCAGGGGCCTACCCTATGAATCCACTATCACTCCGAGCTCCCTGCTCAACGGGCATGTTGGGCTATAAAGAATGGAAGGACAGCAAGGCAAAAGTATCGAAGGAAAGGCAGAAGAAAGCAAGACAGGAGAAATGGAGTGATACTCTGAAACAGCCCAGGGTTGGGGAAGATATGAAAATTGGTGTAAAACCTATTGAAGCAATGAATCATTAGAGCAATTAAAGCAGAAAGGTGAGTTATAATGGACTTTCAGGAAATGTCCACCATCCATCATCAGAGAAACCAGAACACCTCATGTAGATCTGCCCATATTAACTCAGGAAATGGTGAGGAAAGTACTCACTAAGCTTTCAATATCAAGTTAAAAATGTGGAATCAGATGGATGCAGAAATTTAACTTTTATGTCTTCTATGTAGTATTTTAAGTGTCAAAATTATGAATGATTCTTACTTCTTTCTGTTATTTTCCCACAGTATTTTTTAAATACAAATATTTTTTAAAATGGGTAAGTTCTAATGAAATATATCTGTAAATGTTTAGCATTATGATAAAACAAAGGAAGGAAAATATTTGCAGATGTACTAAGATAGACATTTTGAAAACTTAGAAAAAGAACTGGTTCAATTAAACAGATTTTTAAAAGTTTCATCACCTTAATTAAACCATTAGAACTAATCTAAGATACATGAATAGCTCTAAATTAGTCTCACACCAATGTAAGGCCATCACACTGTGTCTGGTAAGGCATACATGTCTGCAAACAGATAAGTTTTGGGCATGTAGACTGTAACCTACCCCAAAGATGCTGCCCACGCAAGCTCAGATCTTAACCAGCTTTGCTACTCACTAGTCGTCGTAAAAGAAATGCTGTTTTGTTTAGAAAACTGAGTTTCATACTTACAATTACCTTATAATAATGGGAGAATTTAGAAAGACATTTATATATACATCCTTAATTAAAATAACTTTCAGAGGACATGCTCATCACTTAAAATAATATATATTTACCTTCACAAACGCTTGAGGCATTTTGTAGAGAGGCAAGTGGAGTCTATTTAAAAAAAGAAAAAGATATTCAATACAAAGCAATATTATTAAAATAAATATTTGGGGGAGAACATTTCTTTAAAGCCTAGTTATTTTTTCAATCACAAGAACAAAAATTAAAAACATGCAGTCCCCAGTTCAAACCTTTGCATTAAGTGACAACTGACTGGAATTGTCTCATGAAGGAACAGTGTCTTTTTGGTGTTGGGACCTCCCTGCTCTGTCGGTAGCACTTGTGCAGTGGGAACCCGGCATCTGGCTTTGGTCTCAGGGCCCCACCATCTCAGCGTTTGCTGGGTGATTGTAAATGTCAGGCTACAGAGTAGGTACCAGCTCAGGTGGGCTTCCTTGAACAGTAGGCTGGTTCAGGTTCTCTTCCTGGTCAGAATTTGAGTTGAGTCAGGTCTATGTGTCCCTGATACACAACTGTCAGCCATTAGTTCCCCAGCCAGAGGGTTGGGAAGTGGACTCAAGGGCTCCTCGTGGGGAAGACAGATGTCATAGGAGGCAGAGAGCCTGGCCACTGCCTCTGATCTGCTGCTGAAACTCAGCGAAGCCGCCATGGTCCAATGAGGATGAACTCCTCCCAGGCCTCGTCTTCCCAGGCTAACTGAGGAGTCCAAGTTTCTCTTGGACTGTCTAGGCAGCAACTTCAGTTGCTAAGATTGCTGTGTTCACCTTAGCTCGAGGCATTGTCAACTTTAAATAAATGGATAAAAATAAACATTTTGGGAAATATGAAGCATGTTTAAATGCAAAATTAACTTACTATCTTCAGTGGGGTAGCTGGCTTTTTCCTGGGGGATAAAAAAAGATTGGCTTTTGTTAAAACACAACAAAGATAAAGTGGAGCCGTCTACTTATCATTTTACTTTCAAATTTAAACTAGAATAATGAAAGTGATACGAGTGTGTAGGAAGACTATCCTTGAAGGGCAGAAAGAGATAGAAGCAGGATTTAGCTGTGATCCCCCTACCTCAGATAGGGTTCACTGACAGTTGGCAAAGGGGTTAGTCTCGGGTAAGATGGGGCACCAGGTGCCAGGGAATTGGCATAACTGAGCTCTTGTTCCAGTTCTGCTACTAATTACTCTGTGACTCAAGCCTCTTTTGGCTGTGAGGCTAGTCAGGACTTTAGTTTCTTCATCTGTAAAATGAGGACCAGAATTAGTGTTTTCAAAGTGTGTGTACAGACCCCTCCCTTCCTCCAGCAGCAGCCCCGAGCTACTGCCTGGAGATGGAGAGTGGAGATATGAGGGTGGTCATACAGGTGAGGTTGCAGCTGGCACCTCCTCATGCCAACTTCTGGCCTACTTCTAGGTGACTATTCTCTACTAGACATCTGCCTAGGATTTCATTCCGAACAGAGAACTCTAAAACCAGCCCAAGTTTGAAAACCACTGTGATCTGTGGTCCTGAACGTACTTGCCTAAGTTAACATTCTGGTTTTATTTCTAGTAGAGATTGGAATCTATTACTGCTAAGATTTAATGCTTCTCTTCTATATTTATTTTATATACTGCCTGCCTGTCTGTCTGTCTCTTTCTCATTTTGTTTTTGTCTGAGAGTTGGAAGTATGGGGGAAGAATACTAACAATTCTCAAGTGCCTCTAAGATGACTGGCACTGGGTTAGGCTCTTTGCATGTTATTAAACTTCACAGTAACCTTTTAAACTGGATATAATTATCACATTTTAGAGATTAGTATGCCGAGGCTCAAAAAGACTCAGTAACTTGCCCAAAGTGATAAAACTGAGCCAAGACAGAAGTGTGCAGTGTTTTGGTTAATAAGCCTCTGAAATTAAGAATTTCTTTGCTTTACACAGAGGCAGAATTAAGATTATAACCATGCAGAGCAGCCGAGTAATATTTAAATGTGATTTTACAATAACCTATTGAGCCAATATAAAATTATGGGGTCACTATAATATCAGCACATCACAATCTTCATCAGACAGTTTACAAAAAGCCCTTTGAAGTGCAAGAAGAATGATTGTTTTCGTCTCACTTTTGAGAGGAGCCTTGGCAGTGCTGCTTTGATTGAACACTCCGGTGTATGCTGCGTGGAGTATACGTTTGTTGAGAGATCAGTAACTAATTGAAAGAGAAGACAAGGAGTAGAAAGTAAAGATGAAACCTGCTAGTGGGCCTCAAAATTATTCAGGTGCTGGAACTTCTGTCCTGTGGAACATTGCAGGTCAATGCACTCAGAATTTAAGTAAAAGTGTAGGGGAGGAAAGACGACTCGTCTTCAGTTTCAGCAGAGGCTTGGCTGAAACTTGCCATGGGGTGGAGAAAAGAACAGGGCAGTAGGGTTTCATTTCCACACTCTTCAAGGACACACCTAGTGTAATGTGAAGTGTACCTGTATCTGAGCTGGAGCGGGTGTGCTCTTCTGGATGAAAACAGTAGAAAAGCAACCTCCCACACACACCCCACCCAGCCAGATTCTCAGGCAGAACTCCTTTGTGGATTCCACGTGGGCCCTGCTCACAGCAGAGGTGGAGACCATCTACTCAAATCTCACAGAGCTGCTTCTTGGCATCAGGTACTCACCCGGCCCTAGGCAGTGGGGATGGCAGAGCAGGTAAAGATGATTTAGAGTCCCAGACCCCGCTGTTTCGACCTGCACAAACATACACACTGGTCAGTGTCTAAGTCCTGAATCTGGGGCTGATGGTCATTGTGAGGCTGGCCTTTTGGGGAGGCTCAGAAACACATGCACATTTTTTGTTACTTTCAGTTAAGCATGTATAAGTAGTTACACTGAAGCTGTGGGGGAGGACCTGTAGACAAAGGTGACGAAACATTTAAAAAAATGTCCATTTATCAGCTCAGAACTAGGATGTGAATTAGGGACTCCATCTTAACATTTCTAAGTGACCTTTTCCTTTCCCCCAAGGGACAAGCCCAGAGCCCCTGATTCTATTAGCTCAGTGAGAGTCCCACAAGGGTTCCTATGGGAGGGAGCCAAGAACTCACACTTGCACATATGTGCACACCAGAGGTGCCTAGAGATGGAGGCACACACTCACCACTCCTGATACATGCCTATAGATATTGCTTGTTCAAAACCATACTTAAACACTGTACCTACACTTCATTTCACATTCGGAGGATACTTATTCATTCATTTCTGAGTTCTCAGGGCCTTTGCCCAATGCACAAACAGACAAATTGTGGTGAGTGGCAAGCTATTGGCCAGATCTCATCTTCTGAAGTCACAGAAGGGACCCAGAGGACTTTGTCCACTGCACCTAATTCCCTCTCCCCACACCTGAAGATAGAAGCCAGATAATCATTATGAAGGAGGAAGATGACAGACAGGCAGAGCTTTACCAGTGAGATAGAGAGCAAGCCTGGGGGGAAAGGCCAGATGCTAAGCAAGCTTCTCTCAGTATTACATCCTGGCTGCCTCTTCTTAGTCTGATCCTCACCCACCTGGATGTGAGCATCATCAGTCTAAGAGAAGGCAAACAGGATATAACACGGGGGATTGCTCAGTGAGACAAAGCCTATTATTGAATTAAATAAAATGTAATAAATATTTTATTAAGAAGCTACTACATTTATAAGTCCACAATTTCTAATAGACCTAAAGGGGATACTCTGTCAATATAGGTTGGAACTGTCCTCAGTATATATCATTTTAGTTTGTGAGATAAAGCACACATAAGTAAACATTGAAGTAATCATCAATTACCAGTAATTATGGAGAATCTGGTATGTGTGAAGCTAGTGAAAGCACTATGTTTGGGGTTGTGGAAGAGATAAAGAAGTAGAGATAGGCCTCTGCCCTCTCAGAATTTATAACAGGAGAAGACAAGTGTACCCCATGCCACCTCATCTGACAGGACAACCTATTCCAAACAGAAAAGAAGGCCTCGAAAGTATGAAAAATACTTTTTAAAATTTTTATTATTATTATTTAAGCCTAAGGCACCTAGTCTTCCTAGGTGGTCTCCCATCCAACTACTAACCAGGCCTGACCCTGCTTAGCTTCCGAGATCAGACACGGGGCTTGTTCAGGGTAGCATGGCTGTAGACCATGGACTATGGCTCCACTTGGGATGCAAACCCAGGACCTTCTGCGTGTAAAGCTGACATGCTAACTGCTACACTACAGAACCACGTCCTGAAAAATAGACATCTTAAGGTTTATTCTTATGTACTTTAGTTGAGAGAGGCTTTCAGGCTTTCTCTCAGAGCCCATTTGCTCTTTTTCTACAAATGATTCTCATGCAGGGCTAGTTTCCATAAACACTCATGAGTAGAGCAGGAGCAAGGAGAGGGTGGTATTGAGTCCATGAGCAGCCTTCCCCACGCCTGTAAAGGAATGCCCCCTCTGATGTGTCACCTGACCTAGATGCGATTTAAAAAAAGCGTTCTGAAAAAGACACTACATTTGGAATTTGTAACATTTCATGTGTCAAAAAATTGAAATGTCATTTGAATATGTAGTATGAGTCCCATTGTTTTCTTAGCTACTGTACCAAATTGATATTGTTCTTCAGATTCTTAATACCTAAGATTGACCCTTAAAATATACTTGGCTACTCATGAATTTTGATGGAAGATTTCAGGGAAGGGGGCAGGGGGAAACTTGTCTGAAAAATAAGGAAGTAGAAAGGAGGTCTAAATCAGAATTTCCTCCCCGGAGTTTTCCCTTTTCTTAAATGCGAAGGGCTCGATTGGCCCGCATTCATTATCGTCGTCACATCTACTGCCTGGCCTTGTGCAAAGCTTCCCTTTCCTTCATATCTCCAAACAGTCTGCCAGCGTCTTCCTTCCCCTTTCCTCCTTAAAAATAACTTCTGCCACCAGATCAGAAGGCATGCCTGTTCCTTGGTGCGGGGGAAGTACAAGCGCTGGGACAACCTATGGTCTTGCATAAGAAGGACAGGGTTCTAGTTATTTCTCTGCCAAAACACTGGCTGGGTGACCTCTTACAAACCATTGTGCCTCAGGTTCCCCCTCTGTGAAACAGGGACACCAGTACCTACCTTACCTAACTCAGAGTTATTGCAGTAAGATAATAGGGCAACTTAAAAAATGTAAAGAATTAGACACATTAAAGTAATATCGCTGGAAAGGGATTAAAAGTATTTGAAGTTCAGTGAAAGGAGCCAGATGGAAAAGACTGCGTATTGTATGACTCTATTTATATGAAATGTCCAGAAAAGGCAAATCTATAGCAACAGAAAGCAGGCTGGTGGTTGCCTGGGGCTGGGTATGAGAATAGCATTGACCACAAATGGATATAAGGGATCTTTTGGAGTTGGGGTGGGCATGAAAATTTTCTAAAACTAGATTGCAGTGATGGTTACAAAACTCTGTAAATGTAGTGATTTATAAAAATCATTAAATTGTACATGAGAAATGAGTGAAAAATTATAGGTCATAAAAGATCTCAGTAAATACGATTATTGCTGTTTTTGCTTTATCATCTTGTTATCAACCACCACAGTTATTTAGGTGCCAAGCACTTTGCCAGATACTTTAAATGTGCCATATCTAAACCTCACATCAAGTGGACCAAATGGAGGCTCAGAGGGGTTAAGTGGAAGGGCTGGGGTTGAAACCAAGGCCATTTGAGTTTAAAGCCCAGACAGCCCTTTCCTTCTCCAGTCAATACCTCATGACGTTACCATGGGGCACGATTTGGCGTGTCAGATTCACTTGCTGCTGCTTCTTCATGTGGGGAAAGATTAGTGAAACAGAGAGATGCAGGATGGAGGATGACTTCTATTTCATGGGCCACGGGCCCTCTATGCTGCTCTGGGCCTGAAGTCAGACCCAGGACCGTGGCTGAGCAGGACAACCTCGCACCCTCCTCACTACCAAGATCCATGCTTTCTGCCAAAGCTGAGTTCTTGGGTGGAATACTCCAAGGGAGAAACTGGGAATGGGACAGAGGGAGATATGTCCAAAAGTATAATAATAAAAGAGAAAAATCAGCTTTTAAAAATTGTATTAAGAGATGAAATACTGTCATCTGCAACAACATAGATGGACCTCGAGATAATCATGCTAAGCGAAATAAGCCAGACAGAAAAAGTTAAAAATCACATGATATCACTTATATATGGGATATAAACCTAAAAGCAACAAATGAACAAGACAAACAAACAGAGAGACTCATGGACATGGACAATGGACTAGTGGTTACCAGAAGGGAGCGGGGAGGGGGAGGTAGATGGGGTAAAGGGGGTCAAATATGTGGTGACAGAAAGAAACCTAACTATGGAAGGTGAACACACAGTGTAAATATATTTATGCCTTACTGTTAAAGTGTACAGCTGAAATTTATTGGATTTTGTTAATCAATGTCACCATAAAAAATAAATGAAATAAATTAAAATAAAATAAAATTGTATTGAAAAAAATTACATTAATGTTTGATTTAGCAATGTAGGCCTTGCACAAGCTGGTAGCTACCGAAGTCTCTCGACTAGGAAAGCAGTTTGTCCTCAGGTTTGCCTTCTACCACATACATTTTCTGTATCACCTTCTTTTCAGTTTTACATACAATGTTGGTAAGTTTCCATCTTATTCTTTTTTTTTAGTTCAAACTTTTTTTCTAAATATTTATTCTCACTTAGAGTTCTTTAACCAAATATCTTAAAAATTATTATTATTAAAAATTATTGGGGTGACATCCTTATTCTTAATGACTCCAGTGTGGACATTCAAAGCATATATATATTTACACTGTGTGTTCCCCTTCCATAGTTAACTCTCTTTTAGCTGCCATAGGAACCCTATTATCTATCATTAGTGGGGCTTGCACACTAGCTGAGCAGTCCTTACTTTCAGGCTCTGCATGAATTCTTACAAAATAAAGGGATCTAATTTAACAACTTCAGAACATTTGGGGCTATAGGTAAAATTCACGTTGTATATTGGCAGAGAATTGTAAATTTCCAAACTCCTCCTGAATTTTAGGAAATAAGGAGATAGTATGCTTTTTAAATGCTAGTTGCTTAGAGGAAGTTCAGAAATACATGCCCTGTCTACCCTCTCTGACAAAAGCTGCAAATCAGCCAGATGTTGCACCACCTTCTTCTGGATGCTCATTCAGAGGTAAATCACAATGAGCTTGAGTTTTTCAGTTTGTTTAGACTAATAGTTCTTAACTGAGAGTGATTTTGCCCCTCGGGGACATTTGCAGAGTCTGAAGATATGAGCTTATCAGTATGGGGGAAGGGGTGCTAACGGCATTTAGTGGGCACTAGGCCTTTCTGCACACTAAGTGCCAGGGGGGTGCTACTAAACATCCTATGATGCACAGGACACCCCTACAAAAAAGAATTATCTAGCCTAAAATCCCAATAGTACTGAGATTGAGAAATCCTGATTTAGAGTAAGACTTTATATGAAAAGGAAGAAACACAATTGTTTCCTGAGATGTATATAGGATGCTCTGCCAGACTTGAATCTAGGCAGGTTAAACTAGGTATTCTGAAAATAACAATAATAAATAACAAAGAGTTATCATTTTATGAGTGTGATTCATATGTATTTACTCATTTAATTCTCATAATACCCTAGGTGTAGGTGCCACTTTTCCCTCCATTTTTCAGAGGAAGAAACTAAGAAAGGGAGAGATTACTTAGCTTGTTAGAAATCCAGCACCTAGCAAGTGTCAGAGCCAGGACTTGAACCCTCTGGTTTTGAAGTCTGTCCTAAGTCCTGCTACAGGGGTTCTCAATCTGGAACGGGAAGGAGGAGAGAGCCTGCCATGGCACCTAAGTCATTACATAATCCTCGGCAAGCATCTTATTAGCCATCAAAGAACCAAAAGCAACATTAACCAGAGGCAAGCGACATGGTGTGATATTTTGACAGAAACATCAACCTGCAATGTAGTTAGAGAGATCAGACTGAGGCACACAGTAATGAGGGAACAGGTATGGGCTACATGTAAGTGGGATGAGATTTATGGCAAAAGAAAGCTCCAAGGCTACAAAAACTATAGGAGACTTCCTGGAGGGGGAGACCTCAAGCTGGGCCTTGAAGAATGGGTAAGATTGGATGTCAAAAAGTGAGAACACAAAGACCAAAGGGCAGGAAATATAGAATGATTGAAGTATTGGGTGTGTTTTAGGAAGAAGTCCTTGTTAGGTAAGAAGTCCTTGTTAGGTAAGAAGAGCATTTTAAGATGCAAACACCAGAGATCATTAAACTATTCTTCTAAAGGAGGGTTTTTAGGCCTTCGTTTATGTGTTTCAATGAAAGATTTTTCTGTTCCAGTAATAAGAGCCCTTTTCCTGAGTTATGAGTCAGGAGTCTCCATTTCAGCTGAGACCAAAGCAACCATGACGTATCGAGTTGGTATGTTGACATTTGTTCTCAGAAGTTAAGATGAGCTGGATAAGATGGCTCTGACTGCTATTCCCCAAATATAAAGAGTCTGTGGGTTCCAAGGGAGAGAATAAATAAGATAAGAACTTGTAAAGCGAGTGAACAATTGCACAAGAAATGAGGCTAGGATAAGATGAAAAAAAAAATACTCCTTTTTTCATATTCTCTCAAGGATCACGTGCCTGGAAGCAGAGCTCAAGTCTCTTGTGTTCAGCCTTCAGCTCTGGGAGAGGGAGATTGACTGAGCGCGAAGGACGGAGGGAAGAGAGAAAAGTTGCTGAGGCTGGAGAGGAGGCTCCTGCACATCTCTGTGCTATAATAGGGTGGGAATGTGGGCGCCATTTGGCATTGTGGGCCTCATTTTTGAGGTTGCCAAACCCTACAGGAGACAATTAGGAACCACTGGGAGTTCATGGTGACATAGTAAAAACTAGCTTTGTAATGGGATGAAAATGGCAACATTTGGAGGCCTTCAGAAGCTCAGTCTGGTGACTGAAGAGAGAGCCTAGAGGCAGGGATGTGGAAAGGTAAGGTAATACAATAAAGAAAGCCTGGACTAGGGTGGTGACAACTAAAATAGAAAGGCAAATTCACAAAAAAGAAATAGCAGCCTTTGGAAAGAACACAGGCACTTTGAGATACGGAGCTTAGGGGCAGATATGCAAAGAGGAATAGGGGTTCCCAAAGGGAACAGTGGGGATGGGTGCATTGAGTTTGAAGCAGTGTTTATGTCAAGGGGGTGAGAAGGGAAGTCAGGTCAGCGTTGGACACGCCAGAGAGCTATCAGCTTAGACAAGAGAAGTGAAGCCAGAAGAATGGATGAACCCCAAAGAAGCAAAAAATAATACTCTTTACCAAGCACCTACTGGATGCCAGACACTACATTAAGAGTTTCCCATTCATATTTCAGTATTCTCCTGTCCATGGTGCATTATCTCCATTTACGGATGAGAAAATATGATGCTTGGAGAGGTGAAGTACAGGGCCAAAGTGGTACAGCTGGTAACTGGGAGCACTGGGATTCCAACCCAGGTTTTCTGGCTCAAAACCCCAACTCTTAATCACTACAGTATTCTGAAAGAAGAGCAAAGGGCTGAAGGCTGAAGGATACAGACATCCTCAGTCAGGAAGAAGAGAAGGAGGAGAAGCCAGCAAAGTGTCCAGCCAGGTAGGATAAAAAGTAGGTCTAGAGGTCCAGGGGCATGGTGAGGGAGGGTCCTATCAACACTGGTGCCACCAGACAGTAGATGAGGATGAGGATAAGACCTTCTATCACCATTTAGTAAAAAATTTGAAAATACAGGTGATTATTTCCTAATATTCGATCTTAGTTATTTATCTTATTTGGAATAGATTAAAAACCAAACCCCCAAATGTAATCATTTCATCATTTAAAAGAACCCCACCAGATTATGCATATATGTTACCTGAAGCTGTCACTGGAGGAGGGGCTGGCTTGGAGGAGTTATTTGGCTTCGTTGATCTATTTACCATGGGAGCTTAAAGACACAAATATATATATATAATGATTATTGATATGATCTACTGAAGGAGATTCACACTATGAGAAAATACATCATGGAAATGACAGGTCAGGCCAGAGAATTTGCAAAGTATGGGAAACATACTTATTAAACACATAAGCCATTAAAAGAAGCCTTCTCAAAAGAAACAGTTTTAGAATGAATATATTAATGATTAAAGGAATAATCAAATTATTTTATGATTTCATTAAAGTGAATACTGGCTTAGAATTTCCTTTGCCAAACCGGAGGTCTAGGAGATGAAAGAGGTTTGTTTGTTTGTCTGTTTGGTTATTTATTCATTTATTTAATCAGGAGACGTTTATTGAACCTAATAGTGGTTCAATATTAACAGCCACGTTAACAGCCCCACCTCCCTGGCTTCATGCAACACCTACCATTTCTTTCGGATTTCACGGGGGTTTGTTTGGGAGAAGGTGTTTATTATGTATTTATTGTTTCATGGTGATGGGTGGCTCAGGGATTCGGGTGGGTCTTGACGTTTTTGGTGATATTCAGGGAATGCAAGAGACAGTTGCGACATAATAGCAGAGTAAAAACTCAATACTGCTACTCTAGAGTGGAATTTATTAGAGGAGTAATGTTACCTGAAGAGGCATTGCTTACACAGGATTTCATTCTTCACAGGGACTATATCCAGAGTAAACAGGCACTGTTCCAATGAAGGTATGTGGCACTGGCTTTTTAAGATAAATTTGTTTGTCATTTGTTATTCTGTGAAGGATTTAAAAACAAAATATTTCTCATGGGCCTGAACTAGCACTGAATTTAAAGAATCAGGACACAGAGCATATTTCACTCTTTCATTTTTTCAGTCCTCTGCAGAAATTGTTCCTGGTGCAATATTTGCATGGCCAACATGGTGGCTTGTGACTTTATGACTATTAGGTGTTATGAAAAAGCCGTTCTAAATAAGGATAGCTAATGATGAGCACCTACTTGCTTTCATAATTCGAAAGGGGAGTATTAATCATGGAAAAGGATGAAAGAAGAAGGCGAAGGCTATGAAACACAGAGATGGGTCACTCGCTGACGCCTCTGCTCAGCTTGCCAAAGAAGGCCAATGCTGTGGCCACAGAGGAGGTCTGGGCACCATCATTTCTAAGTTCCTTGGTGCTTGCTACCAAATAGTCTCGTATGATTCCATCAACTGCTAGAAGTTTACAGGTGCTTAAAACTACAAACTCTTGCCTTTTTCAGATGGAAGTGAACTGTTTTCTGTGGGATGAATGTAGTTTTCATCTTCATCTTCCACAGGGACCACATAATCAGCCTAAAAGAAATGCAGAAATGAATAAAAAGGATGCCGTACATGCATAGTTTACTGTATGAGGAGTGATTTTTAAAACTATTTATTGAGATATAATTCACATAGCATTAAATTCTCCTATTCAAAGTGTATAGTTTGGTGGTTTTTAGTATAATCACGGAGTGCGTAACCATTATCAAAATCTAATTTTAGAACATTTTCATCACCCTGTACCCATTAGTTACTCCCCACCTTCCCCTTCCCCTCACCTAGTCAACCACTAATCTATTTTCTGTCTTTAATATTTGGCCATTCTGGACATTGCGTATAAATGGAATCGTACAATATGTAGTCTTTTGTGACTTCTTTCACTTAGCATGATAATTTCAAGGTTCAACGATGTCATAGCACTGAATTGTCTTGGCACCTTCGTCAATAATATAGGGAGGGACTGATTTTATAATGATATGAGGCGAATGAAGTAGTCAGATCTCAAGTAGTTTTACAACCTGCCTTGGTGGGTAGCCAAGATGGGTACTGGGAGAACCAAAAAGCAAACATTTATTGAGCACTTACCGCCAAGTGTTCATCTGAGTACTTTATATGTGTTATCTCACTTAATCCTTATAACAACTCAATAAGGTAGATACTACTATCGACTCTCCCTCCAGACTAAGTGCCTCCTTTATAAGTCCCATCACATCCCTCTGCATCTTAGAGGAGGACCATGGAGGAGCAGAGAAAAAAAGAAGGCGGAGGAAAGAAAGCCGGGTGGGACAGGGCAGGGAAGCAAAGGAAAATAAAGATAGGGGACTATCTCATGGAAGAAAGAGAAGGGAAGAGAAAACCAAGGGAAGAGAAAAGAAACCAAGGGAAAGAGAAAGAGGAGGTAATATGAGGGGCACAAACCCAGTTCTGATATTATATCACAGACCTCTAGTAAACGAAAGCTTACAATAAGGTCATATATATGCCATTTTTAGAGAAAAAAACACCTTTTCAGCATAATTCTGGAGAGTTAGAGGCAGGCAATGAAGAGGCAAGGTGGTTAGTGCTGGCTGGAGAGCAAGGATCGGGGAAGGAAGACATGCCTGAGTCCAGACGGTCCTGGCGCCTTCCTCCCACCCCCACCCTGCATCCTCTCACGTGGTTTAGGAAGCCTTCGGGGACAGGTTTACTTTACCTCATCCTCAAGATCTTTGGGTTTGGGCGGGACTTGAGGTTTCGGCAGAGAAGTTGAGGTCGGCATTGTGGAGGCCAGCCTAGCCTTAGCCGAAGGCCAGCTGGGCTTACAGGGGAGGGTCTTGCTGAAGGGCGGAGACTGCCTCTGGCTTGATCTATTGTCTTGAAAAGAACAAGACAACAAAGTATAAGATGAAAGGGCTCTGGATCATTCATTCCCTAGAGGAAAATAATTGAGATCTAGAAAGTATGAAACCTCCTGCATTTCTGTAGCCACAAATGATTAATGGGGCATTCCTTAAAAGTAAAATAACTTGTTAGGCAAAAAATTTCAACTGCCCGTTGATTTACATTATAAAAACAAGAAGACCGTCCTCAACGAAAACATCTTCTCAGAGTGAGATGGAAACCCACAGACTCAGGAGAGCTGACAGCCCAGCACTCTGCAAAACAGCATGGGGGTCTCAGAGGAGGTACTCCTTCATGGTTCACTTGCTCTGTGAACCCTTAAGAGCAGCGATTCTCAGTCCTGCTTACATATAAGAACTACCTGAGACCTTTAAAAAACACCGAGGCCTAGACACCCCCAACCCAGATATAATTGGTTCGAACTTCTGGGGAGGGACCTGGGATAATAGATTTTAAAAGTTCCCCAGGTTATTCTTAGGTGTATTCAGGGTCATGACTACTCATCTGAATGAACCTACATGTTCTTCCCTCAATGATTTTCCTCAAATGGAGAGAGAATTCATGGAGGACCCGTGAGTTCTTCCCATCCAAGACTGTCCTCAGAAGCTATCAGGCTCTGAAGCCAAATGGCCCTGAGCTCGGTCCCCTGCTCTGCCACCCACCAGCTGTGCTTCTTTGGATTAGTTATTCATTATTCAACCTCTCTGGGACTCATATTCCTTATTTTATTTATTTATTAATTATTATTATTATTATTATTATTATTAATGCTTACAGCACTTGGTCTTCCTAGAAGGTCTCCCATCCAAGTACTAACCAGGCCTGACCCTGCTTAGCTTCCGAGATCAGACATCAGGCTTGTTCAGGGTGGCATAGCTGTAGACCATGGACCATGTCTTTGCTGGGGCGTCACATTCCTTATTTTTAAAATGAAGATCATCATATCCACTGCAGAGAGTTGTTATAAGGATCAGGAAGGAAGCAGTGACAGCAGTGTGTCTGGCAGGGTCGACACCTAACTAATAGAACTAATATTACCCAGTTAATGTGGTGGAGGACTTAGGCAACATGGCATCTACCCAGTTCATTCTGTGAGCACAGACTTGGACTGATTCACTGTAGGAAAATCTTAGCATAGGAATAACCTGGTGTGCTCCTATCCTGGGAACAGCACAGGCACTTACAGTGGCTTCCTGCTGCTTCCTCCTGCCACAGCCCACCCCCAGCTTGATGCATTCACCTCCTTTGCCTGTCATGTCAGCTCTGCTCTCGTGGCGCCTGCTCCTGCCCTCAGCCTACGCGTCGTCTGCCTCGTTGAAGGTATGTGGTTAACTGCATATTTTGATGCCTCCTCAGAAGCCTCTTTCTAGGTGGTATATCCGTGCTCAGGCACGAGGGCATCCACTTTGCTATGCCTAGAACTCTGTCAGTTTTATTTGCAGCTCTTGGAGTGTACTTAGTTTTCTTCATGTAAGATTTAAGCTCATCAGAAGTAGTAAAACACAAGAGAGGCTTTGAAGAATGTGCCCTTGAATGAGACACTTAACCATCCTGAATTGTGGTTTCCTGGTCTGTAAATGGGCCTAGCACAGACCCTTCTCTCCCAGGGTTGTTGAGATGATTGAACAAGGTCACTTAAAAATTTGGTGGGTGGTGTGTAGAGCAGAATGATGAAGAGAGTGGATTTGGAGGCTGGGCTGACTGGCTCGCATCCCAGCTCCACCACTTATAAAACTCTGGATCGTTAGTTCACTCCTCTGAGCCTCACTGTCTTTCTTTGTAGGGTAGGGCTGAATACTTCTCTCATAAGATTATTGAGAGGGTGCACTAGGCCATGACCGGAAAGCACCAAATTGTAAACTATCAAAAGTCTGAGAGTATGTCCGTTTTGCTTACTGGTGAATGCTCGGTGCTTAGCATAGCTCTGGCACATAGTAGGTGCTCAATAGATTAATCGTGGCATGAAGCACCAGTGCCCGGTGGCTTTAAGGAGGCAGCTAATGACAGTGATAATGGACACAGAGCCCTTTACAGGTAGGGGCACTCTGTACATATGTAAGCATCACTGTGGTTATCACCGACACATCCCCTCCAAAGACTGGAACACAGACTTCTTGTGGGACATTAAAAGCCACTCGCAGGCCTAGAGACCAGACTTGAGCTGTGTCCACTTAACCTATGAGGCTAATTCCAGGCTTAGAGTTGCTCACCGCTACCCTCGCCCCCAGTTAAAAGTCCACAGTCTAGATTCAGTGTGTGGCAGCCGGCCAATGTGGGGCAACCGTGGAGGAAGGAGGGGTATTAGCAGACACTGGGGCCCTTGACGGTCATCCTTGCCCTGTACAGATGTCTCAGGAGAAATTCCAGAACCTTGAGCTTTGGAAGCCGAAAGAGAAGTAGGGACTAATTTCAGGGTTGATTTGTCAAGGGACTGTCCGGAGTTGGGAGCAACCATCCAGCTGTGCTCATTTATCTTTCACCTGTTTTCAATGTTCCCAATTTAGGAAGGATACCTTTCCTCAAATGGGCAAGCTTGCCAGCTGGGGCTCCATTACCTGTGAGTGACCAGATGACCCACTTGGAGGAGGTGAGTGGGAGGTGCCCACCAACCTCGGCCTGCCCCCGCCTCCCCGCTGCCCAGAGGGCTGAGCACCCAGGGCCTCACCTACGTACTCGCCCCTGGCGAAGGGCAGGGCTGGGTGAACTGTCCTTGTCTCCTGCTCAACAGGTGGTGGCTCGTAACTGTCATCCCCTGTCTCCTCGGCGGGCAGCACATACATCTCCGAGTCAGAGTGCTCGTCTGGGTTTTCATAATCGCTGTCCTGCAATTACAGACACCTTGCTCAGTGCCCCTCTGTGCTTAGTTGTCAGGATGGCTCCTGCCTTAGGGGACCAGAGCTACTCCCCCAAAGTCAGGAGGGGGAAGCAGGGCTTGGAGAGGCTGGCTCACCCAGGTTAGGCAGCCAGTAGAGGCAAAGCCCACACACAGAGTTGCAGCACCCCTGCTGGTTAAATGGTCCACCTGTCGCAGAGTTTATCACCTCAACCACTATCTTGCAGGGGGGAGGGGGGGCCGACAGGTGGACCATTTAACCGGCAGGGTGGCTGCAACTCTGTGTGTGGGCAAAGAAGAACAGTCGGAGAGAAAATATATTTTAAGAAGACAGAAAAAGGGCCTAATAAAATAGAATAAGCAACAGGTTTTATTTATTATAAAAGCAGACAGTTGAGGAAAAAGTAAGTTTAATAAGGAGAGGATAAGGAGATACACAGAAATACATAGATACCTCTGAGGAGATGAGGTTTAAAAAAAAGTTTTGTTTTTTTAAACAGAGCTGGGAAGCCGTAGGGACTAGGATTCAAACTGACTCAGAGTCTACTCTCTTCCTTTTTTCTTTTAAATATAAAAGAAATTTTATTTAAGTTAATATGAAAAATACATTGATATGGTCTAAAGTTCAAACAGTTCAGAAGGATATAGTGACGTCTTCTTCCCAGCCGCTCAGTTCCTCTCCCCAGAGGCAGAGTTACTAGCTTCTTGTGCATTTTGTTCAGAGATAGTTTATGTATATGGCATGCATATGTATATTGTATATTCATGTGGAAGAAATATTTGGTTCGGGACTTAAGAGGTCCTCTGACCTCTGTGTCCACTGCCCCCACGGACTGCCTGACACAATGCATGATCCTTACATGATTTTCCAATGAATGGAAGATATACCTGCCCTTCGGCTTGTCTCCTTTACTTGCCACTGTATGACACTGATGCAGGTATACGTGCTGCGAGTGTGGCGCTTCCTTCCCTGCTGTAGCCTCAGGACCTGTGACAGGGCCGGCACGTGATAGGAGCTCGGTATGTTTGGAATGAATGAATGAATGAATGAATGAATGAATACACGAGTGAGGACTGTGCTTTCCTCCTCAGTCTGTAGGGAGACGAGGAGAGAAGAATAAGGTGAAGAGCGAGATAGGAATGAGAAAGGAAGCTGAAAAGAGAGTGTTCCCTGAGGTGTTTGGAGGAGTGCTGGGAAAGGGAATAAAAGGATGATAATAATAATAATAAATATTTATTATTATTATTATTATTATAGCAACATTTCTCCATACTGCATACTTCATTTACTCCTCACCACAATCACATGAGATTGTTTTTTAGAACCCTCATTTTATAGTCGAGGAAACTGAGGCACAGAGGAGTTGAGTAATGTGAGTCTGCCATCTGGGTTCTGGAGAAGACGATGACTATTTTCAGGCAGAAGGCTGAGGAGCTAGAGTGGGAGTGAAGGGTGGTCCAGCGGGAGGCTTGACAGGGCCGGGGCCTGGCTTCCCAAGGCTAATCTCGTCTGGCATGAGGTGGTGGAAGGCCTCCTCATCCAGGCCATGGACCTGATCGCTGCTGTGGCGGCCTCCTAGGCAGTCATCAGTACAAGTGCTGAGGAGCAGTGTTTTAATAAACATCTGGAAAGTGAAGGAATCAGCGGGTACCCAGACACACGTGCCAGAGTGGGAGACCATTTGGGGGCCCCACTTTGTGTCAGTTTTCATGGATGAGGAAAGGAGCTTCTGAGACTTAATTACCTGGCAGCTGAGGCACAGTGTGGACACGGGGGAGGACACTGGAGTCCTTGAAGCTCCTCAGGCAGAGCAGCCTGACTGAGAGGATCTCAGTGGCAGAGGTGGCAGAGGGGTTGAAGAAGAGAGACTCCACGTCAGCTGTTCCTGGCACCTGTTCCTCTGACACTGGGCTGCCTACCGATGGTAACCCCCATGAGGACACAGCATAGGACCTCCTCCAGGGTTGGTGCCTACTAAACAGCTGTGGAGTGAATGAATGAACTGAGCTCCTGTCTTGAGCTCTGAAGGGACTGAGGAGGAGGAAATAGGTGCTCAAGAGAAGTGCTGGGCTGGCCCTTCATTTGGATAATCTTTTCTATGGGAGATGTACCGTGAGCACCTCCTCCTTCAAACACAGTGGAATGTGTTGAATGCCTTTTTTTATCAGGAGAATAAAAAAGGAATCTGTTCAAACTTCTGAGACAGTTAAAGAAAAGTCCCCTTTTCCTCCAATTATTCTCAATTCTGGAAACAAAATTCATGTATTCATTCAATACTTGAACAAGTGCAATACATTAGATGATCTGATGGAAACTTTGAAGAAGCGAATGTGTAATCAGACACAATTGTCCATTCATTCATTTAATTTATTAATATTTGTTGAGTAACTACTATGTGCTAAGCATCGTGCTTGACTCTGAGCATAGTCCCTGACCTCATAGAACTTATATTCTAGCAGGGAAGACCAATGACAAACAAATAGTGAGTAGTAAATAATTAAATCATCAAACAGATAAGAAGTTATCACTAGTGACAGATGCACTTAAGGGTGCTGAACAGGGTCCTGAGGCAGACAGCAGCGGGAGGAGTGATTCTATCTTGGATGGGGATACCCGAAAGCCTTCCTGAGAAGGAGACATTTAAACCAAGCCTGAAGGACAAGAAGGAGCCAACCAAGTAAGGAAGAATGGGGACTCTCTTTGCTTTCTTCTCTTTGCTCCTTCTTCCTTCTCCTGTTCAAGGACCATGAGTCCGAAATGGCTGAGGAAGACAGGACCGCTCTCTGTTGTAGGAACTGAGGGCAGACCTGTGTATCTGGGATGATGAACAAGGTCTTGCTGAGGGGGCTCAAGGAAGGCTGGACAGGTCCACAGGGGCCAGATTTCATCAGGCCTGGAGGTGTTAGCAACAAGCTTGGGTTTCATTCTATGTGTAATGGGAATCCAATAACATAAAAGTAATCGTGAGTGAATGTTTACTCAGTCCTCATTATAGCTGGTACCTTGATTTTGGTGGTCAGACTTTGAGAGTCATTCCCTCCTCTTCAGGCTGATTTTATTTTGTGCTTTCTAAGTCCCCACTGTGTGCTCTTTTTATCCAGACAGTAAGCTGTTTTCTGGGCTTAGCTCAAGGTGAAGACCAGCTTCTTAACTTTGATTCAGATATAGCTTCATGCGTGCTGCCAGCAGGGGGCGCAGTTGCCGTGCTCTGGAGGGATCAGGGACTGCTGGGCTCTGGAAAATAACTCCATGCCCAAGTGACCCTTAGAGAGGCCATCTTGTCCCCTCTTAAAAAATCTTTTTTTTCTGCAGGAAGGAACTCCTGTCTCTTGTTTCTCTGAATAAACTCCAGATGGTGTACACAACATGGAACTGGGCTCAGGCTCATTTCTGGGTACTGGACAGGGGTCCTGGGTTCTCATTCTGGGCCACTGAGTGAGTGACGATGGGCAAGTCATTTTTATTCTCTTGGCCTCAGTTTCCTTATATGGTGTGTTGTTGAGTGGAGACCCTCTCAGATCCCTTCCAGATATATAATTTACAGATTGGAGCAGGCTGATATTCTGTATGAATTTGATATGTAAGGAATAATTGTTGTAAAGAAAAGTTTTCAGGATGTCTTATGCCTATAAGACTCAGTCTAAGACAAAAGTGGCTGCTGGGGCCCCGTGGGTTGCAGAGGCACCTTAAAGAGGATTATAGTTAATTCTGATATACCACCCTCATATCCAGGTCCCCTCTCTCACTTTGTGGTCCCCGATGCTCTGCTAATGTCTACTTGGTCACAGCAAACAACTTGGAGTTTAATAGCCTGGGTCTATGAGATCTGAGGGCCTGGGTGTGAATTTTGGAAATGCAAGTTACTTAAAGTCTCCATGCCTTGATGCCTTGGTTTCTTCACCTGTAAAATGGCAGGGCTGATATTCAAAATGTTTAACAACTAATACAGCCCAGGTTCTGACCATGGCCCTACAGAGTGTCCTAGAGGTCCCTTGATGTGCCAGACGTTGACTCTTTAGTTATTGATTTGTTTGGGGTTCCTGGACAGGGGCCAGGAGGTGATGGGTACTGGGAAATTCAGGACAGAGGCATTTGCCAAATGATATGGACATTTTTAAACATTTTAACATCTCTTTTGGCCATGCTAGTGAATAAGCTGAATACCAGCAGAAAATGGGGATAAGAATGCCTACTCAGAGGGCTGTGGTGAAGATTAGATGAGGCTTGGCCTGGCACATAGTGGTGCTAGCTCAAGTCAGCCTTTATGAGGTTATTGCTGTCTTGTCTGTAGGTGGCCCTTCCAGCTCAGCCATCTCCTTTCTGTGATGTGCAGCTGACTACCAGCGTGTAACTTGGAAGCAAGCTCTTACAAAGGCCTCCCACGGACCCTGGTGGAAATGGTACCCTCCTATTCCCAGGAGCAAATACTTACGAAGTCATCTGACCACTGCTCCTCTTCATCAGCAGGGCTCTCTGAAATGGCATGGGGGAAGCAGAATGCACAAGCGT
The DNA here is from genome assembly GCF_902729225.1 of Pteropus medius. Lineage (NCBI taxonomy): Eukaryota > Metazoa > Chordata > Mammalia > Chiroptera > Pteropodidae > Pteropus > Pteropus medius. The sequence goes on along the minus strand of NW_024344378.1, from coordinate 23,637,787 downwards.
AAATCTCAGTTGGCCAGTTCCATCCTGTCTACAAGCACCCCAGACCTGCCTTCCCTGCCTTGGGCTTCCTAGTCCCCTTTACTTGGCCTTGAGTGATTATTACAGTCATGCTCATTCACTTTTGAATCCTTTTTTTTTTTTTTTTTTTTTTTAAGTCAAAGCATTAAGAGAAGTCTTACTGGGAAAGAGAAGTGGTACATCTGACCCATGTCTATCTTTGTCAAGGGACATTATGAGGACCTTAGAGTAACCCAGTAGGAAACTGCAATCCATATTGTGTTGCTTCCAAGGATTTTTTTGAATCAATATGTGGATGGTATAGTAGGAACATTGGCCAGGAAGTCAAATAGACCTAAATTCTCATCCAGGCTCTGTTCCTAACTAGTTGGAGAGTGGGCAAGAACAACTAACATCTCTGGGCCTCAGTTTCTAGATCTATAAAATGAGGGGATAACTTCAAAGATTCTCTCTGGCTATAACTTTGACCTTTTTATTAAGAAATTTTTCATCCAGTGCTTTATTACATGCCAGGTAATATTATCAGAGCTAGCCCTCAAAAACCTTATGAGGAAACTGGGACCTAGAGAAAATAAGTCATTTTCTCAAGGTCAGATAATAAATGGTTGAGCCAAAGCCATCCTGATAAAAAAGAATGAGGCTGGAGGCATCACTCTGCCCGACTTCAAATTATATTACAAAGTGACAGTAATCAAAACAGCATAGTATTGGCAGCAAAACAGATGCACGGACCAGTGGAACAGAATCGAGAGTCCAGAAGTAAACCCATATTTGTAGGGGCAAATAATTTTCGAAAAAAAAGCCAAAAACATACAGTGGAGAAAGGAAAGCCTCTTTGATATATAGTGCTGGGAAAACTGGAAAGCCACCTGCAAAAGAATGAAACTAGACTGTTGTCTATCACCACATACCAAAAATAACTCAAAATGGATTAAGGACCTGAATATAAGACCTGAAACAATAAAATGCATAGAAGAACACAGGAACTAAACTCAAGGACCTTTGACTTAAAAGAGGATTTTTATGAATTTGACCTCAAAGGCAAGCAAGGGAAGTAAAAGCAAAAATAAATGAATGGGACTACATCAAACTTAAAAGCTTTTGCTCAGCAAAAGAAACCGTCAACAAGGGTAAAGAGACAACCATCTGAATGGGAAAATATATTTGCAAGCAACGCCTCCAATAAGGGCCTCAAATCCAAAATTTACAAAGAACTCATACAACTCAATAATAACAGAAAAACAAACAATCAAATAAAAAAATGGGCAGAGGACCTGAACAGACACTTCTCCCTAGAGGACATACAAATGGCCAACAAATATTTGAAAAGATGCTCTACATCGCTAGCTATTAGGGAAATGTAAATCAAAACCACAATGAGATACCATCTCACACCTTTTAGAATAGCTATAATCAACAGGACAAGTAATAACAGATGTTGGAGAAGATATGGAGAAATAGGAACCTTCATATACTGCTGGTGGGACTGCAAATTGGTACAGCCACTATAGAAAACAGTATGGAGTTTCCTCAAAAAACTGAGAATTGATCTACCGTATGATCCAGCAATCCCTCTACTGGTCATTTACCCCAAAGACTTGAAAACTCCAATCCGAAAAGATAATGGCACATCGATGCTCATAGCAGCATTATTCACGGTGGCCAGGACATGGAAGCAAATGAAATGTCCTACAATAGGTGATTGGCTAAAGAAGCTGTGGTACATATATACAATGGAATATTACTCAGTCATAAGAGATGAAATACTGCCCTTTGCAACAACATGGATGGACCTCGAAATAATCATACTAAGTGAAATAAGCCAGACAGAAAAGGTTGAAAATCACATGATATCACTTATATGAGGGATATAAACTTAAAAGCAACAAATGAACAGGACAAACAGAGACTCATAGACATGGACAATAGACTAGTGGTTACTAGAGGGGAGGAGGGAGAGGGAAAATAAATAAAATGTTATAAATAAATAAATAAATAAATAAATAAATAAATAAATAAATAAATAAAAGAATATAAAATAAAATAAAAATAAATAAATGGTTGAGCCAGGAGGTGAACCTTGCAGGCTGACTTCCAAATGCATGCTCCGAACCCCAATGCCATGATGCCTCCTGTCTTTGAGCTCCAGGGTGCAGGCACCATTCTAGGCTCTGCAAGGTGTAGTATAAAATGGATATGACAGGTCTTACGTAGTTTATGATCTTGAAGAATAAAATAGGTCTGAATTATGACAGCCAAGGAGAATATGTTACCCCTTTTTCTCCAAAACACATTTAGAGTCTGAGAAGCTTAGCATCTATCTCATCACATAAATTGACCTTTGAGATTAAATACAATTCACTCTGCTCTGTAGGAGATCAACCAGACACAGTCCAGATGGCAGAGTGGCTCCAATGACTGTACCGCAGGGTCCCAGCTCCCCTTCCACTTCACTGAGAAGACACTACTAGAGGGCCCAGAGGATAGCCCCTCAATCAACCAGAACCTCAACAGAACCTTTTGGGGTGGTTCTATCCCCTGCCACAGTAAACCACTGACTCCAGCTCTAGTTGGCTACCACTGAGGCACAGGGAAAGGAATTGAGGAAATGAAATGGGAGCAGGAAGGAGGTTTTGGATCAGAGTGGCCAGATTTTAAGCAATGGCATCCCTTGGGATAAACACGATAGGCGCTAAGAAGGAGCTTCGTTCTACAAGCCAAATAATGGGTCTGACTTTGACATTAACAGAAAAATAATTCTTATTAAATTATTTTTTGAGTTGACTTATACAAAATTATGGTATACTGCAACAATTTGGGTGTACCAAGAAACTGTAGAAGAATAGGCAAATAAGTCCTCTTCCCAATATACCAATAGCTGGCACAGAGGGGGAATACATTTTTAGTACCTTAAGTTTAGGGATAATTGAAAATCAACACTTAAGGTGACAAGATCTTTTTGTTTCAACCTTTAAAATAGAAACCTTTGTAAAATGGCTTTATGAAACACACTGCCCTGCCTTAGCCAACTCTAGCTGCTGAACCTTCTCAGTGAGTCGGGGTCCACTTTATGATCAGTTACAGCAGCCATCTAACTAGTTTTCCTGTCTCCGCTCTTTCCTCTCCAATCGTCCTTCCTCCTGTTTCTAGTTATTTTCTTAATGGTTGGATCATGATGTTTCTTTCCTCAAGAATCGTCAGTGGTTCCCTATGGAATAGAGTCAAGGCTCTGTGTTAACACATTCATATGCCTTTACCTCCTGTCCCTCCGTTGAATTCTCTTGCTGTAGTTTCCCGTGTTCACTTTCCTGAAGGCTTGTTCTCCCATCCTGCACATTTGATAGTTCTCTGCTCTGCTCATGCTGTTCCCCTAGCCCGTGTTCCTCCTTTTATGGAAATCCCTGTTATACTTCCTCCGTAAAGTCTTCCCCTGTCCCTCTGGTCTTAACCCATTACTCCTTCCTCTGGGCCCCCTTAGATGCTGCCGGCACCTTGATGTCAGATGTGCTTCATTCTGCCCTGTGCTCCAGTTAATTTGTTTGTGTTACTCTGTATTGAAAAGCAAGGCCTATTTAATCGACCTTTGTATCTGGATGGCATTCTGCATTTGTAATTCCTGCACTAATAAAGGGACGAACCAATAAATGAGTCGAATGAATAAAAATTAAGATAATAAAAATAGGTGCTATTTATTGAACACTTCCTATATGCTGGGTACTAGCTTAAGTGTTATAAATGTATTTCTTCATCTATCTTCAAAATAGTACTACGCAGTAGGTGCCATTATCATTTCTATTTTACGGTCAAGGAAACTGGGGCTAAGAGAAGTTGCAAAATCTGTCTGAGGCCACTTGGTTAGCTAGTATGAGGGCTGGATTGGAGGTCTGGCTATCTGTTGGCTCCTGCAGCTGAAATTTATGAACCACCTGGCCCTCCACTGAGCATTCGGATAAAACTTTAGAGAAACAAGAATGACCCAATTCAGGTGTTGTGGCACATTGAGGAGGTAAAGAGACAAAAATATCGTGTGATAAAGATTATTTGATGGTGCCCCATCCTCCTCCAGCTACCCATCTTCTAGTCCCACAGACAACTCACAACATCATATTTATAAAGTCACAACCTTGCAGGCCATTGTCCAGACTGAAAAGCACAATATCCACAGTAGTGGGTGGTTTTCCAGCATCTCAGGGAGATAGTGTGCGATAGTGGTTTTAGAGCCAAGTTTCCAGGTTCAAATTCTGACTCTGCTCTTTACTACCTGCTTGGCAATAAACCAGAACTTTAACTGTTTAAAGCTTAATTTGTAAAACAAGGATACAAATAGTGCCTGCCTCATGTTTTTATGAGAATCAAGCAATATAATAAAACATGTGAAGTACTTTGCAAAGCCTGGCATGCAGTAAATGCTGTATGAATGTTACTTATTTTTATCTTGGGCATTAACAATTCTTAATAAATTCTCAAAATAAAATCAATTCTATTTTACTCTAATGGCTACCATGTAGTATGGCTACCACAAACACATGAATCCAAGAAAGCCTCTAGTGTAGTGGGTACAATTTTCGAGAGGGTAAGTTCAAGGTTAATAAGGGCTGGGTAGTTTAATTTTGGGTGTGGGATTGCACACTCCTGCCAGGAAGCTGAGATGCTGGTTGGACCTCCTTGTCAGGGAAAACTTTTCCTATTGTGTCATGTACCTGGTTTGGGGCTAATGCTCCACTGACTGTGTCATAATCGCACGCCACACAATAGAGGTACTCCTCCTTTTGCCTGGCCCTGGTTTTATGATTCATGTGGCCCTCCCAGGCCTGTGGGCACAGCGCCTGGTAGTTTGAGACATGTGAGAATGGCCACGATGGCTCCATCTCAGTGTCTGCTCTAGGCCGAGAGATACAGGGTTTTGAGCTTGGGACCCGGGGTCAGACTTCCTTATTTAAAATCCCAGTTCTGCCACTTGCTAGCAGTGTGACTTTAGGAAAATTGCTTAACCTCTTGTTCTCAACTTTCTCATCACTAAAATGGATGTTAGTAGTAGTACCTATATCATAGGGTTTTGAGAAAATGAAAATAAAATAACATATGGAAAATGTTTAGAGGAGTACCTGACATATAGTAAAGACTCAGCAAACAATAGTTATTACTTTTCATTTACTTTCTCTTTAATTCTCATAATAACCTGAAAGATAGGGTAATCTAATCTCCAGATCAGGAATCTGCGGCTTTAGGAAGTTACAAAACTTTTCTAGGTTTACACAGTGCTTAAAAGAGGTAAAGCTGGAAAGGGATGCACCCCAGGCCAAAAGGACCCCAAAGTCCAAGGTCTTCTCTCCAATCCACTTGTACAACAGTAGTAAAAGACCTAGAGTCTAGAACAGTCATATTTCAGACTGAAGACACACCAGGGCAATGTAAAATTTCCTGATAAGTGTCCCAGCACCTGGAATCATGGCCAGGTACTGGGAAGGTTCGAGAAGGATGCGTTCAGTGACAGCTGAGAGGTTACATGAGGCTGTGTGTCAGAAGTGGGATTAATTGGGCCTTGACGGATAAGCAGGACTTGGGTGAGAGGATGATGATGAAGGAGGGTGTCTTCCTTCCATCTGCTGAGAAAGGGGCTTGTGTGTCAGTCCCAGAAGCAGGGCTTAGCTGAGGGATGGAAGGGGGCATCCTTCAGGCACAGATGGTGAGCAGAATGAATGAGCTGTACTGGAGAGTCATAGGAGAATATGCTGAGAGGGAAAACAAAGCTAGATTCATGGCCAGCCATGTGGTACCACTGACAAGATAAAGATGAGGAGACTGGCAAGGATGGTGTTCGAGTAACTTAGCCATGAAGAGATAAAGGCTGAACCAGATTGGGGGTCTTGGGAAGGGGAGGGTATGGCTGGAAGGACAGTGTAAGGCTCTGTGGCAAGAGTTTGAGTGAAGAGGTGAAGGTGAGGGTGTGAATTTAGCCTCTTAGTTCTGGGTCATCTGGAGCACCAGAGACTGTGGGTCAGTGCTGGCGGCATTCCAGCCATGGGCTTTGAGGGGTGTACTCCACAGCAGCATGTCTGACATACAGCCTCGATTGCGGCCCTGATTCTGCTCTGGCTGTGCTCTGGGCCACTGGGTCATCGCATTTCTCCTCTTCCAGGGCTGGTGGTGGGATGCAGGGAATGATGGGACTTCAGTGGGTGCAGGGAGGAAAGCAGGAAGGAAGGTGGGCTTGCTGCAATGGTGGAGACAGACGCGGGGAAAGAACAGACAGCAGAACTACAGAGGCTGCAGGGGAGGTGGTAAGTGGACAGGCCCACTGGGTATGCCCTGAGAGGAGAAAAGGATGTGACTTAGTGTGGGGAGCTGAGGCCAAGGCACGAGCCAGGCTGGCTGGGAGAGGTGGTTTGAGTCTAAATACTTCTTAGAATTCCCTTTGTCGATAGGTTTATTTATCCCTACCCAGAGCCCTGTGAACAAGGGGGCCCTCCTATTCAGGAGGGCAGGAATGGGCAACATAGTCCTGGCTTAGTCATCACCTACCTAACTGGGTGACGTTGGGCAGTCACTTTACCTCTCTGGTCTCCTATTATTCCTAACATGAAAAGCTTGGATGGGGTGATCTTTTGGGACTTTTTAGGCTTTAAAATACCTTTGAGTCCAAGTTTCATTCCTCTAGTCTTAGTTCCATGAAGTAGGACTGATGTGGAATCAGCTCTCCCCATGTCAGCTTTGCTGGTCCCACCAGTTAAGCGTATAGACGAGGAGACAGAAAACCAAGTGAACGCTGGCTTCACTAAAGACACCAGGGCAGGGGGCAAAAGCAGTGTTACGTTTCACTCCTTTCGAGGACAAAGGGGTGTTGTACGTATCCTATAATTCTGTGGTGTTTACCGAAGAATCCCTGTGCAAGTATCATCCTCTCCCCACCCCGTTCCATTGCTCCGTTCTCCTCCCTGCATGACATCAGTGGTGGGAGAAGGTGGACCTCCTGGGGACATCACAACAGCCCTTGGATATCAGATCCCAGGCCTTATTCGGTTCTGACCTCTCAGCGGTCAGACTTAGTGTGGGGAGCTGAGTATGGTGTGTAGTGAGTATGGAGCTGAGTATGGAGTACAGTGTGGAGTGACCAGTATAGCTTCGGCAACGACTCCAGCAGACTCTGGGGGCACTACGGCTGGTCTCCCCTTTCCTCCCTAGTGAGCCAGACCTTAGACTTCAAAGGTACAGGAGGCTGTTCAAACTGAAAAGCAGGTTCTCGTGTTAATGGCAGAGGCTCTGGGCCTTCAGAAAAATAAGAAATGCCCCAGAAAAGTGTAACCATTTCAGCTTGCGTCAAAAGGAGGAACAGTGGAATGGAGTCTGGGTGGATTTCTTTTAGTGGCTGCAGTAAACTTGGGCAGGTTACTTAACGTTCCTGAGGTGCATTTTTCCTCATTCGGGAAACTGGGATAGTCATTTCCACATAATGGTGCTAATGAGAGAGTAAATGAGCTAATCTCTGCAAAGAGCTCAGATTAACGCCCGGTCCAGAGTAAATACAACATGTTTTAGATATCTTCCCTTCCCGAATGCCAGCTGCTGGTGTTTAATACATTTTGTTCAGTGGACCATGAGGTCCCTGCAGGCAGTGGTCCCTCCTCAGAGACAAAGCAGGGTTGCTGGGTCTGAACTGAAAGCTGCAGATTTCACCCTGGCCTGATCTGCATCTGTAGGAGATCCAGGCTTCCGTTCTTTGTATAGTTCAAGCCTTTTCCTTCTGTAGTCGAACTAGAGGAGGGACTGTGGTGATTCTTCTGCTGACCTCTGGGGGGTGCTCGCCATTTCCATCCTTTGTGCTCTGAAGGTCAACGTACTCGCAGGGCTTAGAGGGTGGGGAAACCATTTGCTTCCGGGACTGGAAAAAGGACATAATCTCAGCATCTGGGGGATAAAGGTCGGGCCGTTCCAGGAGCCTTGGGTGGACCAAGTCTGCACAGGCCTCCAAGGGGCACTTGACTGGCTCTGGGGCTGCGGAGGTCTGGTGGACTAAGGTCTCCAGGCACTGGGACCCCTGAGGTCCTTGAAGACTCCTGGGTTTAGGAAGAGCTGACAGGGATGGTTTCTGAGGCCCTGGGCTTGTAACTGCTCAGGGTCTCCGAGGCTCAGGGGAAGCAGCTGGAAATGCTCCTGGGACATGAGTTGGTGGTGAGGAGGGAAATGGTAAAGGCGGTACTAACTGCAGGTGGTGATGGTGGTTTTGCCAAAAGGACCTTTTCCGGGCACTGAGTGTAAGAGTGGAGGAGACTAGACAAGTCCCTTTTGGTTTGTGAAACAGTAGGATGAATTTCTAAGATCCTGAAACTTCAATGGATTTGTCTTTTGATTCGGGAGAAGCAGTAAGGACAGAGTTAGTGGTTTATAGCAGGGTTTCTCAAATTTAATATACATTCAAAACTCTAAAGCTCTTGTTAAAATGCAAAATTCTGATTCCGCAGTTGTAGGGTGGGGCAGAGTTTCTGCATTTCTGATAAGCGCCCAGGTAATGCTGATGCTGCAGACTAAAGACAGCACTTGAAGTAGCAAAGGCCGAGAAGACTCTGCTGAGATCCAAGAGAGATTAAGTACAAACTGAAAGATGCAACTTCCTAAAGCCAGGGAAGTTTAGGATAAGCTTGTTTCATCATTGGGCCCTGGGCTCTAATGATTTGTGTGAGCGTAGAGTATTAGCATTGTTGGGAACCTGACAGATATTCTAGTTCAGTCCCTGCATGATACAGAGAAGGAGAGGAGAGTGAGTTGTCCAAAGTTGCACAGCCAGTTTGTGGCAAGATACTGAAGGACATTGTATGCAGGCTCAGTGGTTCGCAGTTCCTCTCCTTGATGATGTAGAGCTATGAGAATATTTAAGCAAAGCTGTTTCAGAACAATTCTCTGGTGGGGATTGGGAGGACCACAAGGATTAGGAATTAAAGAGATTACTTAAAGGTTTTCCTATTAGGACAAGCAAGAGACGACAAGGTTCTGAGCTGTAGCCATGTGATTAGAGAGACAAAAATATCTGAGAGATACTTAAAAGCCAGAATTAATAGGATTTAGAGGTTAATTTTTTTAACAGAGGGAGAAAGAAGAGGAGGAATCGAGTATGACCCCCAGTGTGGGGTGGGTTAGGCAAAAAGATGAATAAATGAATGCTACCTGTCTTTTGCCCAAGAAAAACACAGGAAAAGGAGGGGGCTGGGTAAGGGGATGAGTGAGAACACAGTTAATATGAGGGGATCATCAGGAGATATCTGTCTGGAAAGGAGATATATCATATACATAGGTTCCTGAGAATTGTCTCTGAGCTCCTAACATCTGTGTCCAGCATCTACAAAGTGCAAAAGTTCCAGCTCATCCCCCAGGCCAGGAAATTCAATGTCACTGCCTTAGAGAGACCTTCCTGACTACTTACTTAAGTTGTTCCCCACCCCACAGTGCGCCTGTCACTGTGCCTGCTATTTTCCTTCAGAGTAGTTACCATGTTTACTAATTTATATTTACCTGTTGTCATTCTCATTTTTTATTTGACTCCCCACTAGTCATTAAGCACCTTAAGGTCAGGGACTATAATTTTTTCCCTACTTCATCTCTAGCACACTGAGTATCATACAGGACACATTCGTGTAATGTTTGTTGAGTTAATCACAATATGTGTGGAACAGCTGAAGGTCATTCAAATGACCTAACTTCTTAATTATATCGTTGAAGTTGGATAGAACGACTCTTTTTTCACTTTCTTTAAAGACTTGTATTGTGTGGCCATCAAGACAGACTATGGAAGCCACAGGAAATTAATCACATCTATATCCTGCAAGGGCTGTCTGTCCTTGACTGGACTTGGGAGGTCATCACAGGAAATGTCCAAACAGAAAGTGGGCTTTGTTTGTGGTATAGCGGTGGGCTAGGCTTAAGCATTGGACTGGATGTTAGATAGTATGACGTCTGAGACTTTAAATCTGAGACTCCACGACTCCATAATTTTCCCATCAAAGCTTTGGGTACTTAACAGTACCTTTTCTTTCTTTCTTTTTTTTTTTTTTTTTAGCTCGAGAGAAAGTTTTTTTTTTCCCTCTGTCTGTGTCCAGGAAATCTTTACATTTAAGCCAGTAGAGAAAGATTTTAGACCTATCCTCCCAAGGCATCTGTTCTAGAAAAGGAAAGTATGTTGAATAATTTACTTAGCTCACCACTGCCATAAATGCTATCAATTTCAAGACTAGCTCCTCTTCCTTGACAAAGTTGATCCTAACTGGAGTGGAGCTGCAGCATTAAACTCAGAAGGGGTTGAGTAACCATGTGCCATCAATAATTTATTCCCATGTCCTCCCCCACTCAAGTATCTTTTTGTCCAAGAAGTCTTCTCTTCCCCATTTCTCCACATCCACCACTTCAGATTAGATTAGCTACTGCTGCTGGGTACGTCCACAGACTTTTGTGCTTTCTGATGACACCGAATTGTAATTGCTTTTAATATCATCTATCTTCCCTCTTTGACTATAAATTCTGTGAGTGAGGAGTTAGAGCTATCTTGTTGAGCACTGTATTTCTACCTAAGACCTTGTATGTACCTGGCACATGGAAGATGCTTAATAAATATTTGATAAATAGATGAATGGATGGATGGATGGATGGATGAATAGATGGATGGATAATGGACTACTACATCACCACTATAGTCAAATGACCAATAGATCTGGTCATTCTTAAAATTAGGGTGGGCACCTTTTGTTTTCATATGAGTAGAACATAGTTCCCTTTTCAAGAAGTAAATATAAACATTAAATCAATCAAAAGTCCAAGTATTTTAGAAATAGTCTTACCAGAGGCATAGTCTCTTCGAGGAACATTTGGAGGTGCTTTGACTTTCAACCTGTAGATGACAACCATTAGACAAATGGTCAGTGGGTAGGACAACTGTTGTCGCGGCCCATAATATAAGTAGATATAGAGATAATAGGTAACTAATAGAATAATGGCTCCTTTTGGACCTATCACATTGAAAAACTTAATATATTGAAAATGTAGCAAAGCCGTTAATCAGAGGTTTCCCACCTCTCCCCATCTCACCAGTGCACAGTGTGGCTGTGACTTGGAAAAGGTAAAGTCAAATTGAGAAAGGGCTCTGAGAGGTCAGAATACTAGTAAGCACTGCGTTCAGAGGTTCAAGGAAGATAAATGTTGATTGGTCAATAGGACGGTAAGAGAAGATGAATTCTCTTTTAATAAATAACTTAATAAATGCTTTAAATGATAGGAAAAAATAGCTATAATGAGAACTTCAGTTGTAGGTTGGACTCAAATTATTTCTGCACTTTTAACCCATTTCCCGTTTAGAAAAAAAGTGCAGCTCTCTGTCAGCCTTAATTTAATTATACATAAACAAGTTTTTTTGAGGCTGAAGCAAATCTGACTGGGTTTCAATGTAAAAATAAAATATAAAAATTGTTCTTGGAGTTATTTCTAAACAGAACTTGTCTCTAATCCTAATGTAACAGAAATATGCACATAAATCGGGTTCATCAAATGAATCTTCGGCTAATAATTGTTCGAGAACAATGTTAACATTGCAAGTAGGAATGCTACATTTTCTAGGATTTGACATTTTCAGCAATCGAGAATTATTATATTTTGTAAATGGGATACCACTATACTACTAAAAACAGAAAGCTATGAATCGAATGATGTCATTTGTTTTCAAAAACTATCGCTATGCTAGTGCGATGTGAAAAAAATAATAAAGGCGAGATATTTTGTGGCAAACTTTTAGTTAAGACTGTAATCCGCCAGTTACGTCAGAGTAGATGCTGCAGCTCCAAGTGCCGTTGGTGAATATTCTCGCGGCAAATGGGAAATGGTTTAAAAAATGCTAAATAAGTGAGCAATAAATGTCTCCAGGTTGGGGATTGTGATATTTAGCTTATTCAGAAGTTGAATTGTTTCAAGCACTTTCAAAACTACTTTAGTATCTTCATGCACATATAAAATGTTCTGAATATTCACAATCCTTCCTCACTTATTTAAAAAGATAATTAAAATTACGTTTTAAAAATGTATCCCAAATTTTAGGCTTTTTATAAGTACTGACAACGCCTCCCCCTCCATTATTTGAGATAGGTAAGGTTTATAGTAAATTGTTATTTTAAAAATAGCTACCCATTTTATTTAAGAATGATTTACTTAATTAAAAATTTAAAAATATATAAATAAAGCCTATATCTAGTAGCCTTTATTTACTAAAATATCACATCCTTTAGAAGGAGTATATGAGGTAATCATTTCATACAAACCATATTTCTTGGGGGAAAAATCAGTTCAGAAATTCGTGTTTGATTACAAAAAACAAGACTTATAAACCAGTATTTATAACAGTATTTATATTTGCATAGAAACTTTGCTTTTTGTTTTCCCAAAGGCTCTGTTATTTCCTTCAATTCTCATAGCAAGCCAGAGAGTGTGCCGGGAAGATATTACCATTAGAGCTATGATGAGGTCCAGAGAGATGACCAAAGGAGTTGTAGGGAAGAACAGCAAAAACAAAACTGGGTGTGGTGCCAGGTCTATAGATGGACAGGTGAAATTTCAAAAAGCACAAACCAACTATTACTCAATATTGTCATCATTTCATAAAAGAAAAGAAAGGATATTTTAATACTCCAAAAGGTATGAAGCTCATCATCTCAGAATAAACGACAGACATAAGAAATGACTGTTGGTCACTGAACACAAACTAGAAATTAAAGGTGTGGTTTGCGCCACACTAGGCAGCCAGCAGCTGCACACCAACCCCCAACACTTCAAGGTCCTTATTTTCTCATTTTGCCATGAACCAGTGACAACTCTGTCACGGTCTTGTGTTAGGAAACCAGTGTGTTCAACCGTGCTTCCTCCTTTCAAAGTGGCACCTGTTGCCTGACTATGAATGAGAGCTAAGAAATGCATGTCACTTAGAACCAAAGGGCATTGACTTCACCCAGGGTAATGACTGTGGAATCCATATTTTCCAAGTTGAGAAGAAACATGGTTTGCCAAATAAAAGTGTTTTTGGGGACCATGGGTATAATACAACAGAAACTACCTGGAAAAAATTGAGCTCCATGGCTGCTGTAAGTATGATTGACCGCAGAATAGACATTTTATACAGTGGATTCATAATATTGAGAAAACTAATGTATTGTAAAACTGTGAGCTAATTGATCTAGAATTGCTAGTGGTTAAAACAGTGACTAGCAAGGTTCTTTCATTTCAATGAAATTCTATATGTATCAGAAATAGTAAATGAAAATGATCACACACCTCTCCCAATCACAGGGTAGAACATGAAAACAAATTCTCCTCCTCTATGAGATGACCATGGTCTCACGAGTGGAAGATTGTTTTAACTGTTTCATGATGATCACTTATACATATTGAGACTCACATTTTATAGTCTAAAAACACCACAAAAAGTGATTTCTTACTTTTAAGTTTAGAAAAAAACAAAAAGAATGAAGATACTCTGTTCTGAAGAGGTAGGAAATTAACTTTTATACACTATTGGTGGTACAAAATTTTTGGAAAACAATTTACTAACATTAATAAAATATTTTGAGGGCACGAATCCTTCCACCCAGAAGTTTCATTTCAGGAATTTAACTTTCTCGTATACTCAAAATCTGGAAAAGTATTTATTAAAATATTATTTATGACAATTAAGCTGAAAGAAATGGCGACAAATTTTTGATGTAATCAAAATTTAATTATCAAATTGCCCTCCAAAAATGTCATGCCAGTGTAAACTCCCACACCCCATTTAAAAAATGTCCAACAATATATAGCTGGTTACATGAATAATAATACATGTATAGTAGACTATTAATTAGCTGTTTAAAAAGGAATATGGTTTATTTTCACATCCCAACAAAGAAAGATGTCCATGATATGGCATTAAGTAAAACCACCAAACAGAGCAAATTGATAGAATGGTTTATGTAGCATGATGCCATTCATGATGAAAGTGTATGCATATATAGGTATGTATTATGGCATATCAGTGTATGTATGCATGTGTGTAAACATATATACATAGATCGATATACCAAACTCACTCATGACAATGTCCATTTCTGGGGAGCGAGTTAAACTGGGGATATGAAGAAGTGGGAGATTTTGACTTTATACAATTCTGAACTCTTCGATTTTTTTTTTCCTGTTGTGTATTACTCTCTTAAAAAAATGCTTAAATAAAAACTTAACAGGATAACATTTCCTCTTTCCTCTTGACTTAGATTTTGAATGTCAAATGCAGGTATGTACAATTTCTATTCTCCTAAAAAAATCTTAAGAGTTTTTGGTATGCAGGAAGATTTAGAATTCTAGCCTACCAAGTGCCAACTGAAATCGCCATTTAAGGCAAAAAATTGAAAGCAGAAATCAAAATATAGGAAGCAAGTATGGCATGCTAAAGAAGCTAGTGTTGTGTTCTTGTAATGTCTCCTCTGGATTTCTCCAACCATATCCTTGTGGCCGTTGGCGAAATGGTTTTGGAAGCTGATTTTCCTGCTTCTATAAATGTCATTTTGATGTTTTCCAGGCACCTTGAATGGCATAGCTCACCCTTCCTGCTGTGGGGGGAAAAAGCAAAGTTCCCTAAGCACCACCCCGGTCACTCACCATGTTTCCTGAATGTGGATCTGACCACTATGGACTTTAGTAAGAAAGGGTTCCATGCTAAAGAGATTGCAACTGCTCACTAGGATAACAGAGAACTTTGTTTTCTTTCACTTAGCACAGACTGACATCGATATTATTTATATGAATAAGTGCTCATCTAGTGCTATAGAGTCTAACTTACTTTTTGATTTTGTTCATTATTCCACCTTCATTGTTCTTAATGTCATGGACCATCTTTTGAAGCTGCCTGTAAGAGTGAAATTAAATAAAATATTAATAACTAGATTGGTTTAAAAAGGGGGAGCACTACAATAAAACCCCAAACAGCGTGGCTTGTATTGCATTTAATTAAGTTGACCATCTGCTACTGGAGTAAAGGGAGAGTGTGACTGATTCTGTAAAGAATGTGGTTATTGGGACATGTCAGGGCCACTCTCAGGCTGGAAAGAGGAATTCTGATTCCCAGATCTGTTTGTCTGAGGAGACATGTGATGAAAAATCCTGTGATCCTACCATAAGCCTCACTATTCATCACTTACTGTTCTTTGAGCATCCACATTGTAAGGATGGGGTTACTTTGAAGGACATGTTATGGGCTGATATCAGGCCCAAGATTCTTTTTGCTAACTTTACTAAGTAGAATCTGGAATTATTGTCATTTAAAAATTGCACATACAGAGAAGCCATAGAAAAAATGATTAGTGGATGTGACCACATAGATATTTGAAACTTTTGTAGAATATGCACAAAATCAAAAGAGAAATGACATGTTGGAAGAAATATCTGTAACACATAATAATAATAATCAGGACTACATGTTCTGATTTACAAAGAAATCTTACAACTCAGTAAAAAAAAGATTAACAGTTCAGTAGGAAAATGAGCAAAGGATGTGAACACACAGCTAACAAAAAAAAAAAATTACGAATGGGCAACAGACCAATGCAAAGATATTTAATATCACTTATATTGAAATAAATCCAAGATGAACTAATAGTGAGATACGTTCTGCTTATCAGACTGGCAAAACTTAACACATGTGCTAAGACCCAGGGTTAATGAGAGTACGAGAATACAGATATTCTTGGGAATGCAAATTGTTACAATCAATATCTATCAAAATTTAAAACCTTCATGCTTTTTTGACCCAGAAATCCACTGCTAGGAATTTGTCTTATGAACATGGTCATAAAACTATACCATTACATAGCTATCCATTTATATACATGTAAGCGTTATTTGTAATAACCCTAATCCTTCCTGCCTCCCCCCTAAAAAAATCTGGAAACAACCTAAACACCCATGAATCACTAAAAGGGAACTAGTTAAATAAACTTTGATAAAGCTATATGATGGAATACCACAGACCCTGTAAAAAAAAAAATACATCTGTATTACTGATATATAAAAATCCCCAAGAGATATTGGTAAACAAAAATGCAAAAGGAGGAGAAAAGCAAAGTAGGAAGGACAGTTAAGAATAGTGTATAGCATATTTTTTTGGTGGCAAAAAAGGACTTATGCATACATATGTGCTGGTATGTGCATACCTTTTTAGAAAGATATGCAAGAAGTCATTAAAAGGTTGTTTTCCAAGCCAATGAAGTGCCTTCACACAAATTAGAAAATGGTACCCCTTTTTTCCTGGATGGACACTGCCCAATGACAGGGTGCACGGCTTGGCAAACAGACAAGGATGGAATCCAGCCGCTACCAGTCCTTATGGCTGGGCACCTTGCACAGGGCACAGATCAATCAACTGTAGGGTGAGGATCTGGTGGCTCAGGATGGGGGTGGCACTACTGCTTTATAAAAAGGAGACTTTTACTTTACAACGAAGACTTTTCTATATTATTTGAATTTTCATAGCATGGTATATCACCTTTATTATTGGTTTTATGTATGTATATAGAGAAAAATATTAACAGGAATGGAGTATTGGATCATGTTTTGTTTTTTTCTTAATAACCTGACTTAAAATTATATATGTGTGTGTATATATATATTTGTGTGTGTATATATGTGTGTATATACCTATGTGTGTGTGTATGTGTGCATGTGTGTGTGTAATTTCACATGATTCTGTCCTGAAAGAGTAGGATATTTGAATTCACCTTTCAGGCAAGCTTTTCCTTTGTTCTGAGAAAACTGTTTGATCAGGCCCTTTAGTTAACAAAATGTAAAGCTTGTACACAGCCATTGTTCTCGGAGAAAATTGTGATTTCCCATCAACCTGAATGCAGATACCTGACTCTGGAAGCTAGGCCTTCTATTAGGTAATATAAATAGTGGTACAAAATTAAGCTATGCATAGGCCTGTAAAATCCTGCTGATCATGAAGAATCTGGAAGAAATGTCCTCTGGCTCTGTAAGGATCTAGAATGCACATGCTGCAAAACTTTTCATTGTGGATGGAGCAGTTTAGAGGATGAAAGGACAACTTGTCAGAGAAACTCCATGTGGCCCGGCCAGTTGGCATCCTCCACGAAGAGTTAATTTAAGGCCGATAACCCACCTATGCTGATGTTCTGCTGTAGTTGTTTATTGACTGCCATTGGGCACCAAGGATGTGGGGTAGATTTACTGGGTAGGGGGTAGACATTCCTATTCTTCATTATTCTGGAAAAAGGGAGAGTCTCAAATAAGGAATGGAAGTTAGGGATTTTAGGGAGCTCTTTCTCTTTCTCGGTCTAATGACTGTTAGGAGCTAGTGTCCTGAAGAATATAAACACACTTGAGAAATATTCAATGGTGGAGAGATGGGGAGGGATGTAGGGATGATGGGGTGGCCCTGAAGCTGAGGCTGGGTCTGGTCCTCACCTCTGAGAGGAGCCATAACCAGGGTCATTGCTAACCATTTTCAATGACATAATTCCTCTCCACTGTCCCTGAATCTTTGGTAATGTACTGTCAGTAGTTGCAGGCTGGCCTCAGCTGGGCCCTGGGGGTGGAGTATTTTCATTGGCATGGAGGAGTGGAGCAGAGAAAGGACAGGCTGGAGGGCAGAGCAGAAGGATAAGGGAAACTTCTTTCGGGACCTCCTTAAGGCTGCATCTTGGGGAATTATCTACATAACTGGGGGCCCTACTGAGGGGCCCAAGTTTAGATCTGGGCAGGGGTCAATGCCAAGTTGTAATTTAGGTTTACAACAAAAGAAATGAGACCACATTTTATATCCCCAGTTAGGGAGGCTGGCCATACTGATTCCATTTGTGTGAACTCAGCAAAGCACCAGGCTCAGCAACAGAGAAAAAGGTAGATGAGAAAAAAGAGGGACCACCTGGCCCAGCAGAGACATACAGAGGGTCCCCCAAGTAGCTTCAGAACTCTACAGAGTTCTAGAATTTGTTCACATCTATCCTCCATCAAACTCCTTCTACTCTTCCTGAAGAAACTATAGAGACTATCTGAGATAGAGGAATGAGAGAAAACAAAAGATAAGAAATCTGGGAGACAATCATCCGAATGGGAAAATATATTTGCAAGCAACGCCTCCAAAAGGGCCTAATATCCAAAATATACAAAAAAACTCATACGATTCAATAACAACAACAAAACAAAAAATTCAATTAAAAAAAGAGCAGAGGTCTTAAACAGACACTTTTCCCAAGAAGACATACAAATGGTCAACAAACATATGAAAGAATACTCAGCATTATGAGCTATTAGGGAAATGCAAATCAAAACCACAATGAGATAACATCTCACACCTGTTAGAATAGCTGTTATCAACAGGACCAGTAATAACACTTGTTGGGGAGGATGTGTATAAAAAGGAACCCTCTTACACTGCTGGTGGGATTACAAACTGGTATAGCCACTATGGAAAACAGTATGGAGGTTCCTCAAAAAACTAAGAATTGGTCTAACATATGATCCAGCAATCTTCTACTGGGTATTTACCTCAAAGATTTGAAAACATATATCCGAAAAGATATTTGCACACCGATGTTCATAGCGGCTTTATTCACGGTGGCCAGGACATGGAAGCAACCAAAGTGTCCTACGATAGATGATTGGCTAAAGAAGCTATGGTACATATATACAATGGAATATTACTCAGCCATGAGAAAAGATGAAATACTGCCATTTGTGACAACATGGGTGGACCTTGAGATAATCATTGCTAAGTGAAATAAACCAGACCGAAAAAGTTGAAAACCACATCATATCACTTATATGTGGGATAAAAACCTGAAAGCAACAAACAGAGACTCATGGACATGGACAATAGACTAGTGTTTATCAGAGGATGGGGGGAGGGTGAAGGTAGACGGGGTAAAAGGGGTCAAATCTGTGGCGACAAAAAGAAATCTAACTATGGGCGGTGAATACACAATACAATAGGTATATGCCTTACTGTTGAATTGTACACCTGAAACTTACTGGATTTCGTTAATCAATGTCACCATAATAATAATTTTAAAAAAAGTGAAATTTTTTAATTTTCAAAATGTCTATAATAGTGTTGCTAAAAAATTTTTAATTTTTATTAAAATAATGAACACTTATAATAAAATTTCTGAGAAAAAAATTTTAAAAAAGGAAATCTGGGAGTGGAGAGAAAGAGAGATTGAAAGAGATTGAAATGAATTGATTGAGAGGAAATTTAATAATTTCAAACGGAGAGCAGAAGGTAACTGTGGTTGTAAGCTTACTGTAATTGAATGACGTGTCTTTAGTCTAAATTAATGTTTAACCAGGTTGAAAGGTAGAATGAGCCAGATCCTATCAGAAGATTATTAAGAGTGGGGCACAGGCAATGCAATAACAATCCAGGGACTGATGTGTATAAGCGACTTTGCTGTAGGTGTAGATAAACAGATGTAAATTGTTGCAAAAGAGTTTGATGTAATTTTGTCATTTGTTCAATTTGGTATCTGATGCTTCTTCGCAATTCCTATTTGCTTTTATTATATTATTAAACATATAATTATAATATGTAAATGATAGTAAATGTTAAAGTGTTTCATAACCTATATTTGTATTTAATTTTTTTCCTTCTCTTTCTGCATCTCATTCACACAAATGCTGATGTCCACTGGGTGCTCAGTTATAGCTGCCAAACATGTTACCTGGTAAAGTGCAGTGTCCCCCAAACCAAGATGTGACGTTCTCTGCTCATTTGATCAACTATTCACACACTGTGTGATGCACAGCTTTGCTGCTTTCTAGTACCATCTGCTCCATTTTAGAGTACTTTTTTTCTCTACTATGTGCAATAACAGAGGAATGTGCAATTGAATCTTCTGGGAGAGGTTGCTTTCAATTTAAACATCAGTCGTTTTACTGTGATGAGTCGTGTGGAGGTGAAAATAGGTAAGACATAAAACAGCTTCACTTTGATTAATCCTTTCAAAGATGTCCTTCTATGGATGGGATAAGAATAATAGGATGACAATGTTCTAATTATTTAAAGTTGTGAAGAGACAATCATGTTAATGTAACAAAATAAATAACAAAGCTTATTTAATGTATATTTTAAAACAATTTTTAGCAGGATAGCATGTAGGCATTTAAAAATGATGAACAGACCATATAAGTAATTATAATTATTATTACTTATACAAATCAAATCAAATTTCATATTCTCTTCTTGGCTGCTGTTTTTAAAAAAATCTTTCAAGCTTTTGAATTAATGTCAACAAACTTAGTTATTTAACAACATTCTGGATCTCAAGAAATTTAGGTCCCAGGATGTACTGAGAGAGGAAAAATCATCCTTTGAAAGTTACAAGTCTGTTCTCTGCCTTCAAAGAAGTTGCTTAGTTTAGAACCTGATAGACCAGTGGTTCTCACTCTAAACTGCCTCAGAATCACCTGGGCTATTGCAATGCAGAGTTTCAATATACCCCTGGAGTTTCTGATTGGGCAGCGGTGTGGTGGGGCCAAAGAATTTGCATTCCTAAGCTTCCAGGTGGTGCAAGAGCCAGTGTGGTGCTTGTGGGGTATGTAAACAGCCCAGGGACTCCCAGATTCCCCGGGGCAAGAAATCTGTAAGAGTGGGATGGGGTACTGTAATTTGAATGGCAAAAGATGACCTGACCTTTTTTCTTTTCTTGTTTTCTTTTTTTTAGAGTCACAGGTAAGTAGTGGCTGGTGGCATAGGCTGTATAGTTTTGAATTTTATAACTTTATTTCTGATTAAAAATGTCATGTATGCTAAGTGAAAAACCAATCTGAAAAGGCTACATACTGTATGATTCCAACTGGAATCTGGAAAAGGCAAAACTATAGAGCAAGTAAACAGATCAGTGGTTGTCAGGAGTTTGGGAGGAGGGAGGGAAGAATGACGAGGTGAAATGGGATTTTTAGAGCAGTGAAACTATTTTGTACGATAGTGTAATGGTGGCTACATGTAAGAGATGTTCATTGTATCAAAATTTGGAAATAATACTTAAAATGTCATTCTTAATTCTAACCTTCACTATTAATATTTAATTGAACAGCCTTTCTATTTTTTACTATATATGTACATATTTTACATGATTAAGATCATACTTGACATTTTGTTATCTGCATTTCCCACTTATAATGTGAACATTTTCATTAAAAAAAAAACCCCATTTTGAAAGGCCTTTTATTTTTAGGTTAATAGTGGAAAGAATTTAAATTTTTTTTTTAAATTCATTTTTCAGTTATAGTTGATGTACAATGCGGTGTTAGTTTCAGGTGTACAACATAGTTATTAGACATTTATATACCCGATGAGTCTAGTACCTATGTGGCACCATACATTGTTATTACAATATTATAGCCATCTAGTCTTTATCCACATTTTTCTTCTCCTGCGAACTGAAGAGCCTTTCACTAGCTGAAACTCTGATCCAGGTGGGTTTGAAAGAAAGTGATGAAATATCAGGACCCTGTGATTGAGGGAAGGGAGAGAAGACCAGACCAGACTTGGGAAGACTAACTGCTGCTGAGAATAAGGGCTAAATGCCTTGCTTCTGGGAGCCTTGGCTCTGGGGGTTAGGCCTGAAGGACGGGAATGACCAGACAATCTCAGTTTCCCTTCCGTGCTTTCAAAGCCAGACCACTCTCTGAAACAACGTTTTCTAGAGCATGGTATGAAGACTGCCTAACTTTCGTATCTGTAAAGTAATGATAGTAATATATACCTTGTAAGGCTGGTGTGGAAATGACAGATAATGGATGTAAATTGCCTGTCCACACCGGCATTTTCAGTTGGGGTAATGGCTCTTTTAAGACCCCGGGGACTGGATTTGACCAGGAACAAAACTCGAGCCAGTGCTGCCTGCTGGAGATGTGAAAGGGGAAGATTTCCACTGAGGGAAATTTCCTCCAAGCCAGAAGTTACTCCAGAATTGGGTTTGGTTGTGGTTTTATTGTTCTTGTTATTAGGTGGGTGTTTTTTTTGTTGTTCTTTTTTGTTTTTTTTGGTGGCAAGGTGGAGGGGGATGGCTGGTGGCAGAGAGAGTTGGCTGAGAACACTCTCCAACCCAGCATGGCTGATTGGCACCAACCTGTGGGAATGGTCTGATGACCTCAGTTCTGCATAAAACTGTGGGTATTTATGTGCCCTGACATTTGCTCTGTAACCTGCAATAATACCGTTTACAAATACATGAATTATTTTGGGTGCACTAAATATTAGTGCTAACAAATGCTTCCCTATAATCATCTGTATCCAAGTGTAAGAAGAGAATGTTTTAATCAACACTAAGTTTAGTACAAGTAAAAACAATGTGCTTGCCAAAAAATGAAATTAAGTTAAAAAATAAAAAATTCAGATTATTGGGCCCTAAATCATACCAATGGTATAAAAATACTAGGTGGGGCCCAGCGATATGCATTTTAACAAACTTCCTGAGACTGGTGACTCTTATACACACAGAAGACTCAGAACCTTTTCTAAGAGAGCAGAGCAGGTTTATCTCTTCGGCAAGGCTTCATTGCAAAGAGCCAGAGATAAGGCTTGCCAACCTCCAGAGCATCTTCCCACCTGCCCTTTATTTCCGGAAATATCTTTAGTAGCAAATCTTACTGTTTACACCATGATCAGTTGCCAAAAGCTTACCGAGACACTGTCCCCAGGAAAGGAATACACTAACAAACAGGAGTTTTTGTCAGTGGTGTGATGTCTGCTTTCAGCAGAGGAAAAGAGCAGAAAGAATCAGTTGTGGGTGCTGACCAACTTTTACCTTCCCCTGTGCTCAGATCCATATAAGTCGGGCACATAGATACTCCGTCTGCCTACCTTCTGTTCTTAAGTCTGGTACCAGACCAGGGATTCGGACCCCAGGAGCCTAGCCTCCTTCAACGAGTATTTCCTGAATTGAAGTTGGGAGATTACATCAGTGGACAGTCTCTGTACATCTTCTCCTTTTTGGAAGAAAAGTTAGGCTTGAGAAGTGGTCTTGACTTTGGCTAAACATTAGAATTACTTAGGGAGCTTTTAATAATCCTCATACCCTGGCCTTCCCCCAAGATCATTGGCTCCCAGGTGATTCCAGTGTGTGGCCAAGGTTGGGAATCGTTGGCAGCGTTACCTGAATAGATCTTTGTAAATTCCCCGGGGAAGATGCAGTGGCTAAGAGCACACAAGTTGGAGAGGAACCCATAGATGCTGACTGCTCTTCAGAAGGAGTTCGCAGGCAGAGAACTGCCCCCAGGTATGTGGAGGGACAGAACAAATCCAGGAAAGATGGACTGGTGGGACACAGAGCTCTACCGGGACCCTGGGGGCACTTGGAAGGCAACTGCTCATGGATATTTCAGCCAGATCACCAAAGAGTCAACCCAGAAAATTCATAGTATTTTATAAAATACCTTCCCAATAATTTTTATTAAATAAAGAAGATGATTTAAAGCGTAGCATCATTGAGTTTAGTAGAAAAAAAAAAATAAAAGGATCAGAAAACACCTTGCTTTCTTTTGAGCTTCTTAGTACATTCACAAAGGATTGTGAAAAGGCAGGTTTTGGTTTATTTATTTATTTATTTTTTACTCTGCCTTTCCAGAAAAAGTGGAATGCAAAGTAATGTTAATCAGAGAAAACCCCTGTTTAATCTGGATTTAGGAATGGACTAAAGAGGGTCTTTTATTAAAGCGACTCTTTGCAAACAAAAGGAGCAGGCAAATCTTTCCTCCTTCATCCCCACATCTTAACCTTGGGCCCAGTTCTGGACTTGCATCCTTTCGGTATCCATAGGGCTGGCCCTCCACTCGGCCAAGATCTATGCCTGCACCTATATATATATATATATATATATATATATATATATAGAGAGAGAGAGAGAGAGAGAGAGAGAGAGAGAACATCCAGTCTTTTAACTACTTTGTACAATGAGTAGATTTTTTTTTTAATGTAATGATTACCACTAGGTCAGTTTATTCTTAGCTGACATAGTCCTTTTTCAAATGTTTAAGTGATCTCACATTATGACTCCAGATTTCTTAAGATACTACTCATCATTTTATAGTATATTTTATTTTTGTTATTAAATTTTAATACAAGGATATTTCATAAAATTTAAAACTCCTGATAAGAAAAAGAAGAAAATGGAGCTAGTAATCTGATATTTCTGGATCTTCAGGCTTGAGACTTCTGAGCTTACTTTGACATTTTCTCTCTCTTTGACTCTTCTCTCCCACCTCTAGTTATGTCAATTCACCTTTAAATGAATCTTATCTGCCTCTGTCCCCTCCTGTCCATTCCTTCAGCGATAGCCATTGTGATCTCATGGACAAAGAATTATGCCAATGGTCTCCTATCTTATCTCTCGACCTTCAGTCTCTACCCTTCCCTAAATATATTTTCTTAAATTTCCCCTGCTCGTGAATAGTCTTTGATGTCTTCTTGTTCCTTGCAGGATAAAGTACAAACTCATTAGCTTGGTATTGAAAGGCCTTCACAATCTGGACCCAACCAAACATTTTAGACATAATTCACCCACAATTGTTACTAGTCTATCCCCTGAGCCCAAGGCCCAGCTAAGTCATTCCTTCCCCCTTTCAGATCATTTCTTGGGCACAGGAAGGGAGTCCACTTTAGGGAAAGACACTGAAATGAGAGTGCAGAGGTTCTACTCTAATCTTTGCTGCTTCCTGGCTATGCAGAGCTGAGCAATTCTCACCATCACTCAATGCTTCATTTTCTCCTATAAAATGAGAAGATTGGATTACATGGACACTCAGGTCTTTTGTAGCTCTAAATTCTCTTTTTATATATCCCGAATTTATAGCACTTTAAGTAGTATGACTTATCAGTCATTTAATCTCTAAACTATTATTTGGTTTGAGTAACATCTTTTATATCTTATTTTATTGGGTCCTAAACTGAAAGTAGTTTTGTTTTTCCAGTTCGTGAAAGTAATAGAAGCTGATTTTTAAAAATTCATATGATACAGATAGGTAACAAGTGAAAATTACTCATAATTCTTTTCTGGAAACAGGGACAATCAGAGGGCTGTGAGGACCCTAAGAAGCGGGTGATTGATTTAAGGTTTTAATATAAAGAGACAGGGGAGCTGGAGCCTCATGGGAAAATTAAAATTCACAAGGCAAATGAGTGAAGAACAGCATCCAGGTAGTGGAACAGCAATTGCAAAGGCTCAGAGGTGAATTTATCTTGGATGTTGGGAGTCTAGTGAGAAGCTGAAAATGGCAAAAATTTGGGGTATTGAAGTGAGGGGTATAGTCACAGATGAAGTTGGGCATGAGACAGGAGTCAAAGGCTATGTTAGTTAGGCTAAAGAAATGAAGTTTATAGGCAATGGGAAGCCCTAAGAAACCTTTACTCAGGGATGTGTCCTGATTAGTGGGGAAGAATTGAGGAGGGCCTGGGCCTGGGGACACTGCCGGCTGGGAGACCAGGATGAAGGCAACTCTTTTGGGCCTCAGCCCAAACCCATGGCAATAGGATATTAAAAGCACTGAGATAATGTTAGGAGTGTCCTTTAAAACCTCAGATGGGCAGGAGGAAGAAATGATGGCTGCAAGGTCAACAGCTCTCAGAGGACTTTGCTGAGACACAGTGCTCTTCTTGTCATATAGGGGCCTGAGTCAAAATAAATCAGCAATATTGGTCCTGTCTTCATATAAAATGTCAACATTTTGTTCATCTGGGATTTTTTTTTGCATTAATTTTGATTTTAAAATATTATATTAAATACTTTTAATCTTGATTTACTGATTTGGGGGGGCGCCCCTTTAAAGTTTAATGTTTTTGTTTTATACAAGATGTATATTTGTCTTACTTATTCCACCAATATTCAGTGAATACGCACTGAGCAAGGCACTTGCGGGACACAGAGCTAACCTCAATGCAAATTATGCCTTCTGGCAATGCAGAAAAGAGATCTTTTCTGCCCACTTACGGCGTGACAAAAACTTTCTGACCTATGTGAATCCAGAGGACAGATATAGACAGAGACTGGGTGAATCATACAAAATAGCTCCCTTTTGGATAATTTCTGTCTCAAAGTTGAAGTCTCTGGCTACCAACCACCATTTTGAGACAGAATGCCAATTTTAGTGACTAGTCTGTTATTTGCATGCCGCTGAACTCATCCTATCACCAGCTTCCCTCCTCTGCCCTTTCCATGGCCTCTTCTAGTCCTAGACCAGCTTCCTCATGCCCCACTTCCTCCATCCTGGCCTTCCTGTGACATTATTGATGTTATACTCAGATTTGCAAATTCAACAGCAGAAGGCTGAATCTTCCCAGAGAGTGCGTCTGTGGTGGAACTGGCACAGAAGTTGTGACAGTCACACCCTTCCATGGTGTGATAATCTGAGGCAGCCTCCTGGCTGAGTTAGCACTCTCAACCCTGCATTCACAGATGCAGGTGCCCAGGCCCAGAGAGGCCATGATGCTTGTCTCAGACCCCACAGCTTTGAAATCCTGACTCTGAATTTTGCCTGCCATTAAGGTAGTCATAGAAATTTGGCAGTGCGACAGACTTAAAGAATATCCTGGGTGAACCTCCTCTTGTAAGGGAGGAAATTGCATTCCAGGGAAATTTTTCTACTGCTCCCAGCTCTTTCCATCATACCTTGTTTTTCTCCCTTTCCACACATGATCCGAGACTCTGGCCAGAGAATCAGCTTTTCCACGGCAGGGATTTTGTTTTCCATCTTCTTATGCCATGGCCCAGAGCCACAATTTTAGTTTAAGCCCAATAAGTCACGCCAGTGGTCAGACGCAGATAATCAACGGCAACAACAGTGAATGCCGGCATCTATTGAGCGTGTATTATATGCCAGGTACTTTGCAGGCATTCTCTCATTTAACCCTCACAACTCTATGATATAGTTCCTATTATTGTCCCCATTTTTAAAATGGTGATTAAAAAATATCTAACATTAAATTTACCACCTTAGCTATTTTTAAGAGTACAGTTCAGTAGTGTATTCACATACACATTGTATATTCACATTGTTGTGATTATCTCAATTTTCTAGATCAGAAAAGTTTGCTCAGGGAAGTTGAATAATTTGCCCCAAGTCCTACAACTAGAAAATGATAGAGATGGGACTTGAAATTGGGCCATCTGACTCCAGAACCCAGGCTCTCAGTCACTCCTAGGTGATACCTGCTAACTTGTTTCAGCCTGGCCCCTCACCAGGGTAGGTGACCAGCTCTACCATATGCCTTTTTGGCATCTTCTTTTCTGTCCCTAGAGAAGGCATCCAGTCCCTCTACCAGCCAAGTAGTTTAGACTAGGGGCACGTGGTACCCCACGACTGCCTTGTTACTGGTCCCCAATGTCAGACTTACTGTTAGAGGGACGCTTGGGCTTTAGAGGCCTGCTGTAGTCTTTAAAGAGGGGGAAAGAAAAATAGAGGAAGGTACTGATGGCAGGAAGAGGGAGAAAGAGAGAGGGTAGTGCTGGCAGGTGACTGGAGGGAATATGGCAGGGGCTCTCTAAGGTCAAGAACATGCTCAGAAGTAGAGTGACTGAACTCATCTGGAAGGGGGCCTGAGCACCACATCCTCGTGTGTCCTTCCTCGACATACTGGCTAGAAAGACAACCTAGGAGTCCTGGAGTAGAGGGAACGTATGTACTTTACATGTGAGCATCTCACAGCTTGGCTTGTCTTCTTACTAACCACCTATTAACCAGAAAAAGTAATTTGCAAGTTTCTCCAGACACTCTACCATTTCTTTCTTTCCTCCCCTCTCGCCCCCACTGAGATCTGCAAGTATTTTGTGGTAGTCTGAACTGCTGATCTGGGTTATAAGCAGACAGAAACTGGGCTGACTTGGCACAACCAGGGTTACGGATGATCCTACTAAAACCCTGAATCCTTAAAAAAAAAAAAAATCCTGACACACTTTATCCTATCAGAGTCAGCTAGGCACGGGATACGTCTCCCTGAGACTGATGAGATGACAAGGAAGCTGTGCTATATTAGCTTTAAAAAGTTCTTAGAAGATTTGCCACTTGATGTGACAGCAGAAATTGTCATGGCTCTCCCCATCTCTGATTTAGGGGCAGGAGCCCTTGGGGACTAAAAGGCTGCAGCACCTCCCTTCCTCTTTGCACTGAGAAAACCTTTCGGGTTCTTGCTCACACCCACCCACATAGCAAGGGGGTTTGGGGGAAGGGAGTACATTACATGTGAAGCTGTTGATTCCCAAATTTGTAAAACCAAATGACAAATAATTCTAATCATGTTTCAGAAAATTCCGAAAATGTAATCCTAAATACTTCTAGAAAATGAACATGTTTTAAGAATTTGAGCATGTTCTGTTAAAAATTAACCTTAAAAGGAGAAAATGAGTCTTAGCTGTGTCTACATGGTATACCATAATACTGTCACCCACTTGCCTGGGCATCCATTTGCACAGCTGAAATATTTTCAGGAAGTAAAGAGTGGTTTTGAGGAATGGTATTTTCCATATACTGAAAAAAAAATCTGACTCAGTTAAGCTCATTTCACTGGGCTCTGAGTAAAAGGATATTGGAGAGTACCATGTGTAGGGATTGAAGTGGAGGCAAGCATTGCAATTCTTAAAAACCATCCAGAAATGTTTATCAATAATGCATTTTTAAAAACTTTGAAAAAAATATCCAATTGGTCAAACAAAAATATGACCACAGGTCCCTAAAATACACTATTTTATGGCAAGTATGGAAAATAACTTCATTATCAAATTTTTTATTGTGGTAAAATACACATAATGTGAAATTTATCATTTCACTTATTTCGAAGGGTACAATTCAGTGGCATTTAGTAAAGTCACAATGCTGTGCAACCACCTCCACTATCTGGCTGCAGAATATTTTCATCATCCCCAGAGGAAACCTCATACCCATAAAGCAGTCATTAGCAATTTTGAAGCAGATTTTTTTTAAATTGGCTTTTGAGGTATTTACATGCATAGCTTTTGTTTTAATCAAGTTAAGCACTGTTGTCAGCATTCATCAGCTATATTAGGCCCAAACATCAAGGATCGGTTTGGCAACTGTGATGATCTTTGAATGTAGGAATGATATGAAATCAAAAGTCTTTCCACTGTAAAAAGAGGGCTTTGGCCCTGAACAGGTTATAGAGACCATTTAAAAGGCACAACAGTCACATATATATGTAGAGGGTCCAGTTTTCCAGTGATTTAGTATTATTACATTTTCCATTTTCCTTTTTGGAAGTGTATTGCTTGTGTTTGTGTTTAATTCTCTGGTAATTATTTGCACTAAAATAAAATTGCTATTTCTTTCCTGTCCAGTATTGAATATAGACATTAATATGGCTTATGTGCTGAAAAGATTATTCTTCCTCCTACAATTTTTACAGTTTGGACCAAATAAAGTTATAAAGTAAACAACAACAACAAAAATTGAAAGGGGAGAAAACATTTCCTTGTTTCTCTAAGCTCACCTCTCTAACCTTCTAGCCCAAATACCCTTAGCCATAGCCTCCCCCTGGGAATTCCTTTACCTAGGTGTGGCCTCCCTCCTCTGACTTTTCCCTTTTTCTTATCATCATTTTTCCCAAACAATTTTCCATTCTTTCAGCTAACAACTGTTGATTGAGCCACCTCTGTGTGTGGGAGATAGAAGAACACAGCTCTCTTCCCCCTCAGTGTTAGTGACAGAAAATGACTTAATGTCTGAACCTATTACACTTAGTGGTGTTTAATTTTGAACCAAGACTGGAAGACACTGCCCTATCCCACATGAATGCCTTTCTAATGACACAATTTGGGGCATCAGGAAAGCCCAGGCCTGGTGGATTTTTTGGGGAGGCAACATTCACTGAGACCTTACTCTCTATTCAGTGTAGTTACTGTTACAACACCCCTATTATGGTACATATTAGTATTCTCATTTTCTAGATGATAAAGCTGAGGTTAAAAAAGATTAAATGACCTTCTCAAAGACCATGAGCTAGTAAGTGTAGAGCAAGTATTCAAACCTAGGTCTGCCTGATTCCAAAGTTCATATTCTTCCCAGTGCAGCAAAAAATATCTTTCTGAGCACTTCTTAAATTATACCACATTGATCCTTTATGCTCAGTCTACACTTAAGACTGACTCCGCTCTTTATAATTATAACTCACTCTTGGATTACATGAACTATTGTGGGAGCATACTTTGAAAAACACGAGTCTGATATCAAACATGCCTGAGTCAGCAGGGAATTCAGTTGTGGACCAGAAAACATGTACTAGCCTGAAATACTGACAGTGTGAGTCTGTAGGGCTTCACTGGGGTTTCTGACTAGTAAATTAGTTGCCTTTCAGTTAAAAAAAAAAAATGTCTAGGAAAAATTTAGAACACAGACTAAGCTAGAATGCTTTATTGGCCAGTAAATGACACACAAATAAAGAGGGTGTGGCCTACTCTTCTTGGCAGGCAAACATTGAGGTATATAGTTCTAGAACAGGCTCTGCTAGTGTGAGCTTGAATAGTTAACTTTACCTCTCTGGGGCTTGGCTTTCCTGAGAAATAAAGGGGCTGAAGAGATGGCTTCTCAGGTCCCTGCCATGTAAATCTCTATGATCTGGGTGGGGGCATTGCCGTCCATGTCCCTCTACATTGCAGGGAGAGTAGGCTCAGCCTTCTGGCTCGTGGAACCTGTGG
The DNA here is from genome assembly GCF_902729225.1 of Pteropus medius. Lineage (NCBI taxonomy): Eukaryota > Metazoa > Chordata > Mammalia > Chiroptera > Pteropodidae > Pteropus > Pteropus medius. The sequence continues at coordinate 23,607,062 of NW_024344378.1, read as the reverse complement.
CTACACTGGCCACAGGATTTCTGGGGCTCACTATAAAATGAAAATGTAGGGCCCCTTGTTGAAAATAATTCAGAATTTCAAGACCGCAATAGCAGAGCATTAAACCAAGCTTGGGGGAGGAAGCTCAGTGGCCTCTGCTGCATGTTCCCTATACTGTGGGAAGGGATGAAATCTGGAGTAGGTCTGGGGCCCCAGCTAGCCTGGGGGGAGGCAGGGATGCCCCTGGGATAATGAGTTCCTTTCTCAGGAAACCAGCCAGCAGAGAAGCATGACTCATCAAGGAGACACAATGCATTCCTTAAGCTGGCTTCCTTGCCTTTCTTTTAGAAACAGCCATGCTGGACTGAGGGAAAAGGGCATGTTTGGCAGCCTAGACCATAATGCTGTAAAAAGGTTATAAAAACATCCAAGGAAAAAATAGCTGCCGATGAATCTCCTTTCAGAAGGGAGGTGAGGAGGGACAGGTAGGAGAAGGTGGGCCAGACCAGGAGGAGCAGGGGCCTGCAGGAGGAGTTCTTAGGGAGCAGACAGCCATCAGCTGTCTGACTAAGTGGACTTAAAAAGTTTTCTTGGCAAGGCCATTTCTGTAGTTGGTGAGAGCACTGCAGCCCCTTTAGCTCGAAGACAGAATCTGGGATCACCCACGAGCCTTGAGCATCTGACATTAGAACAGACAGCAGCCCCATGCCAGGCTGGATCCCTCATATATATATCCTTTCACTGTTCCCAACAACGTAAAAATAATCAAGCAAACTGTTTCCTGGCATCCGGATAAGATCAATAACAATTTAAAAGTCATGGGAGCTGGGTAGGGTGGAGGAAGACATAGTATTGCTTTATTATAATGCTGGAATAAACATTAAAAAAAAAAAGGTTGCACCCTCAAAATCCATCCATCATTTTCATAAAATATACATCAGTGGTCACAGGGAGACCGGGCAAGAGAGGATGAATACTGCAGCAGGAACTATCCCAGGTGATGGAGGAGTTATTCCAAATCCGTGCCTCACAGACACAGCTGCAGAATCTTCATATGAGCAGACGTGAAAGGATGGACAAACAAATGCATATCATCTTCCCTCCACCCTTCGATTTGTCTTTTATCAGGCAGCATCCCACCCACAGACCTCGGGGCAATACATGCTGCTCCAGGACAAATGGCATGTCCACCTCTGTCCAGAATTTGGTCATTGGGGCAGATCCATAAGCCCGTGGACTTCTTAACAGCTATGTTACCACTTCATTTGCTTTTTATCCCAACTCTAAGGGTTTCTACTCAAGGTTGGCCCTGTCTACTCAGGGAAGTAGAAACAGACTATTCCAAGATCATCTTATATATGGAAATCTTTTTCTGCTCTCATTTCTCTACCTAGGAGAGAACAACATATACTTCAATGGTGCATGTGTTTCATAGAATCTAGTCTTGTTGAATACTAAGCATTTTTTTACAAAAATGACTCATTGAAATGTATGACCAAGCACCTTTAGCCCTTCCCTTCGGCAGTCTCTGACCCAAACCATCCCAGAGGACTATCAGTTCAGTGAGTAGAGGCCACGTCAATTGCAAAGATATATGTTACATATACTAAACTTTAAATACATGCAGTCACTATAAAAATATACAATTGAATATGTGCTTTTTGGTCTGAGTCAGAGTTTCTCAACAGCACTATTGACATTTTGGGCCAGATAATTCTTTGCTGTGAGGACTGCTCTGTGCAACATAGGATGTTTAGCAGCATCCTTAGTGTCTACTACTAGGTGCCAGAAGCATCCTCATCCCCAACTGTGACAATCAAATGTCCCCTGGTGGGCAAAATTATCCTTAATGAGGAACCAGTGATCTAAATGATGCAGCTATGTCTTGGAGGCTGTCAGAGGAAGGATGCTTCTGGGGATTTACTAAAAAGCCAAAGAAAGCCATCTGGTGTTTCAATTTCCCTATAACAAACTGTCATTTAATGTCTCCTTTTTCTCAATCATATTCTTTAACAAGCCTAGATTTCTTGATGTCATTGCATAAGGGCAATAGTAAGATCCTCTTTGAAAATGAACTAAATTAGTAAGTTCTAAACAGAACAGATAAAGTTAGTCTTCTGTGGGGGAAAACCAAGTGGTTGTCTATAAATGAATGCCTGAAGTATTTGGTACCAGCCCAATCCAGTGATGTAGGAGGCAGGGCTGGAATGTAATTGTGCTTCAATTCTTGAAACCTAATTAATTATATCAAAGCCCATATAGAGACTGGTTGTGTGAAGAGAAAGGAGTTGTTCAGACATGGCACACAGGCAATCGTTAGATCTAGGAGAGAGTATGCCTTGGATATGTGGACTCTGATTTAGGGTTTTGCTGGCATAGCCATGCCCAGAGTGGGTGAGAAAGAGTGCCTAGAGGTTTTTTAGCTAATGATCCTGAAATCCACACATACTAAGCCAGTTTCTAATGACGTAGCTCCATGTAGCTTGTCCACAAGGAGAAAGAAGCTTTATCTGAGTATTCCATCCATTGATGTAACATAAGATGGCTCAGTTGAGTGGATTCTCAGATGATATAATGCAGGTAGGCAGTGTGAAGAGAATGGGAAAACATTCTTCCTGGGAAGTCTATCTTATCTCTACAATTAGATGTTGTGCCTCCTTTTTGCCCTCCCACATCAGTACTGGCCTCCGACCTTAGTTTATAAAGAATGAGAAGAGAATTGTCCCCAGACACATGTGTATTCAAAAGTTGCTCCATTGACTGCAAGTCCCTTGACAGCTTCCTGCTCTGGTTGCCACTCCAGTTAAAGGGAGTTGGATCTATTACCATGAGTAGGAAGAGAGGCAGCAAATGGTCACTCATGATGGGTGAGTTGAAGTACCAGTCTTTGTGTTTAGTTTTTGCTTACTTGTTATAATGACCATGTGACAAATATCATCCTGGGCACTTCGGCCCATGTTATCTTGGTCTTTACAAGTCTGTGAGAAAGGCATCTCTAGTTTTATTTGACAGTTGAAGAAACTAAGGCTTAGAGAAGTTGAGTGACTTCCTCAGGACCCATATCTGGTAACTGGCCATTGGAGTCTAGGCCTTTTGGGCTCCAAATGCATTGTCCTTCTAAATACATCATATCTGTCTTCTAGATAATCTCATCTGGATGTTGTCCAGATGTATTCTCTGACCCCAGTGTTCAGAGATAGGCAGCTTTCAAAGCAATAAGAAAAGAGTCTAAAAATATTTTGAAAACAGTTTGTCTCAAATAAGTTGATAATTCAATCAGGAAATATTTCCTGAGGGTCATGGAATAAAATAATAGCCTTAGAGGATATAACATATGTCAAGATTGGTCTCCACAGTATCAGAGCTGAGAGGGACTTTGGGGGTTATCTGGTCCAAACTCCTCATTTTTGTAGATGGGGAACATGGTAGAGATGAGAACCAACCAAGGATACTGTGGTAGAAAAGGAGAGAAAAGGGCATATATGGAAGCATCATAAAAGATGTCATCATAATGTCAGTTGAGGACTCTAAGACGTGAGAAGTCATGTCCCAGAGTCTGTTAAATAAGATCTCTATGTGAGAGTGCTAGCAGTGAGGTTCAAACATCCATGCCAGGGCTCTGTCATGCTCAATAGTTTTATTAGCCACTTAGATGAAGGCAGAGAAGGGATTTTTTTTTTTTACATTTACAGTACATGCAAAGCTAAATGGCACAGATGTCAGAATCAACAGGTAAAACAGCCAAAATAATTGGAAGGAAGAACTGAAACTAACATGAAATTTATCAAGGATCAATGTAAGTCCTATGTTTATGTTCAGAAAATCAATTGTGCACCTATGATTTAATAAGAATAATAGTATTGATATTAATAACTACCATTTTTAAATTCAATGATTACTATGTGCCAGGATCACTGTGTCAACACTTCACAAAATAATTTATTTGATCCTTACAATGGCCCTATGAGATTGGCATTGTTATTATCTTTATTTTACCAGCTAAGGAAACTAGGACCAGGGAGACTAAGTAAACTTTCCTAGCATTATACATATATTAGTTTGACTGAAAGATACCATATTCTTTAATGAATAAGATAAGGATTAGAGAGACTTGGCTTAATTACACTCATGTCAAAGACCCTTTGCATTTGTAAAAATAAGTGAGTGTGTGTTTGTGGGTGCTACACAAGCATAGATAACAAATTAATTGTGAGATTATTAAAAATATAAAAATATTAAAAAATCCAACTAGTTTCACTAACTTGAAAGGAATATAGTCAATATGACTCGGGATTGTAAATTTTGAAATGTTTACTTAGAAGCACAAAATTTTTATGATCATGAGACTATTGACCGTGGAAGGATTAAGAATCCAGGTTTTAGCTGGCTTTCTGATGCTATTATTATCTTATAAAATCCAGGGACAATCATGGCTAAGAATCAACTAAAAGACCTTGAGAGTTTGTGGATTCCCACTAATGGAGAAATCTACTTTAGGTAGTACCTCAATGGGAGAAAAAAAGCAAGAATTTGTACTCACTTATTTCTGTGGTCACATGTGACTTAGCCACCTTGCCTTTGTCAATTTTTCCACAGAAGAAACTCTCAGGGTGAATTCTTATCTCCAACTGTGTCCATTTGAGAACTTTCTCTTTCTCCTTCATTTTGAGATCCATTGTTCCTTCCAACCTGCCTGCCCCGCTTTCTTTAGTTGATTCTGCTTTTTCTCCACTCCTGGTCAATCCTGCCATCTGGTTTCTTTTCAGCCCCTAGGTCAGGGTCATCCCTTTTAGCCCCCTTGATGGACACTCATTATCGCTCTATTTTTGTGGCTAACAATTTAAGCAAATTCTCATATAAACTTTGATAAACCTAAGAGGATAAACACAGCTCTTCACTTATATTGTCATCTAGCGCCGAATAATCACACAGTTAGGCAACCTTTTGAATTGATGTTACCCAGTCAGGACAGAAGATATAAACCACTATCCCATCTAATTACAGAAAAGATTTAAGATGGTGCTTCAAATCCATTGTGTTTACAATTTTATTTCTTTGAAAAGTTCCACGTTGACAGGCCAATTCTGTAAAGACGACTGAGTAACCAAGTGGGAAAAAAAGGGGCAGATGAGCAGAGTGTATGACTATCCACAATGTACTTTTGGTTTTCTTCCCTATAATCTATGGTTATGTAATGCCTATCAACTGCTCTGTGATCGAGTAGGACTTTGTCCCAGAGGGAGGGATCATAAAGTGATTTAGGTTTTATTGCTTTTCTTTATTTAAATTCCCATCTGGATTTCCTGAGAGAGGTTCTAAGGCTTAGGATAGCTCCAGGTTATGGACTATATCTGAAGAGGATCTTTAAAAACCTTCCTGATCATTTGAGAGAAGCCCTAATATCTATTTCTTGTTAGTTTCTTTGGCACTTTTTCCCTACCTCTCCTTCCCTTTCCCTTTTCACTGCTGCGCCCCAAGACCAAGGCCACAATGCTAGATTTGGGGTAACTTAACTGCCACCTACCTATTGAGTATCCCTGCCTCCAGTTCTCCTGCCCCTTCAGTCCATTCTTCCAACCTCCCATAAGCTTTCTGGTATGACATCTCAAACAGTGTAAATCATTCTCCAACTCTCTGTGGTTAGAGCTCTCAGTCTTTGTAATCTGCCTCCACCCTATGTACCCAATTTTATCAGGAATTTCTGGTCCCACATGCTCTACACTATAGTCTCTGTTGGACAGAAAACTCTCCTCAATATCCAGCTCCAAGTATCAGCCTCTGTATTTCCTCCCTTCCAGCACATAATGTTCTTCCTCCAATTTTCCAGCTACATCTTTTTCTTACCTGCTTCTCAAAGCCTAGTTCTTGAAGCATCTTCTCCCTGAAAACTTCTCTAGTTACTCCAATTCCTTTCTTATATTCCTTTAGTTACTTACTACTTTCATTGTTTTACCTACCCACTCCTGTGAGGGTGTACCAACTTGGGACCAAGGAAAAGACTATGATACCTTCTTGTCCTCTGTCAGTGCAGATCACTTGGCAGCACTCAACAACATGCCCTCAAAATGGCTGACTGCGGCTGATGCTGCCTACTGATTCCAGGTCAGCCTTTCATTTCAAACTATCATTTAACGGCACTGACCACGTATGAGACCCATATTCTAACTGTGAAGGGCTCACCTTCTGCCAATTCCAGACTAATTTCTCTTACATTTTATCTCAAAATCTCTAATTCTCTAGTGCCTTAATATTTGTGATAACTTGCTACATATGTCACATCACCCCATGAAAAATTAAAGTTCAAATGGTAGTTGAAATATAAAATAGTCATTGAACATTTAAAAGTTCCAATGTCCAAAAACCATAGTGCCATTACAATGAGACAAAAAGAAGCTTTCATAATCAAAATTTGGGAAGTCATCTTTTCCACAGATCAGAGAAGTTTCTTGATTCTTGCTGCTGGAGTCATTTCTGGTTTATTCTTTCTAAGTGGATTTTTATAGATAGTTGTTACATTGACATGAGGACATGAGAAAAACAGATCTAATCTCTCCCAAACACTTATGATATATACGCACAAAATAAATAAGAACAGTAAAACCATAATGAATATAAATGATTACAACAGTCCTTAACATTACATAGCAATCCACAATGAAACGGTCGAGGACTCAGATTAGGCGAACTCTTAGAAAAATGTGTTGTATTTAGACTCTGAAAGCTGACCTTCGTTTAAATCTAAGCCCTTGGCTTTTCTTTTTCCTTGTCTCTCCAGAGCTTCACGCTTTATCACTGGAAAAGCAAGCTAGAAGAAACTCACTTGTTCCTACACATTTCTCTAAAAATGCTGCCCAGTTCCCTATAGCGGTTGCCACTCATTCCCTTAGCATTAGCAAAATATTCCAGGATTTCAGTATTTCTGTAAGATCATTGGGAAAAAGCAGAAGAAGAAGAAGAAGAAGAAGAAGAAGAAGTATTAGATGGGGGAAATCTTACCTCAACTTCTGACTGGCAGGGACAGTTATTTTATTAAGCTTGTCCATTCTTTTTGGTAATGATAAGAGCCGCAAATAATCGTCCAGTGGTAACGTCAGCAGTCCCTGGCCCTCCTAGGGAGTAGCATGGTAAGGCTTTGATCTTAAGGATCCCAATTACTTGAGTCTGATTTCCGAGAGTGCAAGCTGCTGGCAAACACCCTTGCACCAGGGAGAAGTAAAACTTGCTTGAGCACATAGTCAAGTTTCATGTTTCTATATAATCATGTGATCTGGGTAGCCAGCCAACTTGGTCGATTACTCCACATTGTGTAAACTTTAATAGCGAAACTATTGGACATGCAAATTTCTTTCCAGCTGCTTTCTTTTATAACCAGATTTGTAACCAGGTCAGAGCAAGCTCTGGCTAGTCACTACTTCCTGTTGTCTCGAACACACATTGTCCTGTTTTCAGCAGGTGTCCTGCTGTCCCCAGTAGCTTCCTGGGCTCAAGGAAAAGCAGAATAGTCAATTCTCTATGAAGATTTCTTGGAAACTTTATGCTCATTTGCATAAAGTTATGGACAAAGTTTTCCACTTGAAGAACCATGGAATGAAAATGGCATTTTATATGGTTCTGCTCATCCTTTTCATCCCTCTCCACCAAATGTTTTTAAATAAATATCAGGTGGCAATGACACAGCAGTAACAGTCTACTCAGAGAATTAGAGTTGCTTTTTCCTGAAGATCTTTCTAAAATGGATGGACAATTCTCTAGGCAAGGTAGAGACAGATGGGTGATCTGGAAAAGGGGAGAGGATCACCTTCATGAGATGTGTGTCCTCCTTATCAGGTCCAAAGAGTGAGGAATTATGCTGAGAACCGGATGCTTTCAAACAAAGCCAGGATGTACCCAAATGTCAGCTGAGAACATATCTATCTCCCAACATTGCAATTTTGACACCAGGCTATTAGGAAGTCTCTGAAAAAGCAGGGTGCCACTCTCCTTACTGCCGTTGTCCCCTTCTGCCCTCGCCCACTGCTCATTTTCATCCCTTCACTAGACCCAGTGGCATGCAAACCTGGGAGCACTAAGGGTATCCCAAGCACAGCAGGTGGGGCGAGGAGCAGGGAGAAGGGAAGCACACTTGCGAGGGGCTGACCCATCTAGAGAGGTCCACTTCCCTCCAGAAAGACTTGATTGTTCCTTTGACCTATTCTGAAAACCTCTGATTTGTCTGTCATTTAGAGAGCAGATGGCAGTTTAGGGTAAGGGAAGAAGGAAATAAGAGGGACTGTCCCATTTATACCTGGGCATACTTCCCTGTAGCCAGCAGGAATGCCCTGCTCACCTTTGCGAAGTAGGTGCACATTTCCCACATTTATCCTGCTGACCAGTCCATTCCAGAGTCTGAAAAATAAAAAAATAAAAAAATAGAAAGGACAACATGGAGGGCTCACAGGTACCTCTCCTGTTATGGACTCAAGGTCTGGCTGAAGATAGAAGGGGAAGAGAGAGAAGAGACAAAGGAGAAGAGTTAAAGGACAAGGAGGAGGGCGAGGGGAGGAGAGATGAGGGAGGCTGCAGCAGCAATGGCAGAGATGGAAGCAGTAAATGGGTTTCTTCCCTCCTGTGCTTCTCCTCTGTACCAACAGAGGTTCTGTGTTTCCCCAGGTAAATCTTGGTTGTTCACATTCATGTGCTGCCTCTGAATTTCTAGTTCGACCAGATGATCAGGAGCAGAATCTTCAGAGCTACTGAAGGGCGGGGCCCTTCTACTTGGCCAAGCCACTGAATTGGCCAGGCTAGCAAGAGAACAGATGGTTTTCATGAAAAAAGTGCAAGCACTAATCTGCAATCGTTTATTTTCCCCAAACAAGCAGCTCAGTTTTCTTGCAATGTATTCTGAAGGAGCTTTAGACCTCCGCCCATCCTCTTCCCATAGTTCTTTAAAAAAAATTATTAAAATATAACTAACATACATAGTTATATTCTATGTATAGAGAAAGTAATACTCTATTACTTTCAGGTGTACACCATAGTTATTCAATATTTATGTACCTAAAGAAGTGATCACCATAATATGTCCAGCAAACATCTGACATGATACAATGTTATTACAATATTATTGACTGTATTCCCTACGCTCTACATTACATCTCCACTACTCATTTATTTTAAAACTGGAAATTTGAGCCTCTTATTTCCATTCACCTTTTTTTTCTCTTCCCATAGTTACTAACAGAAATTAGTAGTCCAGGATGATGAAGGCATATACAAGGGTCAGGAAAATCAAGCTTTACGGAATGGAGTGATGATAATCAGCTTGTGCTTTCTAAATTATTGTAAAGTACGCCCCATTGGCCACTTGACTTTTCTCTCAACCAACAATTCTGCTCAGCACCTGGGCTGGCAACTTCTTATTTCCCCAGAGAAAAAGAACAGCAGCAAGAGTTACACTTCTGCTTTTTCTTTTTACAGCCCCCTGTCTTTCTTTTTTTTACTATATTTAGTCTGACATCATAAAAATGAGAGTCTGCTTTTCCAGACTGGACATTTTGCCCCACATTGTGTGTAGCATGACAGCTATAATGTTCCAGGCTTCCATGTCTGCTCTGCAAGTGTAACCAGCTTCTCAGAAAGGTCAATGTAAGCATGGAAACTGAGGACACTGAGCCTTAGCTGATACTTATAAAAGGAATGAGACCACACAACATGGTTTCTACAGCACATGAAAAATAATGTACCATGAAGAAACAACTCATCCTCTCTACACAGCAAAGTGGGCATAATTAATCACTAGATTGATGAATCAAAATGGATAATCCCAACCTAAAGAAAATTTAGAACTCCTATACACTGCTGATAAAAATATAAGTATGTGCAACGATCTACATACCAGCATGGGTCATAGATGTAACATAACAGCATGAAGAATATACCATGTACACCAAGGTTATGTGCAAGAATTGTCATTGAAGCACCATTTCTAATAGAAAATAAAACAACACTAGAAAAAAACAATTTTCCATCAAGAAGAGAATGAATAAATTAGTTGTGGTATATTCAATGTAGTACTATTCAACAGTGAAAATGAGTGAACTACAATTGCATCAGTATGGAGAATAACACAAATAATTTCAGCAATGAAGACAAGTTAAAGAAGATCATACAGCATGATTCCAGTTGTATTAAGGTTAAAGACATATAAAACTAACTAATATATCATTTAGGACATACACATGTATGGTCAAACCAAGGGAAGGAACAATGTAAAATTCAGGAGCATGGTCACCAGGGAGTGGGATCAGAGTGAAGAGACACACAGAGCTTTAAAGGCAATGGTAGTGTCCTATTTCTTAAGTTGAGTGATAGGTATATAGGTACCTATTGTAAGTATTAAATATTTAACAAAAATATATAAAAGAAGATCTGGTCTAGAATTATGATATGAAGGCAGGACAGCCTGCTTATGTCTCAGCTCTGTGAGATGATAAGTCTTGAGAACAAGAAGACAGATTATATTGGAGCTTGGGGATGAGACCCAACCAGCATTGATTTTTCTTGGGCTCTTTTCCTTATATCTATTAATGACAACAAACAACAAGCTTATAAATGCTTTCCATGTCCTCTGATGACATTCATTTTACATGTGAAGAAACTGATTCATAGGGAGGTTAAGTAACTGACCCAAAGTTAGGCCACTCATCAGTGGAAGAGCTGGGATTCAAACTCCAGCCTGTTTCCATAGTCTAAGCTCTAATCACAGCTCTTTACCATTAAAAGAGAGATCTGTGATTCAGCAGAGGGTCCTGTCCTGGAATCAAGGCACCAACTTAACCATGACCTTGGAGGAATTACGTAGACTCCCTGACCTCAATTTCTCTCCTTAAGAGGACAGGAAACAGGATTCAAGGAAGGCTCAGGCTCCTCCTGATTTGGCATCTGGACACTGGCCTATGTGCACAGAAATTGGATTCCACCAGTGGAAACACTCTCACAGTTTTCAGAAGAGAAATCTCTGATTGTCTGTACTAAATTGCTTCCCCAAGGAGGGCCTAGGTGGTTGTAGCAGTTACAGAGCCTTGAAAGTAGTCCAAGTCCTCACTGGAGATCATCCATGGTTCACCTTCTTTGCTCTGCCATCCACTTGCTAATGGCTTTCCCCTTTCCAGGTCTTGTTTAGGCAAACTGCCAAAGAAAGTAGGCAAAAGGTAGTGTTGGCACTATGTAGTATGGTTCTAACCATAACCTACTCCCATAATGACCAGCCTCACAACAACTCTATGAGGGGGTAATATTATCATTCTCATTTTATGATGTGACACCTGAACCTCAGAAAGGTGACATAACTTACCTGAGGCCATCCAGTCTTCCTGACTCATGAGCCAGGGTCCTTAACTCCCAAACCATTCACTCTCTTTTCGTTTCTTGTGCTGGCCCTCTTTCTTGGGGTAGGGGTGGGATGTTTGTCCTGCAGGTACAGTGGCCCCAGCAGCTTTCTAACACATGCAGGCCAAAATAACAAGGTGCCTTGATTCCAGGACAGGACCCTCTGCTTGCATGGTCAGACCCATGCCTGGTTAATTTGCCAGTGCCAGTTAAGGGCCCAGATGGAGAAAGGTTTGGGAGGAAGCCAAGAAACCTGGGTAACCCAGTGGAAAAAAAAAAAAAGGGAGAGGAAAGAGATGACCAAGGGAGAGGTAGAGAGAAAAGGAAGTACAGCAGATGCTGGTAGTGGTCTGTCTGTTCTTTGTGGGGATGTGGCGGGGCGGGGTGGGGGGTGTAGGAAAGGAGAAAGAAGGAAGAAGAAAACACATTTGTGACTTGAGCAAATGGGAAAAAGCTCTTTAAAGCTCAAGGCTTCACTTTCTGTGAGACAAATCAGTTCTCTATTTTATCTATTCAGTAAACTCAATATTCTATGTATCACAATGGCCCAGAGTGCAATATCTGTATTACTAGAACAGCTTAGAAGAAAATGGCCCTTGCTCATCATATCAGTCTAAATCCCTGGGCAGCAAGAACATTATGATAGCTTATTGTTGGGATGGACAACTCCTGGCCTATGTGTCATTATCACCTCCTCCCTTCTCTGTAGCCCTCAGAGCCAATCTACCAACGAGATTCTCATTTGTAATATTTTCACCTTTGCCCTGCTCTCGCTCCAGCCTTTGCTGTCATCCAGTTTACCACTCAGTTTCTTGCTACTTTTCTGTAGCTAGATCCACCCCAATTCTCATTTCCAGGCCATATTCCCCACTACTGACTCTTCTTACGGATTACAGAGGCTTTTTTTCCTTCTAGAAGCAAGTACAAATGTCATTCATTTCCCTCTGTGACTGAGTCTGACCTTGAGGATCCATCTTATTTCTCACTAATTTCCATCATATGACCATCCCATTGGTCGTCCAGAAACAGTGAGGAAGGCAGAGACATGGGATCCTAGATAGTAGGAGGCCTGTTTGTCCCCATAAGTCAGAGCCATGATGAAGCCAGGAGCATGTAAGAGCAGAGAGACAGAGTTCTCTGTCCAAGGAATGAGAGGGTCAGAGATATGGATAGCTGAGATTAGGCTCACAGCTTCTAGGGGTCAAAGTTCTGGAGGCTGGCAAAGTCCTCAACAGCAGATGCTATGGCTGTGGATTATAATTTTTTGTTATCATTTATCTGGTGAAGCTTGACTAGTTTCCTAGTCTTCCTATCCAGGCAGTCCATCTGGACTTAAAGGGCCCCAAAATGAAAGCATATTTGAGCAAATGGGGAAATGTTTCATGTCCTTGGCTATAATATTACTCAGTATTATGAAGTTGTCCATTATCTCCAATTTAATGTATAAGTTTAATGTGACGCCAATAAAAATAGCAATAAGAACCTCCCCTCCTCCCATGCCAGAGACAAGCTGATTCTAAAAATCTTTTGTAAAAAGAAATGACACCTCTGAAAAAGAAGATCAAAGAGTGGAAAGAGGCCAGCCCTCTCAAATTTAAAGCACCCTATGAAACATCTCTAATAAAAACAGCATGGTATTTCTGAATGAGCAATGAAACTAAAGAGAAAGTACAGAAAGAAACAGAAGAATATAAGGAAATTAAATGTTATGAATGTAGCATATCTAATAAGTTAAAGATGAATTTTTCAATAAATAGGGGAGTTGCAAATTCATTGGGAAAAAGAAAAAAGTTAGATTTATACCTCAAATCATTAACCAGAAAATACTCCCCATGGATCAGAGATCTAGATGTGAAAATGAAGCCAAACATGTACCAGAAGAAAACAGTTAAATTTCTTTATAACCTTGTCTATGACTTAAAATCCAGAAGTAATCAAAGAAAAGTGATAAATTTAACTAGAAAAACATAAAGAACTTTTTGTGGCAAAAAAAAAAAACAACAACACAAAAAAACCCCACACATTATAAACATCAAAAGACAAAGGACAAATTGAGAATAAAGAGTTACATCATGTAGAGACAACATTTTGAGAGTTGCCAGATGGGAGGGGACTTGGGGGTGGGTAAAAAAAAAGGAGATTAAGAAGTACTAATTGGTAGTTACAAAATAGTCACAGAAATATAAAGTACAGCATAAAGAATATAGTCAATAATATTGTAATAACTATGTATGGTGTCAGATGGGTACTAGATTGATCAGGGTAATCACTTCATGAGTTATATAAATGTCTAAAAACTATGTTGTATACCTGAAACTAATATAATATCATATGCCAACTGTAATTGAAAAATAAAAAAATTTTTTTACAAGTTACATCATGTATCACAGATATAACACTAATTTCCATAGTAGATAAAGAGCTCCTAAAAATTAAGATTGGAAAAAAAAAAACCTGGATGAAAAGTGGGCAAAAGCTATGATCGTGAAAGACAAGAATATTTTCTGCTACCTTCTTATCTAAATCACTGATTCGATCTTTTCTTTCATCTAATCTACTATTGATTCCCTCTAATGTATTCTTTATTTCAGTTATTGTATTTTTCATTTCTGACTGATTCCTTTTTATGTTTTCTATCTCCATTTTTATGTTTTCTATCTCTTTGTTAAAGTTTTCTCTGGTTTCATCTATTCTTCCCCTAAGTTCATCGAGCATCCTTATAACCAGTGTTTTGAACTCTATAGCTGGTAGATTGCTTGTCTCCATTTTATTTATTTCTTTTTCTGGAACTTTGTTCTGTTCTTTCATTTGGGACATGTTTTTTTGTTTCCCCATTTTGGCTGCCTCCCTGTGTTAGTTTCTATGTATTACTAACTATGTGTTACTATTATGTGTCCCAGCCTTAGTAGAATGGCCTTATGTAGTAGGTGTCCTGTGGAGCCCAGTGATGCAGTCTTCCTTGGTCACCTAAACAAGGCACTCCAGGTGTGTCCTTTATATGGGTTGTGTGAGCCCTCCTATTGTACTTTACCCTTGGTTGCTGTTTGCACAATGGGAGGGATTGACCCATGGGCTGATTGGTTGTAAGGACTGGCCAGTGACTACAATGGAGAAGCTATTGTGCAGGGGCTGACCCTATGGAGCAGGATTCGCTTTAGCAGGGATCTGGTGTCTGTCCGGTCTCCCCTTTGGGTATGTTGTCTTTGGATGCAGTTTTGGGTGGTACTCTGGCTTAGTCTGAAGGTGGTCACTGGGCATGCTAGTCCCAGGGCCTCCTATGAGGGGCTCTGCAACAGACCAATTTTAGCCACAGCCTGCGCCCTGCCCAGAGTCACCAAGCAATCCACAGATGTCTTCCACACACACTGAGCTTGGAGTTATCTTGAGAGGCCAAACCATGAACCAAGATTGGCTGCTGCTAGTACCTGGCTTAGGGCTGCTCAGCAAGGGATACAGGGCACGGTGAGGCCAGATGCTGTTTGTTTGGGTTTTGCAAACCTTTGAGAGATTTTAGAAAAATTGGCAGCATGAGCCAAGACAGGCAGTTTGTATGAAAAAGCCACTGGAAGTGGCTTGGGTGGGCCCCCAAATTAGGTGGGGCAGGGTCTCTGGGAATCACCTGGGCAGGATGAACTGTGTTAGCCAGGTTGATGGAGACTCAGATATGATGGCCTCCTATATCCACATACTGGATGGGGGAGGTCTCAACAAAGAAACAATGGCTTCCACCAGCACTTCTGTCTGGGAGAAAACTGCTGTCGCCCTGAAGCCTGACCAGTTTCTCTTCTAAGTTTCTGGCACCTTTCAAGCTGATGCCCCAGCACTCGAGCTTAGAGCGAGTGTGTCTATCAGCAATTAAGTCCACGTGTGGGCACCTTAAAAAAAATGTCTGCAACTTGAGCCACCCTCCATTTCACTCAGCCACAATCTCTGCTGGATTTCATAGCCAGGAGTTGTAGGGACTTCTCTTCTTGGCATTGGAGCCCTGGGCTAGGGAACCCAGTGTGGGACCTGGACTCCTTGTTCTTAGGACAGGACCTCTGCAACGGAGATATCTTTTCCATTCTCATCAGCCACACGTGGGTGTGGGTCCAGCCCATCTGCATCTTCACCCCTCCTACCAGTCTGAAGGTGGCCTCTTCTGTATGTCCCAAGAGGTCTTTAAATGGATGAAAAGATGCTCAATCCCACTCCTATTAAGAGAAAGATTATAACCATGCCAAAGAACATATATATCTCACATATCAGATTAGCAAAAATCCAAGTGTGATGATAGAGTGCAGTTACGAAATAAGCACTCTTTGCTTACAACATGTGACAATCTTTGTAGAGGGGAATTGACAATATCTAACAAAATACATGAATTTACCTTGTAACCCAGTAATCTCACTTCTAAGACCCTATCCTGAAGATACACTTTCACATACACACACATGCAACATCTGTACAGAGTTACTTACTGTAGTTTTATTTGTAATAGCAAAAGATTGGAAAAACCTCAGTGCCTAAGAGTGGGAGAATGGTTGAGAACATTTTGGTCAATTTTTGTAGCCGAGTTCTGTGCAGCCATGAAAAAGGTGTGATTTCTAGGACGTGTTAAGTGGAATAGACAAGGCCAGGACAATATAAGCTACTTTTTTAAACACAAGAAGATAGAGGAAGTTTAAACACATACACACACATTTATCATTGCAAAAATAAACATCAACACTAGAAAAATAAATAAGAAATTAATAAAAATAGTCATATGGGGAGGCAGAAATGAGCTGGAAATAGAGCAGAAGTAATCTATCTTTTCATGAAGTTTTGACTTTTAAACTAGGTAATAGTTTGACATAGCCTAAAAACAAAATTAAGGCAAAAATTTTTAAAAGGCAAACTTTAGAATAAAGATAAACAGAAACAAATAAATGTAAATGATAACATATCCTGGAAAAGATGATCATTTAGACTTTTGAGCAGTTCACAGTGCATCCTCAGTGAGATATATTCTGAGAATGAAAATAACTGCAAAGAAATCTCAACTCCACTCAGAATTTTTATTTTTAGTAATAAAATATGTATTATGACTCGAAGTGATTTTTATGTTATAAAGCCAATAAATGTGTTAATATCAGTAGAAATTAAGATTTTTAGTACAAGAGAAAAAAATACAAGTATAAAACAAAGAAACAAACTTGGTACTGTTAAATTTAATTGGAAATATCAATCTAAACTCATGATTTCCTAGCACTAAATATTGAAAGGACTTAGAAAAATGACATTCCAGATTTTAAACACATGAAAAAGATGCTCAGCCACAATTATATCAACAAAAATACAGATGTCGCACTGGCAAGAGCTAAAGGCTCAATGAAGAAAGGTTTGAGTTCAGGTTTTGTGGCATGGAAAATAGAAGGTGAACTGGAACATCTTGTGCCAGAAAGCAAGGAGACACTCAAAGGATATTGGATTGGTTGTGGGGGAGGGTGTCAAAAAGACAATGGAGCAGATCTTTGAAGGAGACAATCTGAGCATCAAAAAGAATAATGACTGAAATTTATTTTAAAACACTAAACAAATAAAAATTCACCCCAATAAAACCACAAACCAAAGTCATTTCTCACAATTGGAGGTAATTATTTCATCAACTCTTTACTTTTGATAATAAATTTTTTAAAAAAGAAGTATTTATCCTAACATTTTTAAAAGAGGAATGCTAGGTAACAAACGTAGAATGAATGATAAAATGATAGGTAATGTAGAGAATAAAAAAATCACCATTTTGTAATCCCAAATAAGGAATTAAGGTAAGGATAATTAATTAATGCTAAAACTGGTAGGCGAAGTGTTGGGAAACAGGATATTCTCAAGGTATCAAAGACTCATACCATAAGCTTCTGGCTGATTGCAAAAGGAAAATTTGACCTTTATAGAGATGAAATCTGGCTGTCACTACCTTAAATGATCAAACTCAACATTATCTATATTTCCTCCTGATGTGATATAAAACTAAGTACATTTCTCCTATGTAGTATTCTTGTCACAAATGTTTAATCTCAATAGAATCAATTTTTAAACCTAACTTCCAGTTTTCAGAGAGTGAACAGATAGTAATCATCCAAATTTTTGAAAGTGATAGGGGACTCAATTAACAATTAACAATAGGTGGGACATTCCTAGATAAACTGAAATGTGAGATCCCACTATGCTTATAGGAAATAAAAGGGCTAGAGAAACAAATTGGACCTATTTTTAAGAAGAAACAATGAAATTTTAAAAATTCAGATTTAGGAAATTCTATAAGACAACAACCGGGTCTTCTAAAAAAAGGAAGAAAAGAAAAAAGTGCAGGAGACATTCAAAATTAAACCAGACTCAAGATGCATAACAACCAAATGCAATGCATGAACGCAAATAAGATACTGGTTGAAAGAAATCAACTATAGAAGATGTTTGGAGACAACAGGGAAATTTTAATATAGTCTGGATATTAGACAGCATTATGAAATTCTTAATATTCTTAAGTATGATTATACTATTGTGATATTATAGAAGAATATCCTAATTAGAAAATTTCGAGGAGGTACATGCTAATGAATTTAAGGTTTAAGTATAGTGATGTCTACAACTTACTTTCAAATAGCTCAGAAAAAAAATGTTAGCAATAATTAAAGTCGGGTGATGGGTATGTGGATGTTTATTATACCATTCTTTAAACTTCTGTATACATTTAAAATTTTCATTGTAAATAATGGGAGGTCTCTGTCAGGGTCAGGGGTATTGCTGACCTGACCGAGAAGGTTCGATGGTGTGAGGCCCAGTTGGACGAATGCACGAGGAGTTGACATGAGAGTGAAACGTCAGGCATCAACTTTATTGTGCGGAGTGCACTTCTTTTGTTGGGAAGTGCAGTTCTATTGAGGAGTGCAGTTCTATTGGGGAGTGCAGTTCTATTGGGGAGTGCAGTCTATTTATTGCATGGGGCACCCAGTCTTGCACGCACTTCTCCTGCTCCCCTTTCTTGTCTCCCCTTCTGCTCTCCCCTTCTGCTCTCTCTTTCTCTCCTCTCTCCAGGGGACTGCATGGCTTCTCACATAGCAGAGTATAAAAGTGGTATTCAGCCACACATGCGTGATACAATAATCTGAATTATATTGACATATTTTCTAAGTCTGGGGTCCTATTCCTAGCCATGGGCCTAGATCACAGCCAGACTTTGGACCAGCCAGACCTTGGGCCAGTCAGGCCTGGTGCCCATAGTCTCTAAATGTCAGTCACCCTTAAACTCCTCTAATCAGCCATCAGGGGTATTGAAACTGCCTGGTGCCCCAGAGCTCCTCATCAATGCTGTCTCCATCAAGGGAGAATCCTGCTCAGGAGTCCCTGGCAAGTCTTCTTATCTCCCACATATTGCCCCAATCTTGACCATTTTCTAATTCCTTGTGGCCTTTCCAAATCACACTCACCTGCAAGGCCCGCTTCCTCTTGGAAGCTTGTCCTGTTTTATTCTGGTCCACTGACCTTTTTAATCTCTTGGTACTTGAACCACAATTTTGGCTTTTAGCCATATATATACTAACTCTTTACTATTTTTCCTAGTGTATATCCTATTACCTTGAGGAGATCATTAACATTTCAGCAAAAAGACTATATTCTATTTCTTTGATCTTTCTCTAGAGCCAGCACAAAACTAGAATATTATTTATATATAATAAATGCTTTCTGAATTAAATATGGCAGTTATTAAAAGACATTTGCAAGTAAATAAAATAAAAATTATGAGATGTAACTACTGTTCAAACTCAAGAACTGAGTCAATGTTAAAAATCATTGAAATTGTTGGTTTCACATGTGCAAGGAGCTTAGAAGTTGCCACTCCATCCGAATACAAGTAAAAGCTGAACAGACTGAAAAATCAACAATTCTTCTTTGATCTGTAAGAGAGGAGAAGACACACTGCAAACTGCTGTCCCCAAGACTGGAGAGACAGGTGAATATAGGTCATCAAGGCTTACTGGAGCAGAGACTCAGGAGGAAACCGCTACAAGAATGAGTGAGAATGAAGAAAAACCTGAATTGGAATTGACAAACTGCTGGAGGCTTGGTTGAAACTACTCTGAGTGTTAAAAAAGACATAAGGGAGTCTCAACCGTATTGTGAGATTCACCTCTAGGAG
Source organism: Pteropus medius (assembly GCF_902729225.1). Taxonomy (NCBI): domain Eukaryota; kingdom Metazoa; phylum Chordata; class Mammalia; order Chiroptera; family Pteropodidae; genus Pteropus; species Pteropus medius. The sequence goes on along the minus strand of NW_024344378.1, from coordinate 23,587,558 downwards.
CCTGATCAGGTTTCCACAGTAAACATCAGAGAAAAATCCCTTGAACTTCCAACAGAGGAGGAGAAAAGAAACCATTTTGAAATAAATCAGAGTACTCTGTTTATTCTTAAGAAAACCTTTCCGCTGGGGAAACTAGTTAATCAGAACCTAAACTGCGGAGGTTTTCTCAGAGCCTAACTGACCTAGGAAAGGGAAATACTCACTCTAGCCCACTCTAGCCATCCTATCCCACCTAAGGGGTAAGAATAAAAGAGAAACATTTGTAAGTTCACGGTCCAGAGGCATAGGCTCACTGAAAGACTGAGACAAATCATGGAACTATAGAATTCCACACCACACCACCACATTACAAAAGGCCTACTTACAGCAGTTCCTTTTACCCAGCCCATCATGCCTATCAAGAAAAAATTACGAGGTGTACCAAAAGGCAAATAACACAATTTGAAGAGCAAGCAAACATCAGAACCATACATGACGGTGATGTTGGAATTATCAAACTCGGAATTTAATTTAATCTATGATTAATATGCTAAGGGCTCAAATGGATAAAGGAGACAACATGAAAGAACAGAGAACAGATAAGCAATGGAAACAGAGAGATGGAAATCCTAAGAAAGAACCAAAAAAACAAAAAAAGCCATGAATTAAAAAATGACAATACTATAACAGCAATGAAGAATGCCTTTAATGGGCTTATTAGTAGATTGGACATGGCTGAGGAAAATTATCTTAAAGCTAGAGGACATAGCAATAGAATCCTTAAAAACCAAAAAGAAAAGTGAGTAAAGACTGAAAAAAATCCCAGAATAAAGTATACTGGACTGTGAGACAGCTAAAAATTTGTAACATACACATAATGGGAATACCAGAAGGAGAAGAGAGAAAGGACAGAAGAAATACAAAACAATAATGACTGAGAATTTCCCTCAATTAATGTCAAGACACTAAACCATACATGTGAGAAGCTCAGAGAAGACCAAGCAGAATAAATGCCAAACAAACAAAAAACAACTATACCTAGTCATATCTTTCAAGCTATAGAATATCAAAGATAGAGAAAAAAATTTGAATCTGGAAGGAAAAGAACATCTTATCTACACACACACACAAAAGATAAGAACCCCATCTGACTTCTCAGAAAGCATGCAGCGAGAAGAGAGTGTAGTGAAATATTTAGTCTTGGGAGAAAAATATCACCAATCTTGAATTCTGTACTCTATGAAATTATTCTTCAAAAGTGGAGAAAGAAAGATTTTATCAGACAAAAATTGAAGGCATTTGTTGCCAGTAGACTTGCCTTGCAAAAAATGTTAAAATAAGTTCTTTAGAGAAAAGGAAAATAATATAGGTCAGAAACTTAGATCTATGTAAAGCAAAGAGGACCACTGAAGAAATAATAAATGAAGGTAAAATAAAACTTTTATTTTTTAAATTTTTAATTGGTCTAACATATAATAATTTGTTCAAAATAATATAACAATATATATATGCTTATGTACGTATTTTATGTGTGTACATATATGCTTATGTAAGCTTATATATAAGTAAAATAAATGACAACAATGGTAGTAGAGATGAGAGGAAAGAATTAGAACTGTTTTGTTATTATAAGGTGCTGACACTGTGAAGTGGTATAGTGTTATTTGAAAGTGGACTTGGCTTAGCTGTAAATGAATATTGCAAACACTAAAAAAAAAGTGTAGAAAGTATAACCAATATGTTAAGAAAGGAGAGAAAATGGAATCATAGTTCCATTAAAACTACAAAGAGCCCTCTGGGACTGCCACTAAGCAGATTGGACTCACTCGTGCTAGTGCCTCGCTCAGCTTCCTCTTCATCCATGTCTGACAAACTCGGTATGGCTGATATTGAGAATTCAATAAGTCAAAATCGAAGAAGACAGAAATGCAAGAGAAAAATCCACTGCCTTCAAAAGAAACGATTGAACAGGAGAAGCAAGCAGGTGAAGCATAATGAGGCACTCGCCGCCAGTGTGCACTATACAAGCATTGCTTTCTTGTTTTACTTCGTTTAGCTGTTTAACTCTGTAAGATGCAAAGAGGTTGGATCAAGTTTAAATGACGATGCTACCCCCTTTTCACATCCAAGAACTACTGACCATAAAGGTCACACCTGCCTCTCTCACCTGCCTGTCTTGCTGTCAAGGAAGGAAAAGAACTTGCATGGTGAAGGCAGATGTTGGGTGGGACAACAGTGAAATCTAGAGTAAAAACCAAGTTGGTCAAAGGTGTCTTGCAGGCTGTAAAATGCAGTCTAATCAGAGTGCCATTTTTTTGTTGTTGTTCAAATGATTTTATTTTTTGGAATGCACAATTTTTTTAATATATAAATAAAAAGTTTTAAAACCTGGGGGAAAAAACTACAAAAGGCAGAAAAAGTGCAGACAAAAAAAAAAAAAAAAAAAAGGAATAAGGGCAACAAATAGAAAACAGTAACAAATATAGTTGATATTAATCCAATCATAACTGGAGACTTCAACACATCTCTATCAAGAATGGACAGATCCAGTAAATCCAGAAAATCAATAAAGTCATAGTTGAACTCGACAACAATATCAATCAACTGGATATAATTGACATCTACAGACTACTTCATCCAACAACAGTAGGATACGTATTCATCTCAGGCTCATATGGAACATTCACCAAGACAGACAACATTATGAATCATAAAACACAACTTAGCAAAATTTAAAAAAATAGAAACCATACAATGTCTGCTTTCAGACCACATGGAATTAAACTAGAAATCAATAACAGAAAGATAACTGGAAAATCCCAAAACATGTGGAAATTAAATGACATACTTCTAAATAACACATGGGTTAAAGAAGAAATCTCAAGAGATTTAAAAAAATATTTTGAACTAAATAAAATTGAAAACGCAACATATTAAAATTTGTGGGATGCAGTGAAAGCAGTACTGAGAGAGAAGTTAAAAACATTGAATACATATATTAGAAAATAAGAAACATCTAAAATTAATCATCTAAGTTTCCATCTTAGGAAACTAGAAAAAGAAGAGCAAAGAAAATCGAAAGTAAGCATAAGAAAAGAAATAATAAGAATTAGCAGAATTCAATGAAATTGAAAATAGGAAATCAATAGAGAAAAATCTCTGAAACCAAAAGCCGGCTCTTTGAAAAGATCAATAAAATCAATAAGCTCCTAGCCAGGCTAACTAAGAAAAAAAGAAAGGATACAAATTACTAATATCACTACTGGTCATATGGGCAATTAAAAGGTTAATAAAGAAATCCTATGAATAACTATGCCCACAAATTTGATAATCTATATAAAATGGACCAATTCCTTGAAAGGCACATTTGCCAAAATGAATACAAGAAGAAATAGACAATCAATTAATGTAATCCAACACATCAATAGTATTAAAGAGAAAAATCACATGATCATATCAATAGATGAATAAAAAGCATTTGACAAGATCCAACACCCACTCATGATAAATACTCTCAGTAAACTAGGAATAAAAGGGAATTTCCTCACCTTGATAAAGAATATTTTTAAAAATCTATGGCTAATATCATACTTAATGGTGAGAAACTTGAAGCTTTCCCACTAAGATCAGATGCCAGACAAAGATGTTACCTCTCACCATTGCTTTTCAAGATCACGATGAAAGTCTGTGCTAATTTAGTATGGAAAGAAAAGAAATAAAAGGTATGAAGATTGGGAAGAAAGAAATAAAACTGTCTTTGTTCATAAACAATATGATCATCTATTTGGAAATTCTAAAAAGTTAATAAAAAAAACTCCCAGAACCAATAAATGATAATAGCAAGTTTGCAGGATATAAGATTAATATACTGCAATGAACATATACCCACAGTGAACATATACCCACAATGAACAAGGGTAATTTGAAATTAAAAACACAATACCATTTACATTAGCACCCCCCAAAATGAAATACTTAGGTATAAATCTAACAAAATATGTATAATATCTATATGTGGAAAACTACAGAACTCTGATGAATGAAATTTAAAAAATGAAGAGGTATTCCATATTCACGTATAGGAAAACAAGCCACACACTGCGAGGAAGTATTTCAAAAGACACATCTAATATAACACTATTATCCAGAAAAGAACTCTTAAAAGTCAACAGATGTCAAAGAGGCATATGAAAAGATGTTCCACATCATAGGTCATCAGAGAAAGGCAAATTGAAACAACAATGAGACACTACTACATACCTATTAGAATGGCCCAAATCCAGAACACCGATACCACCAAATGCTGATGAGGAGGTAGAGCAATAAGAACTTTTATTCATTGCCAGTGGGAATGGAAAATGGTACAGCCACTTTGGAAGACCGTTTGGTAGTTTCTTATGAAACTAAACATACTTTTACATTATGATCTAGCAATAGTGTTCCTTGGTATTTATCCAAAGGATAAACTTATGTCCATAGTATAACCTGCACATGGATGCTTATAGCATCTTTGTTCATAATCGCCCAATCTCAGAAACAACTAAGATGTGCTTTGATAGGTGAGTGGATAAATAAACGGTGGTACATCCAGACAGTGGAGTATTATTCAGCAGTAAAAAAAAAAAAAGAGCTATCAAACCATGAAAAGACATGGAGGAAACTTAAATGCATATTACTAAGTGAAAGAAGTTAATCTAAAAAGGCTATATACTGTACTATTCCAACTATTCTGGAAAAGGCAAAACCATGGAGTCAATAAAAAGATCAGTGGTCACCAATCCTAGTCTCTTTCATACTGTCGCACTTCATGTCTTCCGTATCTACAAACAAATCCCTGCCCCCCCCAGGTTTCACCAACATTTCCTTTACTGCCGTCCCTAGAGCCGTTTCCTCTGGACAGTGGTGTCCCACTGCAGTGTGGGACCCAGAGTACCCAGACTGCAAGTGCCTTGAGATTGGATTGCATTTCATGGGCCTATATTCAATTACAATTTTTCAGGTCTGGAATGGGCCTTAGAGAGAGATTTACCAGATTTAGCAAAGAAAAATACAGGATGCGCTGTTAAATTTTAGATAAACAATGGATACTTTCTTAGTAAAAGCATGTCCCAAATATTGCTTCAAGTCTTGTATTTTATCTAGCAACCCTAAGATGAGGAAATCAAGGCCCAAAGAGTGAACTGACTTGCAAAAGTCCATTTTAGAGAAAGATCCCAAGCCAGAAGGAAGCAGTAGGAAAAAAGAGCTAAGATCTTACTCCCAATCCAGGTACGATGTTCTTTTTTGTGAAGACAACAATGTCTGCAGCCAAGACATGTTGATTCAGAAAAAGAAAACAGATCGCTTATGGGAAAAAAAATTGGCACGTGCCTTTTTTATATCAATTATTCAGCCAAAGTCATTTGGGCCTCTAAAGTGAAATGGCTTAAAGAAGTCCTCGCCTCTTCAACCTCACGTTATCTGAATGGAAGAATTCTAATTCCTTTTTAAGAAACGGCAAATCAAGGATTGACTGACTGGAACATCCAAGAATGCATGGGGCAGCCTTGGAGTTGGAACGAGAGAGTGGAGTGGATCACTGCCATCATCCCAGAGCACAACTGCCTTTCCCATGTGATTCCAACATTCTATTCATAAATGGGAGGACCCTTATGTAAAATGTAACAGATATTTATAAAAAGGCACGCTATATAAACAATTCTTTATAAAAGTTCTATAATATTACTACATAAAGAGATCTTTCAAACCAATAAGCAATGGCTAATCCCCCAACAGAAAAGTAAGCAAAGAGCACAACAGATGAACACACAAAAGGGGTACAAATGGCTGACACAGAAGCTCACCATCTCACCAAAACGAAGAAACAAATGAAAGCAAGTAAAGATATCATTTTTTTAAACTATCGAATTGGCTCAACTTTTAAAAAGTGACCATATTTGAGTATATCAAAGGCATTGTTAAATGGGTACTCTTGTTGCTGAAAGGACTACAAATAGATAGAAACTTCCCAGAAAGCAATTTGGTAAAGCGTATCAGGATTCTTAAAATGTTAATATGCTCAAAAGAAAAACGTAAAATTTTAGAACTTTTTCAGGGTGGTGTTATTTATAATAGTGCAGAATTAGAAATTATAGAAACATCCAACAATAATATTTCTTCATAAATTATGATAAATCCACAAAATGGAATTCTCTGCAGCCACTAAAAATGGTATTTTCAAATAATCTATAATGATATGAGAAAAATCTTCAAAATATATTGGCAAAAAAAAAATAAGTAGGATCTGAAACTGTCCATATAGTAGGATTCAGGTTTGCTAATTACACACATTCAAGAAAACAGACTGACATAAGAGTGTTTGTCTGGATGATTATCATGTCCACTTTAAAAATGTTCCTAAATTCTATAATGGATCTTTTGTTTGCTTTTAAACTTAGGGTAAAAACATAAAAGATACTTGTCATGCAGGTAAAAAACATAAAAGATACTTGTCGTGCAGGTAAAATATTACTGCCTTGTATTAGTTTCCTAGGGCTGTCATAACAAATTATCACAAATTTGGTGGCTTAAAACAACAGAAACTTATCTTCTCAGTTCTAGAGGCCAAAGTTCAAAGATCCAGATTTCAGCAGGGTGATGCTCCCTCCCAAGTCTCTAGGGAAGTTTCATTTTTGTTTTTTGTTTTTTTGGTTTTTTTTTTTTTTTTGCCTCTGCCAGCCCCTTGTGGTTCCAGGCGTTCATTGGCTGGTGGTTGCATGACGCATATCGCTGCCTCTTGTCTTCACATGGCCTTTTTCTCTTCATGTCTCTCGTCTGTGGGTCTCTCATAAGAACACCTGCCATGGGATTTGGGGCCCACTCGATTCATTCAGGATGATCTCCTCTCATGATCCTTAATTCCATCTGCAAAGACCTAAAAAGGTCTTTCACAGGTTCCGAAAGTTAGAGCATAGACATATATATCTTTTTCAAGGGCTACTATTTAACCCATTGTATATCCTAAGTCAGTCTCACTCGACTTATAAATGCAAGTATACACACATATATATAAAATTTGTGTTTCATTTAGAACTGTTCCAATTGCTCATAATAGAAAACCCAGCTGAGGCCGAATTGAGTAAGAAAGGGAATTGTTGATTTATCCAACTGTCCTGAGCTGAACAGCCTATGGATTTCTGGGCCCAAACACTATGTTAGGACTGTTTTTCACACTCTCTGGGCCTCTTGGCTAATTCTTTCTTTCGAGGTGACCAGATGGCTCTGGCTCAGTGGGTAGCTGGATCTAGTTTATATCAGCTTTTGAGAGATAATTGTTAAATTTTTAAGAATTTTATGAGCCTGTTGTTAACATACCATTATTTGAAAAAAAATTATTTAAGCCTACAATTAAATAACTTACATTTAAAACAAAGATAATAGATACTCAAAATTCATCTCTTCCTAGTTACATTATTACATTTGCTATTTCTATGCTCTTGAGCTACATCTATTGTATCTACCTCTATAACGGTGTGCTACTGCACCTCTCTTCCCGACTCTGTGTTTAGCGATGTTATGTTGGAGCTTGAAATCAGCCATGGTGAAAGTATTTACACCACAGAAACTGGAAAATACTATAAATCGGGTTTTGGGGGTTTTTTTGAGAGCCAATTTTAAATATTCACCGACATACCACCACTCTGTCGGCTCCAGCCTCAGGTTTAAGTACAACAGGATGGTGACAGCACTCTCAAAGTAGTGAGATCCATCAAGAACAGATATTTTGGTTACTTCTCCATCCCTGACCCAAACACCAGGGCCAAGGGGAAAATGATGCCCTGTCCTCCATCTTGGAGCTGGAGTAGAGGTCCACCCAAGCCTATGTATAAGGGGTGATCCCCACATGAAAATCAGGGTTGTCACTGGAAGCAGGGAGAATAGCTACTGGAGAAATCTCAAAATATAATCACCATAGCTTGTAAAGCAGTAGCTTATGCTTAGCCTTAATCTCGCCTAACTCACTTCAAGTTTCCTCCTTCCATTCAACTCGGGCAGAGACCAGTGGTTCTAGACCAGTTCAGCTCCTGGTAAATAGGGAGAGATATGTAGCTCTGGTCTGAGACCTCTTCCCGACAGTCTCTAATCTTCCCCTTTGGTGAGATGATGTCCCCACTATCTTCCTCCAGTCCTGTTTTTCACTGCTCACAGCTTGCTTCCAACTTAGACAAATGAAACATGCATGCCTGTGCTGTAGAGATTCCTGAGATTTTTTTTTAATTAATTTAAATTATTTCTTCCTGTGATGGGTCCTAGTCAGGTGGAGGAGACATATAAACAAATAATTACAAAACGATGTGAAATGCACTTCCGTAGAGAGATATTTAAGCTGTACTGGGAGCTAGTGGGGGAGTTAGGAATGGAGACAGCTCCCCAGAGAAGAGGACTCCTGTGAGCTGGAGCTTAACATACAAATAATAAGCTCCCTCTGTGGCCAGAGGAGCACAGAAGGGACTTTCTATTCCAAGGGAACAACATGAACTGTGGTACCACAAGGACACCCAGCTTCATTTACTCCTTCTCTCTCTTTTCCCCAAAACTCTAGACACTTCAGGAAAATTCCCTTCTTCTCTTGCTCTCATCTTCATTCCAAGCCAACAGTAGAACTCAAACTCCGCATCAAAGCAGAGTATGGTTTACCCTAGCATGGGGGCGAAGAGCATCTAGGCTTTATTAAAGAGCCTGGGCCATGAAATGACCCACAGCACCCCAGAAATCTCCAGCTCCCTCTACCAGCTCCTCAGATAAAATCCATTCCTCTTTAAGCGTTAAGCATTCAAAGCAAACAAGTTCTTACTTTGTTAGCTTTTCTCTTTGGCTCAATTACTGTATCACCACTGAATCGTTTTCTATTTTCATCACCAGAGCAGACGTTTCTGTAACAGTCTTTTGAGCCTGGGGACCAAAGCACCATTTATAGTTTTGCTTCTATGGGAAAAAATGCTTTTAAGTTCCAAACAACCAACTTACAAATAAATGATTGAACTCAACTGCTTTTAAGCAATGAGCTTCCTATAATGTTTTGCACACTTCATTGCTATAGGCTGGTGTGTGTGTGTGTGTGTGTGTGTGTGTGTGTGTGTGTGTGTGTGTTTAAAATTTCTAAATATGGATGCCAGGTGTTACATTTTCAGACTGACCAAGTGTAACATTTTTTCTCTCTTAAAGCAACAGAATCATTTCTTTAATGAACACATCTGTTTAAGAGAAACCTTGGTGAAAGAAATGTCTGGGGCCAAAAAAGGAAATAGCAATGCTGAAAATTTAAGGAGAAAAGATATATATTTGTACAGTATAAGAAAGGAGGTTAACTTATTTTTTAACTTTATCGTTATAGGTTTAGACGAAACAGTAAAATGCCTCCAAGTAGAGAGAGAGATAAGAGATCAAAGCCACCTGAACAACTTGTTGTTACTTTGAGCTCAGTCACCCAAAGAGATTGCCAAGATGTTTCATGTCTGTTGCAAAGCAAGCCAGACATAGAAAATTTTAAAAACCATACAGTGAAGAGAACACACAATCTGTTTCCCTAATAAGTCAATATCATCAGATAATGCACACATCAGAAGGGGTGACCATGTGAATTGGTTTTTTTTTGGCATCAGAAGAAGACTATTGGGCTCAATACTTGATTGATTTCACTTTCCCACCCTCGATTCTGCTCTCTTTCTTTTCTACATCCTTGACTGATCTTCTCTAGTTAGTCTCTTTATTTCTCTCTCACTTCCTCTAACTATGGGGGATGACGTGGTTATAATTAATGCTCCTGAACCCAATAAATTAATTCAACTATAGTTTTTTTTTCTTTCAAAACCATTAATTGACTGCTCTTTATTAATAATTCAGACTCTTTGTAGATACATTAGCATAAAATATACACATTTTCCCTTTAAGCATTGGCATATAATTTTCTATGTACCTGAATAGCAGGATTTAAAAAAAAAAATAAACTAGTGATAACTAGCAAACATTTTTTTAAAAGCTTGTTTTCTCTTCTGAACAAAGCCCATTATTTTACAGTGTGTAGGACAGGCTACATGTTTCATGGGTCCAAATGTAAAATGAAAATGTGAGGACCTTTGTTCAAAAATTAAGAATTTCAAGATGGTGACATCAGAGCACTAAACCAAATGTGGGGCTCTTCTGAGTGTGGGGCTGTTTGACTGCACAGGCCACATGCCTGTGGAGTTTTTATTAATGAGAACATATGCATGTATAGACACAAGCACAATTCTCTAGGCTGGTATAGAACTTACCAGGAACTCACACTGAAAATTTAATAATGTGACCTCACAAAGACTGCAAATATCGTGTGGTGGTTTCCAATACACTTCCTGAGAATTCGCTTGTTTATAATAACTGACGTGGAGAAAATATTGTAACTCATAACAGCACCTGGGCCACCTAATGAATAGGGTTGTTTGGGGTGACCTGATTTCAAACTTTTAGAACTTGTTCAGAATGTGCTAAACATAGAAGGAATTTGAAGTCACCTTTCCCTTGGGGCTAGAAGCATTTGTAATAATGTATATGGAAGCGCTCTATGTTTTGGGAACCATGATCAACCTTAGCCACTCTTTAACAGATTAACAGAATGGCTGATAAAGCCAGATTTACAGCTGGGAGAGTTATGAACAGGTTTCTCTGGTTCCAACAAATTAAATCATAGTCATATTTTTCTTCATCAAGTGTCCCTTATCTGCATCCTAAACGGTGGTTTTATAGTCTCTTAGTACTTCTGCTGGTCTCATAACCGCCACCCCTTCACCCCAAGTCCCTATCCAGTGTCTGCAACTTTTGTCCTCCTGGACACTTAATCTTCTCCTTTGATAATAGAGTCATCATCCCATGTCTTTTATTGCAAACTTGGCAAGGCGTCAGTGACATCTTCCTCTGCCCAGACTTCCGCTGGCTTCAAAGGGGAGGAGGAACATTTGTCTGCGGGATGGGGAAGGGTGATTGCCTGGACTCCAGTTGCACCTGTCTCTAGCAGGATCAGTTGCAGATTCTACTGCATTTCCCAAGGGCAAATACAAGCCACCATCATGAGATTTACACTTTTTCCTCAATCGCCCACTCCAATCTCCGATCTAGTTTCACATGAGCATGAGGCGTGCATATACGTATCACTGCTTCAGAGACAGGAAAACCGGATCTACTTAAAAGAGGAGGGACTCTGATTCAACTCCTGTACCACCTGACCTTTAGTCTTTATTCTGTACTACCCACAAAACTGGTGTACATTAAATTATAAACTAGCAAATTTTAACATTTTCTAGAAAATAATTATATTTACAAGATTGCAGATAAGCTCATTCACTCTCCCTCTGGTTTTTCCTGTTCCCTATTCCTCCACCAGAATCACTCCCCTTCCCCCATGCTGATTCAGCTCCCTCTTCTCAAAACCAAATGGATGATTCTAGCTTCCTAGTCTTCCCTTCTCTTCTTATCACCATGTCCCTGACTCAGATGCTGTCAGAAAACAGACAAATAAACAAAGTCAGCAAACCCACAATACTCACCATCATGAAGGAAGAAGCTAACCACCTCCAAAGAAATTGGAAGGATTTCAAGAAAGCTGATGAACTTAAAAATCTAGAATTGTGTTGCCTAAGTTAACTGGCAATGCTGTGTTAACTTATAAAAATTCAAATAACTAATGTGTCAATTATAACAATAGTTTATAAAATTCTTTCACATGTATTAATGCACTTGAACTTCACAATACAGTACGACATAGATGCTATTATTAGGCCCATTTTACAGAAGAGAAAACTGAGATACAGCAGTTAAGTGACTTGCCCACAATTACTCAACAGGAGAAGTGAGGTCAGGTTTTCTTACTTGGGAGCCCACGTTCTTTCCATTCTCCCACACAGCTAGTTGTTGAACTAAATTTTCAGATCAGTGCACATGTATTTCTTCTTTTTCCAAATGACAAGAGACACAATTCAGAAAGCTAAGAGCCTAAAGTTCCGCAGCTTAGACATTCACATGCTGCCGAATTTAGAAATCACTGACCTTCTTTCAAAACTGAAGTAGGTTTCAAATCTGTGGAGAAAACATGGATTATTTAATAAAAGGATCTAGGACAACTGGGAAGCTACTCGGGGGGAAAGAAGCTTGGATCCAATATCTCACTTTGTCACAAAAAATAAATTCCAAGCAGATTAAAGATTTAAACATAAAAATAAAACCATTAAAAAACAACCTGAAAGAGAACATGGATTCCCCCCACACACATCCTGTTTTAGAATCTTAGAGTAGGAAAGAGCTTTCTAAGTATGACATAAAACATAGAAATCATAAAAGATAAGATTGATTTATTGACTACATTGAAACAAAAAAAATCTGTTTAAAAAACACTACGACCTACCAAATCAAAAGTCAGAGGAAAAACTGGGCCAAGTATTTGCAACCTATGTGCAGGAAAAGGGTTATTTTGTAATAGGTAAACAAATTCTACAAATCGATAAGAAAAACACAAAACACCCAATAGAAAGATAGGCAAAAGATATAAATGGGATGGTATATAAAAATAGACATAGCTCTTAAATAGATGAAAAAGATGCACAAACTTGCTCATATTAAAGAAAATGAAAATGAAAACTCCACTGAGATACCTTTTCCAATACCATGTTGGCAGAGATCCCATAGTTCGTAACGTACTGTGTGTTAAGAGTGTGAAGAAATGGGTCCATTCCTACCTCTCTGAAGTGTAATCTGAGTGTATATTAGTACATCTTCAATGGAGAGCAATTTGCAGGTGGGCAACATCTATAAAAATTTAAATGCACATAAAGAGGATTTAAGCCAATCGCCTTGTCATCAAGTGTAAATGATAGAACCTAGACTTGACTTCAAACACCATGCTACTGCCCAGCACCAGAGCTGGAGGACCATGAGGCCAGAGCAGCCCCTACCTACATGTTAAACAGACATTCGATAACACCTTTAATTTTCGCTATAAACTGAAAGAGAACTTTATTGTGCATGAGGAGACTGGCTCAGAGAGGTTAAGTTTCTTGCCCAAGGTCACACAGCTGCTAAATTGCAAAGCCAGACTCGAAGCCAGAACCAGCCTCTTCTTACAAACTGCTTCCTCCAGTGTCTGCCTCTGCCCTGTTTATGCTGATATCTGGAACTCAAAAAACTCTGTGGGAAGAGGGCCATGTGTTACACAATGCTGATCTTCAAAATTTGTTGATAGAATGAATGAATGGTGCGATCCCATGCCGGTCTTCACAGATAAAGAGGATGCTGCCCCTTTTCTGCACTAGGGAAAAAATACAAAGCGGAAAATAAAGGCGTAAAGGCTAAACGGAAGAATATTAAAATCTAATTAAATAAAATTACTTATTCATAATCAAATGTTCTAGACTTTCTCCAATAGGAATTTTACTTTACAACCCAGAGACCTTTTAAGATAGAAAATACTGACACCAAATGGTGACAATGAGAACTTCCATGTGTGCATAGGGCGACAAAATCATTGGAAATAGATCGTGACTGTGTCTGGCCAGCTCACTGAATGATCACAATAGTTCAGGCAAATCGGCTTGTGAATGGCACCACTGGCAGGTTTCATTCTGCAGCATTTCCCACGTGTGTATGTCAGGATTTGCCCAGAGTTGGCATTCCTTCTTCGTCACCAGAATCCCAGAGCCTGCTAGGAGTGCTGCTCACTGAGGATCTATATTTCTAAGGTCTTGTTTACACTGCCTTGGTCTACAGTATGTGGCTATGTATATATATGCAAATGAATTTATAAGTTCATGTGTCAAGGTGCAAGACCACTTACTTTACCTTTTGTGTGCAGAGAATATATGAGCTTCGTTATTTTTTCTGTAAAAGAGCTGATGGTCTTTCTTGCTGGACTGTGGGGGGAAAATTAAAATTTAATTTCATCTGGCCATTTCAGTCTAATTCAATAATTTAAATTGTCCCATTAGGTAATCAGTGTCTTCTTAGATAATTCCAGGAAGATTCCTACAAGATAGCACCTGGCTAAATGGGAGAAGCACATGGCCATGTGTCCTTGCAGCACTGAGGAACATGGGGTGGCGATGAAGTGGAACTGGTGCTAAAGGGGGGTTGATCCTTTCTCTCAATGCCCTGCTTGGTGCCACCTGGCAAATGCTTGGTGGTGCAAATTTGAGTTGTTCAGAATGTTCAGGAAAATGCTCCATCAATTAGAAGTAGTGATTTCATTTAGCAAATCCAAATATCAAAAAGAAGTAGAGGAGTCTATGTTTCCATATCTTTTTAGCTTTATATAAAGAAAGACAAATATATATATAAAGAAAGGCAATGGCAGCCATCTGCAGCAAATATTCTAAACCAGTGGTTTCTCAACCTTGGCAGCACAACCTTGGAGGATAACTGGGGAGCCTGTAATAAACACAGATTCCCAGCCTCATCCTTACCCTCTGAGATTCAGATTCCATTAGTCTTGGATGGAGTGTGGTCCCTGATATTTTAAAAGCTCAGTTAGGGCTATTGTGTAGCCAGGGTTGTGAACTGAAGTTCTTAGTAGAGAACAAGTGTTTATATAACAGTGTACACAAACAAATAGTGATTTCATTTGTTGATTTTTACCCATTATTATGGGCTGAATGTTTGTGTCTCTCAAAACTCACATGTTGAAGCCCCAGCCCCCAGTGCAATGATATTTGGAGGTGAGGCCTCTGAGAGGTTATTAGGTCATGAGGGTGGAAATCAGTGCCCTTATATGGAAAGACATGAGAGAGATGATCTCTCCTCTCTGTCATGTGAGGACACAGCAAGAAGGTGGCCGTCCAAACCAGTATGAGGGCCTTCAACAGGAACCGAAATGGCTGGCACCCTAATCTTGGACTTTCCAGCATCCAGAACTGTGAGAAAGAAATTTCTGTTATTTAAGCCACCCAGGCTATGGTGTTTTTGTTATAGCTGCCCCAATTGACATCCACTATGCCCCAGGAGACTCTAATATTTAGAATTTACTGAATCCTCCTCTTAGAGTCACCAGCCTCCTCTTGAATGTTCCTTGAACTCTCCCCTGTTCCTCCCATGTTCTCCTCCCAGGCTGGTTTTGCTCTTTGAAGCAAACTTCTTCCTTCAGCAGAAGTTCTTTCTGCTAGAGCTCAGACTCATTAGTAGTACTTGGGTTTATTTCCTGTGAGACTAAGTAACCTGTTACCTCAGAAAACTTCTGAAAGGAGCCGGGTTCTTTTACACCACAGTAGCATATAGTTTATACACGTTAAAACATTTGGTTAAATATAATCAAACTATTTAGCAAAGATAAGCTAAACTATTGTCTCCGAATTTTTAAAACCTTGACTATGAAATTTTCTTATATTTTTAAAAAAATAAACAACTGCTCACAAGCCTTTGTGAAAAAAGAGATTACTGTGTCTTAAGTCCCTGCTTACCCCTACCTAAATTATTCTCTTTGAGAAACAAAGAGAAACACATTCAAAATAAATATCTCAAGGTTGTTGAATCCAGAACTGTTTCATACCATACTCATGAATATGTGATTGTTTCTACCAGGCTAGGCGGTTGAACCCCTTTTTCCTCTCAGGTGGTGATAAAAGACTTTCACTTCCTGGCAGGGAATAAGAGAGGGTTTGGGTTGCATCCTCACTAAAATCAGCTTTAGAGAAATGGTTTGGCACAAACACTTGTGGGCCTGAGCTCTCCTTTGCTCTGCACCAGGGGTGTGTCACGCACAGAATTCTTATTGGTCTCTCTGTATGGAAGCAGAAAGAGTTTTCTGAAGCCTGTAGTGAGGGGCTATGACCTAGGTACAAGGACGCATCCTAGGCCCTCTAGGGCACACGAAGTGATCAAGGACAGTCTCCTGGCCCTCAAGAAGGTCATGACCTAGGTGGAAAGACAACATAGGTAGGGGCAAAAGACAATCCAAATAGGGTAAGTATCAAAGGTGTGTTATAAGGGCCAGGCCCTGAAAAACTGGCCCTGAAAAGGGGGTTTGTGTGCCAGAAGTCCACTGAAGATGCTCTTGGTATCCACATCCATGGCAGAGTGAAGGAGGTGGGCTTGGGAGAGGGAACAGTTGATCCACAGTGCAGTCACAAAACAGGCCTCAGCCAATCCCACAGGATATTCCAGAGCGAGAAGAGCCCTTCAGAGCTGTCACCCCTGGTAACAAGGTGGTTCCCCACCCCCACCAGTTATTGGATGCAGGCTGTTCCCAGAAAGGGGTCTGACCTTCGGCCAGGTGGCTCCCTTTGGCCGGGAGCCATCAGCTCACAACAGTCCCAGCAGCAGAGGAAGTGAGTGCCTCTGTCCTGAAGGGGGTCTCTAGGCAGCACATGATAACACCTGCTAATATCAATGCTCAGGGATCTACTGTGGGGGAATAGCAGTGACCTTGACAGTGAATGTTTACAGCAGGAGGGGAAAAGAGGCCCCCTGCTAAGGGACTAAGAGCAATCAGAGGGTTTGAAGCATATTATTTTCATCAGGCTCTGTTTGCTATTCATTTCACTCTGACCTTAGACCATCTCAAATCCTGAGAGTTACAAATACTACTATCACATAAACTTTCCCCCATAAAACCTAGTAAAGAATAACTGAAAAATTCAACCAACTCTTTTCAAAGCAGAAAGGTCAAATGCATTTCAAGTTTCGATTAATTCTGTATATTTTACAATCTTGGTTAGGATCCTACTGTTTTCTAATTCATTGTCTAAATGGTTGTGAATTTAGAGGTTCTCTCTTTGGAATGTTGTTTCTTTATGATTTGCCCCCTTGATCTGTCACATTTACCCCAGCCTCTATTCCTACTGAAATTAGCTTTTTTCAGGTCTTTGTTCAATCATCTCTTCAGTGAGGCCTTATGACATCTTAGTTCCAATTGCCACCTCAACCCCACCCTATCCACTTTATTTCTTCCCATAGAACTTGACACCATCTGGCCTAGTCTATTTATTAATGGTACTTATTGTCTGTTTCCCTCTAATAGGATGTAAATCCCATGAGGGCAGCGATTGTGTTCTCACTCTGTATTCTTATTTTGTAGAATAGTGCCTAGAACATAGTAGCCATGCAATAAATATTTGTAAATGAAAGAATGGATGAGTGAGTGAATGAATGAATGAATGAATAGCCCCAGTTTAGGCTTCCATCAGCTCTTGCCTGGCTGATTCCAACAGCCTCCCAGCTGGAGTCAACTTCAGATGACACATCTCTGAGGTGTCCCCTTTCTAGATTATTGTACACATCACTGCTAGACTGACTTTCTCTGGCAGGTGTCCTACTCAGAAGCTCTCCAGGGCCAACTCAGGCTTTTTCGGTGCTCTCAGAGACCCGGCCCATCCCTCCTGATCCTAGACAGGCTCTCTTCTCTGTGAGCACCATTCCTGCCTCTCCCTTTCTCCCCTCTCTCCTCTGAATTCCCTCAGCAGGGACTAGTTAAATGTCCTCCAGGATGCTCTGAAGGCCGGGTGTGAGAGTAAATGTTAAAGCACTTCGTGAAGCCTAACATCTTTGCAGGTGACCATTATTGCTATTTCATCATCATGATATGATTGTATCATAAACTTTTCAATTAAATTTTATGTGTCTCGAAGGTAGGAGTAAAGAATTTAGCCAAATTCGCCAATAATGACACTGAGCTAGTCACCCAGATTGCAGTGGTGTGTTGGAGCCAGCTAGCTCCAGCTAACAAAAACCGGAGGTTAAATGTTCTGCCACCTATCTGACTCCCATACTTATTTCTGCTTTTTGTAATTTAGAGGGGACTGAGATGTTCCTGGTTACCTCAGAAACACCATCCAGTGGAAACGAAAAGGATCAGAGAGAGAGTTGAAAGAGCAGTGTTGGGAGTGAGGAGGAATGGTTCTGTTTTAGGCGTTTTGAGTAAGATTCCTAAGTGGAACCTAAATAGGTCTGGCCCTTGAGAGCAATGGGCTGGCAATAAAAATTTAAAAATCACCTGGGAACTGGTACTACTGGAGGACTTCCCCCCAGGCATCCGGGAGCCA
Source organism: Pteropus medius (assembly GCF_902729225.1). NCBI lineage: Eukaryota > Metazoa > Chordata > Mammalia > Chiroptera > Pteropodidae > Pteropus > Pteropus medius. The sequence goes on along the minus strand of NW_024344378.1, from coordinate 23,569,547 downwards.
TCGCTGACCCCAGGCACATCACTCTCCCCCGCTCCAACCGATGGCCAACAGCACAGCCATCAGGGCCTGTCGCTGTCACTTCAGGCTCTGTTCAGATTCTCTTCAGCTGTCCTAGTTCAGTCTTTGATAATGGCATGCTTAGATTGTTACAGTTTTCTCCTATTTCTTCTCCTCTCACTCTCTTTTCTCTGATTTATCTCATTTGTTATTGCCTGATTAACTTTCCTAAGGTACCATTTTATCACATCCTGCCTTTGCTCAAACACCTTCAATAGCTCCCAATTCCTTGCAAATAAAATCCCAACTCTTCTATTCAAGCTCTTCCTTGAGGCAAATACTTTCTTACCTGCAAGGCTAATATTCTCACCTACCATTTTGTGCACAGTTGTTATTTAATAAATACTTTTGAGTAAAGACGAAAGTCACAAATAAGCTGCTGCTTCCCTCAGTTCACTCGTTCTTGCCATCATCTCTCACTTTGTGGATGAAGGTGAAACCCCAAGTTATTACTACAATACAAAATTTTCTTGTGTTTCTTAGCATCGAGGATCAATAGCTACAGAATGCTTCTCAATGGCAAGAAGTAATTTTCCAAGATTTTAGTCATTCGAGAAACTACCAGTTTTCCCAAGGAGGCAGTTCTAAGCACCAGAAGACACTCATTGCCAAGAACAAACACAGCTGTTCAGGCAGCAGAGGAAGCTGGTGTTTGCCAAAAAAACCAAAAATACTCTGCCTGCACGTTCAAGGATGGCAAAGTTCCCAGATCCACAGCTTGAAATGAATAGATGATACAAGATATTTTATATATATATAAAAAAAAAAAACTGCCGGAAGCAGAAGTTTTCTCTCTCAAACGAACTTCTCATGCACATAAACAGAACAAGACTCCTAGGGAGAAGAATAATGTTTGGGGAGGTGAGGGGAGAGGCTCACTTCTCCACTGAACCAGGGGAAACCTGTACCCCTCTCCCTTCTTTTTCACCCATACACTTGCACTCAACAAAAGTCTCTAAGAACCATCGTGTGGGTACCAATTATTACCCCAAATGGGAAAACAGATCGATATTAAACTCAGAAGAGCAGCAGTAGCACAGGAGAGTTAGAGCAGCAGCCAGTACCAGGTGTGCTCTCGGTTCCCTCACAGCCATCATCACCTACTCAACCCAGGAGCTCTGGTCTTGTCTAACAGCACGTAGGAATGGCAGAGTGCGGGAGCGGGTAAAATAGGGGCCAGAAACACAGAGTGGGCCAAGCAGATATGTTCATGTTATATGTGTCATCACTTACAGTGCAATGAATTTGGCCATGATTACCATTTTACAACTTGGAAGCTGAGAATCCCAGATGAAGTTACTGACCCAAGATCGTACACTTGGTGGGTGACGGGTTTACCAGGCCCACCTAATTCCAGATTCCCAGGCTTAGTGCATATGTAGCCATGAAAGTTTATTGCGTTCAACAAGATGCTCTAAGTGTTCTAGAAAACAAACAAACAACAATGCAAGCAGGTTAGGAATACACCAGGCTAAACAAAATTAAACAGGTTTCCTTAGTGTTCAAACACAAATTGTGCCAAGTTCGTCTGGCTTCCCTAAACTTAATTTACTTTTGTTGTGCCTGGGACACCTCGTGAGACTGGCGTTCCCTAGATCCCGTGTGGGAATCATTGCAGAACACCTCTCTGACCTCACCGAGATCCTGAGTGGGCGCGACGCCATTTTTGGAAGAGTCTAGGGAAAGCAAAAGGTCAGTGGGAAGTATTCTCACAGAAACCTCTCAAGTGTGTGGGGACACGGGTAGGGACAGGGGAGGGAAGGGGACAAGAAGACTGCGCTATTATAATAACAAGGAACACTTCTGAGCAATTGTTGCAGGCCAGTACTCTTCGAAGTGCTTGTAACCCCCATTGCACACATGACAGAATGACAGAGTGGAGTGGTGATTTACCCAAGGTGACACAGCTCATAAATGTCTGGGTGTCGAATTCAGATAGTCTGGCTCCTTAACATCTTTGTTACACTTGCTCGTATTGAAGAAATATTTAGTTGGGAATTTGTTGGGGGGGAAGGCCATCATGGCAGAAGATTCATATCATGGTTATCCAAACTGCATAAAAGTTTAGTAACAGTAATAATAACATCAACTTAAATGTGACTTCTAGTTTATTCTATATTTACTTGTGCCTACGGTATAAGCTACTGTGTTAGGTGCTGGGGGTTAAGATGTGAATACAACCTACAGAATTCTCTCCCCAAGAGGATGTACAATTTCATGCAAGGTACACACAGAGATTAGCAAAAGTTAATTTACTGTTTCCATTATAATATCCATATGGACAAATGAGCTGAACAATGATAGAATTTCCCCATCATTCTTCAGTAGAAAGCTGTCTCCAGGGCAGGGCCCAGGAAGCCTTGCCCTGGATTCAGAGTCTGCTGGTGAGATGACATCAGAGCTCTTCATGAAAAAGGGGCAGACTCTCCCTCACTCCTGGAGATACCACTTGATGGCACAGCCAGAAGCAGCAGCAGCCTCTTTCTATGGATCTACTGCACATGGCCTACTCGGGCCCTCGGAAGAAAAAACCCAGGCAGATGGGTGCCTCCATGGCCTCCTCTCCTCATGATGTCAAGTTCCAAGACTTGGTCCTCTTCATTTTAGAGAAGAAAATGGGAACCACCCGCAGAGCCTTCCTCATGGAGTTGGCCCGAAGGAAAGGATTCAGGGTTGAGAACGAGCTCAGGTAGGATACCACTGATTTCATTTGCATCAATTTTGTGAACAGCTTCTTTGAAACCCAAGGAACCTGTGTTTTCTTCCACATAGGGAAAAGGTGATGTTCCCACTGGGAGAACAGGTTTGAAACCAAAGAACAAATTTGAACCAATCAGTTATGGGAAATAAAATGAATAGGGGCTGAAAAATTATACTGAAACTAGTTGGCTCCAAAAGTCAACAACCTGTCAAAAGTCAACAACAGGTTATGATCATTTTCATAAGACCCACATTCATATGAAAAGGCAATGTCACAGAAATACTTAATTTTTTTTTTCTTTTTACTAAAATGCCCCATTCAGAAATTCCTGAGTCTCTCATGGCCTCTTTCCCATCTGATTTCTTTTTATATGGTCACCTTTGCCTTCTCTCTGCCTCTTTTCTTCTTTCTAACTCCTTATCTCATTCGGAATGCTATTTCATACTTTCCATGAAATCTTAGATTTCATCTAATTCTTAAGTCTGCTTAATTTTACAGACTTACGTCAAGTGTTGGCATTGGCGGGGAATGGGGAGATGATGGAGGCAAAGAGGCCAAAAATCAGAAATTAAAAAAAAAGAAATTCAAAAAACAGAAATTAAAAGCCTTAGCAAATACAGAACTGCTTTTTGTGATAAAGAAGTTTGGCAAGAGCCAGGCAGGAAGGCGAGAGCCAGATGGTCAAGGTACCACTTACACAGAAAGCTCTCTTGAATTGTTCACACTTCCAGCAAGGGCTGACTCGTTTCATTATAGGCGCAGCTACAGATACATACATGGTGGCTGAGGCAGGAACTTGGGGAGATAGTGAGAGGCAAGTTTCTTCTTTTGGCAAGAGAGCCCAAGAGGCAATTCTGTGCCCCAGATGCCTGCTGCCAGGAACCAAACCCAGCTGCTCAAGCAACAGAGGAAACTGGTACGTGGTGAGCAAACTGCTGCTGTGCATGTGATGGTGGCAAAGTTCCCAGGCTAGCAGCTCGGTAGACACAGTAAATACAAATGTGTTCTACGGCACAAAAATAAATCACAGGAAACAGAAGTCCCAGCTCTCAAACAGAATTTCTGTAGATAGACATATAGGCTTTAATTGGAAAGAACAATAGAAATCATTGTAGAGGGAATCTCTAGATAAGAAATCTAGAGACTTTAAATTTGTGGGGCCAGACCCCCCTTCTCCTCTCTAAACTTAGTGTCCAGGTAAATAGTCTAGTCTGCCTGATGTAATCACCAAATGTAATGATGCATTTCAATGTACTCTGATAAATTAAAACAGTTATAAAAGTGTAAAGTGTGATTGGTTTCTTGTCATTTAGCTGGATCCACTGACCTTTATAGCAGAACCCTAAGGAGAGGGTTCTCTCTCCACAGCATGAACTAGGTCAAATGATACAAATGAATAGAACAAAGACAGGAAGGAAACTCATCAGAATGTTATAAGTGGTTAGTTTGGGAAGGAACGGGGTAGTAGGGATGGATTATGACAACTTTTATTCTCTGTGTTTTCCAATTTTTTATAAGCATATATTTTTTAAATGGAAATAAAGAAAGCTGATTTTTGAAAGAAAGGATGTGTCTCAATAGTGAAGTGTAGCTATACCTCTTCTTTCCAGTATATAAGATTCAGAGAAAGAGGAGCTAAGAAAAAAAGTTCTGAAAATAGGCAACAATCTCCATAGTTCCTAGCATGTTCTTTGGCTGCCAGAAGGATTAAATTTGAAGAAAAATCAGATTCTTACTTTACCTGGGCCTGAACACACAGCTTAGAAGTGGCATACCTGAATGCATTGAACTGTTTGGAGCTATTTCATTCTCTAGAATATGTGCACTATATCCTTACATGTGTATTGGGCTTCATTAATATTTATGTTATGTGGCAAAAGACATGTTATTCAACATGCCATCGGAAGCTGGTTCTTAAACTATAAATCGGGGGAGGGGGGCGGGTATTAAGTCATTTGAGACATTTTTGCACATTCAGGAAAAGGATACTAAATTTTATTCCATGACCAACATCCTAAATTTTAGAGCAACTTTATCACCTTTGAGTTATCTAAGACAAGCTAGAGAAGGATTAGAATCTAGTGCTTGTCACCTTCTTATTTCATCCTTGGTTCCAGTACATTGGGCTATTTTAAACTTTATCTGTCATAAACCCTCCTCTTTGAACACATCAGCTAAGCTTACTAACTATGTCTTGACCTAAATCACTGATGTTGAAGAAAAAAGAGCCGTGGCTAGGAAGGGTGGCTCTCCAGGGTTATGTCACCTAGCAGTGTAACACTTGCTGAGTTCTATCATTCAGGCAGTAGAAACCCACCAGATGACACTTTTGTCCTGCCTAGACCTCTGTAATTTGTCTACAAGAGTACCTTTGGAAGGCGTTGTCTTTGATGAAAACAAGGTATACCACTGCGGCATCACCAATAGGGGTTCTGTTAGTACCCATTCTGCACAGTATTTGTCTGGTTCTGGAGATACAAAATGGTAGAAGACATGAGCCCTGCAGGCAAGGACTTTACAAGTGGACAGAGGAGTCAGAAATTGTACCTTTGTTGTCCCCTAGAATTAAAACAGACCATAATGTATTTTCCAAGTATGTACCAAGTATCTTTTTTTTTTTTAATTAGCATTTTCCTACCCAACCCTTTACTTTCCACCTTTTTATATTATGTTAGATTAGTTATATATAACCGGCCTGTCTATACTTTCCATTCATTCTCTATGTAATATTTGAAATGTGGCTTTTGCCTCACTCATTATCCCAAAACTATTGTCCCCAACATCCCAAAGAATCTCATGGTAGTAAAATCCTTGATTTTTTCACTTGAATGTGGTTAAAAACTCTCTCCTTGACCAAACTATAGCATGGCATCTAGCAGCTTAGGCTATGCTCCTAGGATGACCCTCCCCATTAAAATGCCTGCCTGAGAAAGCTCAAGACTGCCAGGAGAATGTACTGTTTGTTCCAGCCAAAACCTGGCAATAGGCAGATGGTCCCTTGAACCCCTCTTAGAGCTGATACTTTAGAAACTTTGCAATTATAAATCCTTTCTCTGCTCCTTTGAGATGTAAGTCTTCCAACCACCTAGAACTTTCTTCTCAGGAACCAGAGAGTTGTCTCTTTGAAAGGCAAATGTCTAAGGAGAGAACTATCGAGAGTGTTTTCTTTGGGAAGGTAAAGGCCTGATTTTAGTGGGCACCTTGCTCTAACTTGCACCACTGCTTCTTGTCATAAAGATTCAAGAAATTTGTTTCTCCTCTGAATAAGCACCAATTAGCAAATCCTGGTGGCCAGCCTCGCTTAATGTCCCTCGGGGCCTTTCCCTTAGCACACACAGCCTTTGAAAGGTCTCCTGCATTCTGCTTCTTTGCAGTTGAGCTCTAATCATGCTGGACCCCCCTATCCTATTGCGATATTTATTGCTAAATAAAATCTATCCTTACTGCTTTAACTGGTGTCAGCTTTGTTTCTCTTTGACAATGTTTTATCACTTCAAATTTGTGGTGTCTGAAATCAAAATATTAAGAGTAGTTGTTTGCAAAAGAAACTGAACACCAGATGAAAAAGAAGTTACCTGCTCTAGAAAATATATTGTTGAACTAGCACACCTTTAGGCCCCTTCCAGGTCCAATGTCCAAACACACCTTCACTGGTTTCTCTTTATGTTTTTTTCTTACTATTTCCCCTGACCTTGAACCCCTCTTCCCTACACCTCTCTATACTCTAAGATCTAAGACCGGTGGAAACCCTCCAAGAGGCAAGGATTCCTCCCCTAGGTCAGGGGTGCGATCCACAGCCTGGGATTGACCCCTAGCGCTACCATTTGACTTTCTCCCTGTCTCATCCAATTACCTTTCCGTGACTCCACAAGGGCAAGGGCGTCATCTTGTAGAACTCAGTCTCAGACCTTTGATAATTTTCTTACACATAGTAGGCTTCAGGAAATATTTTCTCAAAAGAATGATTTATCTGGTGAATACGAAACCAGCCAGAGAAACTTGGGATTACCAAGATTAATTTTTGTAATTTTAATTTTTTTCCACAATGCACCAGTATTACTTTTGTAAATAACAAAATAATAAAGATTTTAATTTTAAAAATTCAAGAGAAGGCAATGTAAACTTTAGTTCTTCGCTGGTTCGAATCGCTTTATGTTTCAAAACTTGTGGAATTTAAATTAATGAAAATGTTCATAATACCATTTAAGGTAGCCAAAAAATCAAAGCAAGACCCTCTCAGTTTTCAGTCTATCAGGGCTGGAGATAGAAACCTGTCTTTACTGATGCTAGTAAGAGTGTGAGATAAAACTGCTTCAATTTTTTTTGTTTCAGGAATTCTGAAAGAGATCTGTTGCTAAGGGAAATCAGGTAGTTTTTGTTTTGTTTTGTTTTTTTAACTATAAACAGCTCAGCTTAACTGTAATTTACTATTTAAAGTTATTATTTACAAAATAAGTCCCACTTCAGATGGGAAGACTCAGGATGACCTCTCCAGAGAAAGAGAACAGATAAAGACAAAGATAAGAGCAGGTGACCATCTGAGAGCACTGTGGAAGTCAGATTCAGGGCCAGTCTGTCTCCAGGCAAAAAAGATGGCTGCCTCTTTCTTCATGGAGAGGTTTTCTAATTAAATCGAGAGGCAAGACCAACCAGGAAAAGGAAGACATGTATCAGAGGGAAAAAATTCAGAACTGAGATTTGTGAGTTAATTCAATAACTTTTTACACATCCAAGTGCCACATTCATAGTTAGAATATCTTTACCACATGTATTGTCAGATACTTAAGGCTTCTTTAATTGTTTGTACACTGAATTGTTAAAAATAATTTAACTTTGTCCTAAAGAATGATATGAAAATCATGAAACCCATAAAAACCATGTCCGATATGCATAATTTAAAAATGCAGATATAAATAAACATACATGCTTTTAAAATGTCCTGTCGTGAACCTCCTAAAATTATCTCATGTACCTTCAGAGATGAGTACCACATTGGGAAACATAGCTGTAATTGAGCGCAATGTCCAGTGTAGGGCAGTTAACGAAAGATTTTTTCTTTACAGCAGTGTTTCTCAAAGTGGAGATTTTGCGCTGTGAGTGGGTTTTAAAATATGGGCGTTTGTATGGAGAGGCAGGGACTATTGCATCTGGGAAAGCTTGTGACTGGTTCAACCAAAAATGACATTGTGTGACTTTTGAGGCTGGGTCAAAGAAGGCTCTGTGCCTTCTGCTATTCCCTGGATCCCAGAGCCTTGGGTAAGCAGTTTGAGTTCCCTCTGTGAGAGGCCATGCAAAGGTGTTCAGGTTGAGAGATGTGGTGAGCCCAGCCTTCCAGCCAACCTTGCCAACGCGCCAGTCACGGGAGCCATCTGGAACATCAATGCCTCCACTGAGAACACACCGAAGAGAAGGATCAGCCGAGCTGTCTGAATTTTTGACCTACAAAATTGCAGATATAATAAAATCATTGCCTTTTTAAAGCCATTACATTTGGAAGTTGTTGGTTACACATCAATAAATAGGACTATGTCAGAATCACCAAGGGAGCTTGTCAAAATGCATATTCCTGGGCCCTTAGGTAAGAGTTACTAAATCCAAATCTTTGATAATAGGGCCCAGGCATCTGAATTTTATTTAGCCCAGCTTTCTGGATGTCTTGGGTAGACACTAGAGTTTAAGAAACATTCTTTTAGAGCCATTGATTAATCAGTTCATTTATTAATTCTACCAATGGTCTATTCATTGACCATTTCTATGAATCTGGGCATGTGCCGGGCATCAGGGGTGACTGTAACCCGGATTATAACCAGGCAGACTACAACACTGTCCCTGGCCTCAGGATGCCAATGATCATGAGGAGCACATTTCAGTTCAGTGCGTTGAAGGAGAAGACACTGCATCTTTTTCTCTGTGGGAAAGCGAGGGACAAATTCCAGTTCGGAACTGCTATACTTGGTTCAAGGCCTCCCAAACCTATTACAAGACATTAAAGAGTCATGGCTAAAAATCTAGGTGCACTTAAGGAATTGAATCCACTGGTGTTCCAGAAACAGCCACTTTAGCAGAGCCTTAGTGTCCTTGAAAGAGGTTGGGGGCAGCTGCCTGAGGCTCTCTGTCACCTTTCATTACAAGAAGAAAGCCCATTTGGGTGGTAATCACACAATAGAATATATAGATGTCAAATTATAATGTACACCTGAAAATTTTATAATTGTATTAACCAATGTTACCCCAATAAACTTAATAAAAAAATTTTTTTAAAAAGAAGAAGAAGAAGAAGAAGAAGAAGAAGAAGAAGAAAGCCCAGGCCTCCCAGGGGCAAAGCAAACACTACCTCAGCTCCAGCCCCAAGTTTGTTTGCCCTTGAAAATGACATTCATTTGTATATTTTCTCCTAAATAGAAAAGTGATGATAGATGGTTCATGACAGAAAACATGGAAAAAAACTGAAACAAACAAAAGCTCGCTCAGGGGTCTAACCACAGTCTCGTTGAACGTTAAGAGATTGCTCCGTCATGCACACCTGGGTTTGAATCCTGGCTTCATGTAAACTCTGCAAGCCTTGGTTGTCTCATCTGAAATTAGATTGCCCACCTCTTAAGACTCTTGTGAGGATTAAGTAAAAATGTACAGTCGGCCCTTCGTATCCGTGGGTTTCACGTTCACAGATTCAGACAACCTCAGATTGAAAATATTTTTAAAATTCCTAAAAGCTGATCCCTAAACAGTATAGTATAACAACTATTTACACAGCATTTACATTATATTAGGTATTACAAGTAATCTAAGGATGATTTAAAGTATATGGGTAGATGTCCATAGGCTATATGCAAATACTACGCCATTTTATATAAGAATTGCATCTTGAGGATTTTGGAATTTGGGGAGAGGGGTCTTGAAACCAATCCCCCGAGGATATTGAGTGTATATGTGTGTGTCCATGTGTGTGAGTATAGTTATTATTTTTTCTAATAATCTGGAGCGTTTCTCTCTAGTCTTTTTCTTTTGTATATGCCTGTATATTATATTGTCTGTTGATTATTTTACAGCACTCCTCCCCCACTTCCCCATTGGGCCCTGTGGCAAATCCTGTCATCCAGATGGTCCCAGCTCTGATCCCCAGCCCCCATCTCTCTCCCAGAGCGAGCCTCAACTCCCAACTGTCAACTGGATATTTTTATTTGGATCTCTTGCCATCCTTTATATGCAACATGCCTAAAAAAACTTCAATTCCACTCTCCCAATCCTTTCCTCCAAAGAGACACAATTTCTTAAATCCCTATTTCTAACAAAAATTCTAGTACTTTACTGTGATCAACATGCTAGAGTAATATTTAACTCTATCCTCCATTTTATCTTTTATAGAAGAACTTATGCCAGAGGTTCATCATTTGTCTACTTTGCCTTCCTTCCCAGTGCTATAGGAACCAGACTGGGTTAAAATCATCTCACTTTTGGTTCATTGTTTCATTCTCCTACGTAGCTCCCCAACCCTCCCATACCCATCACTCTCACCTCCAAATCATTGCATGTAACAGACTAGTCTTTAAAAATAACACAGTAACTCTATCAATGTCTTACAAAAGCCTGACTCCACAGTCTCAGAAAATAGGATCCAACCTTCTCAACCAGGCTTCTAAGATCTTTTAAAATGTGATTGTCCCTACTGGCTCAGCCACAATCTTCCTAATGTTTTCTTAATTTTTCTGGCGTCTGACATGTGACATAAACCACTGTTGTTACAGTAATTAAAATAGAATTCCCCTGCATGGAGGCCTAAATTCTCCGTGCCTATGGTCAGGTCTAGTGTGCATCTTTCTCCATCAGATGGAACACTCTGAACACCTCAAGGAAAGAGGAAAGCTTCTGATTTTGAAAGCCCCTTCAGCTCGTAACTTTGTCTTGCATTCTGCAGTGATTCTGTCACCCACATTGTGGCAGAAAACAACTCTGGTTCAGAAGTCTTGGAGTGGCTTAAGGTACAGAATATAAAAACCAGCTCACAGCTACAACTCCTCGACATCTCCTGGCTGATAGAATGTATGGGAGCAGGAAAACCAGTGGAGATGACAGGAAAACACCAGCTTGTCGTAAGTGTCACAGTTGTGATTTTCATTGTCCTTCACTTGGTGATTAGGAACGTGGGTTATAGGATCAACAGGCCTGGGCTAACCCTTAGATACTCTGCTTACTCCCTGTGTGGCTGTGGGCAAGTCACTTTTCTGAGCTTCAGTTTCTTCCTCTATAATATGAGAAAACAATAGTGCTTACCTCATAAGATGGTTTTGAGGATTAGAATAACATATGTAAAACACTTAACACAAAATCTGACCTAGGCACTTAATAAATGGTAGCTATATTTATGAATAAGTCTATATACTAATATTTCAAAATATTGAAGCCTTGATGTTCTGGAAGCTAAATAATGAGGGTTCCAATTTTTTTTGGTACTATAAACATACATAAAGAAAAAATTAAGAAAGTGAGCTCTTAATTCAAAATTTTTCACCAATAGTGCTAGAATCTTCAGGAAGAAGGTTTAGACGATAACTACATAAGTTCATGGGATAGGAAAGTGATATTTTATTGATGGTCCTTTTCATGTTTTTTGTTTTCCTGATTGCAAAAGTAATACATGTTAATTATAGCAAATTTAAATATTAGAGATTTATATAACATAAAATTCGACTCTTCTATAATTTTATCCTCTTTCCAGAGATAATTGCCATCATACTGCCTTCAATTTTTCTTCATACATACATCTATTATTATTACTATCGATTGTTACTAAAAATAGATGCTTATGCTTTTGTTTAGGTGAGAAGAGACTATTCGGCCAGCTCCAACACGGAGCCCCAGAAGACTCCAACACTTGTCAAAAAGATCTCTCAGTACGCGTGTCAGAGAAGAACCACGTTAAACAACTGTAACCACGTATTCACGGTAATGAGGTTTCACAACTCCCAGAGCAAAGGAAGCACTTGCCGCTTCTTTCCATGGACCTACAAATTAAATTATGAAAATTTCTGAAAATCTAGACGAGTTTTCCCCACACTCACCCACTCACCCAGGCCAGATCTCTCGTTTTTCTTTCTGTCACGAATGGATCTATTTCTGTCATGGAAATGTACAAATACATTTGGATTATATTCTTTAGAGATGATAAATTACTATTTATTGAGAATTGTCATTATTGGGCACAATACTTGTTGAAGGCAAATATTCTGAAAAATCAAATACTGTAGTTAGTCCAGAACATAGTAAGAACAAATTACACAAACATAGCAATTAGGCATAAACAGCCTTTGCTAGGAAATCAAAAGATTGGGAGACAGCAGACCTAGATTCTTGCTTTTCTGATATTAATTAGCTTGGGTAAGTTAATTCCTCTCTCACAGCCTCAGTTCCCTCATCCAGTCAATTAGAAATTAGCTAGATCATCTCTAAAGCCCCATCCAGCCCTGCGGTTTGCCAATTGTGTTTCAAATGATCCTAACGAGCCCATAACTGCTCATCCTTCAGCCTGCAGTCAGGTGAATAAAACATGCAGTAGTATATCAAATACAAAACTTCTCATTTCTAGCCTTCCAGCCCTAGGAAATTGCCGCTACTGGCCACCATGAGCACGATGCCACACAGCTGCAGCTGCTCTTTCTCTGCTAGAAGTGCAAACAAGCCCTACCTTAAATAATTCCAGCCTTGGGTGTGTACCTCTCATTTCGACAAGTCTATGTTAAGCGCTGACCATGTTTTATGTACTAGCTAAGATATGAGGATATTAGTGATCGAGGTAGAATCCTGGCCACATGCTGGTGGGAGGGTCGGCAAGCAAAGAGAGAAGGAGCACACTGAGTAATGACTAGTAGGATACAGTGAGCACAAGACCATGTTTTGGTTAAATCATTCCTGAATATCTAATGGCAATGAACTCAGTTTCCTTACAAAGCACTTTGTGGTCTATCTTTTCAATTCGACTCTCTTCATCCAACAAGGGAGGGGCACAAAGGTACTGAAGACCGGATCCTGACCAGGTGGTGTTCCAATGCTTAAAGGGGAGCAAGAGATGTTTGCAAGTGTCCACTGGCTCAGGGACAAAACATAGACCGTGTTTTACTCCTCATCTGGTTCTATTCTTCAGGATGCCTTTGAGGTACTGGCTGAAAATTGTGAGTTTAGAGAAAATGAAGTCTTCTATTTGGTATTTATGAGAGCAGCTTCTGTACTTAAATCTCTGCCATTCACAATCACCAGTATGAAGGACACAGAAGGAATTCCTTGCCTGGGGGACAAAGCAAAGTATATCATAGAGGTAAGGGTGAAATGTGACTTGTCACATCTCCTAATAGGTAGGTAGTGAGATATGTAGGAAAGGAGAGAGAAAGAGAGAGAGAGAGAGAGAGAGAGACAATAGATTTTCCTGTCAACTATATGGATGTATTCATGGCTTACTTTACTTTCTCTTGATAGATTAGATAGATGATAGATGATAGATGATAGATGATAGATGATAGATAGATAGATAGATAGGTGGATAGACGATAGATGGTTGGATAGACGATAGATGGTTATATAGACAGACAGACGATAGATCGATAGAGAGATAATAGATGGATAGAATCCATACCTCAATATTTTCACAGTTGGAGCTATGTGGGGCCAGCTAAGTGGAAAAAGAACTCTCCTGTATTATTATTAATCTCAGTGAAAATCTCAGGTGACTTAAAAGCTTGACATCGGGGGATGGTCTGACTTCAAACACAGGCTGTGTGAAGGACTTCAGTTTCGTCAGGGGATGTCACCCCCCAAAACGGTAGTGGGTATAACGAGCAGTAGAGCTGATTCTGCTTTTCAGTGTATATGTTTCAGAAAGAGAGCCAGGGGTGGGTGTTTATTTATAAATGGTGTTGAAGGATTCCCCAGCAAGGCAAGTTGGTCATTTAGGAGTATGTTTCAGTGCAGTCAAGTGCAAGGTAAATTATTCAAGAAAAATAATCCTAATTCTATCTAGAGGAGAGTGGGTAGCTCTGAGCTAAACATCATAAGGGTTTGAACTTGAATTGGCTCTTCAATGGGTCCAAAATGAACCCACTCAGATGAAGAGTCTTCTTGTTTCAGGAAGCTCATATCCATTGAAAAAAAGTATCTCAAATATTTAGACACACTTTTGTCAGTGAATATTCTGGTTTGGTGTTCCGCAGATTTGGACCCGAATCATTTTGTACTTTTATTCCTGAGGATATCCTCTATACGATGTGTGTGCATTTTTTTTTTTAATCAAGCTACCAGATCATGAGTTTGGGAGTCTTGGACTGTGATTGTCCAACATCATTAATTTAAAATATTTTTCAATTGTTCATGTAGGAAATTATTGAAGATGGAGAAAGTTCTGAAGTTAAAGCTGTGTTAAATGATGAACGATATCAGTCCTTCAAAGTAAGTGATTTTACATATATTCATCGAAAATGGTTTTTCACTTAATCCTATTGCTTATTCTAGGTGGTTTTATTAGTCAGCTCAAGCTGCCCTATCAAAGTGCCATAGACTGGGTGGCTTAAAAAGCAAATATTTATTTTCTTGCAGTTCCGGAGACTGGGAGTCTGAGATCAGGGTGCCAGCGTGGTTGGGTTCTGGTTAGGGTCCTCTTCCTGGCCTGCAGATGGCCTCCTTCTCAGTGTGCCCTCACATGACAAAGAGGGAGCATAAGCTCTCTAGTGCCTCTTTCTACAAGGGCACTGATCCCATCATTAGGGCCCCACCCTCATGTCGTTATCTAAACCTGCTTACCTCCCAAAGATCCCATCTCTAAACACTGCTATATTGAGGGTTAGGGCTTCAGCATATGGATTTAGGAAGGGAGGGAGGTGCCATTCAGTCTACAGCAGTGGTCTAGGAAGCAGATGTTTAATGCTCGATCTTGTTGCCGTGCTATGGTAAGATACAAATTACCTTACCTTCAGGAGTCTGTCATTCATGGGTACAAATATAATGGGGACACCAGAACCGTGGGACAAAACAAACAGGCTCTTAAAGAGCAAATCTGTGTTGGAAAGCGACTCACTGCATCCTCATCTACTTTGAAGCAGAGTTCGTTACCTCTCAATATTCCCTACCTTAGAGATGCAGGCAGCAGGGACGTCTGCCAGTGCCTTCAGAAGGGATGCATAGGCCTAAAAGGTGGTCATGGGCAGGAGCCCAGCCATGGAGTGCAGACAGACCGAGTTTGAGTCTGGGCTCTGCCACTTTCCAGCTGCGTGATGGTGGAGAATTTAGACAACCTACATGCTCTTCCCTCTTTAAATTGCAAGGATAAATATGCAGAGCATGAGTGTGTGTAAGGAACCCTTGGCAAGGGGAAATACCTAATAGGGATAGCCGTCGTCACGCATTGACAGCACAGGCCATCACACAATCGGATTACACAGAAGCCCTATGCAGATGCCAGAACCTGCTTCTCATGTTTGTTTCATTTATCAGGGAAGGACCCTTCTGAAACAAAAAGGTCTCTAAAAACTTTACACTTTTTTTTAATCTCTGGACCTTGAAAGTATCACTTCATTGCCATAATGATTATTTTAGAAACTAAAAGTGTGCCTTTCCCTTTGTTTCAGCTATTTACTTCTGTATTTGGAGTGGGATTGAAGACATCTGAGAAATGGTTCAGGATGGGTTTCAGAAGCCTGAGTAAAATAAGGTCGGACAAAACCCTGAAATTCACACAAATGCAGAAAGCAGGTAAATTATCTCTCCTAAAAATCTCCCATTGTTCCCATGGGCTGGGCAGGTTGTAGTAGAGCTCTAAGTCAGTTGAATTTCAACTCTACTCTTGGTGAGCTGGGTCGCTTGTGGGGCCTCTTTTCATGCTATGGTTAAAAGCACACACTTTCAGAATCAGACAGACCTGCATCTACATCCTGGCTCCAGTTATGTCAACTTGAGCAAGTTCGTTAAAACTTTTGAGCCTAAGCCACCCCATCTATAAAAGGGAGATGACATTGGTACTGAAATAGGTACCAATGCTTAACGCACAGGCCGAATACACTCTTCGTGGTGGCTGTCGTCATTCTTTTATGTTCTGATGTCAAATCAGGTCGCAATGTTGATCTAATTTTTACTGAACTGTCCCTTCTGAGCATTTGGGTCCCAGTTGGGATAGAGGCATGGATGAGAGAGTTCACATGGAGGTTTGGGGTGTAAAGAATATTTGAACTAACTAGAGTTGTTGCCCAGAACAAGTATGGATCTGCTTTAAAAACTGTAAAACATCAGGACATAGAAGGGAAATGGTAGAAATCTAGACACAGGATTCATCTACCCCGCTGGACTTGTTAACCTGAGAAGTGTTGACATAGACACCTGAAAACCTGGCAGCACGTCCTGGAGGTTGAAGGTGGCTTGGTCACTACCATTTATGGAGGGTCCCAGTTTTAGAAATGAAGAAATGTCAATATAGGATCAAAAAAAAAAATTGTACACATTTTAAATGTCTGCTTTTGATATGCAATAGAAATACAATATAATTGGTATTTGAAAGGGAATACCAAATGTCTGCTTTTGATATGCAATAGAAATACAATATAATTGGTATTTGAAAGAAACCAAAGCCAGTATGGTTTCTGAGTTACAAAGAATGATAAAGTCATCCACATTTTTAATGATATTAAAGTAAGGGAATCTTCTACAAAAGACCACCAGAAACAAACAAACAAACAAACAAACAAAACCTCTCTTCTGTTTAAGTGATAAAATAAAAAACAAGCAACTCTTGTTTTATACAGAATTCTAGGAATGCCTTCCTATCGTACTCACAGCTTAAAACCCCTGGATGTATGTATTCCTTTAGCAGCACTGTAATGAATGGAATTGTCAATGGGAATAGTTTAGAATACCACAGAGCAGTGGTCCCTAACCGTTTTGGCACCAGGATGGTACTTCTATGAGAATCTAATCCTTGATGATCTGAGGTGGCACTGAGGCAGTGATGCTAGACGAAGCTTTGCTCCATTGCTGGCCACTCACCTCCTGCTGTGTAGCCTGGTTTCTAAGAGGGAGGCCACAGAGGCCTGGGTGTTAGAGACCCCTGCCACAGAGGATAAGCTAATTGAACACGGTGAAAGTATGATCCACAGGTCAGATGGAAAACCTGATTCAGTTTTACTTATAATCACACTTGGTTTTAGTTCCCTGAGGCTTGAGGATTCACATGCCACATTGGCCTTGAACAGTCTGAAATATAACAGCACACATATAAATAACATTTCTCAGGTGTAATAAGTTTCTGGTAATAAGTTAACCTCCCCAACCGTACCAAAAAGGAAAGCAAGAAAGCCAATTAAGTCGCTCTCATGGGTGTCAACAAATTATTGCATTCTCTTCATGTCATACCTGATGTGTGTACATATTCTTAAAGAAACGGTTAACCGTGACTTCTGGTATATGTGCATCCCGAATAAGCACAGCAGCCGTATGGTTATCAAGTAAGTTGTGCTGTGAATATCAGTCCTGATGAAAAATTTTGTATCGATAAGAGCCTAATGAAGCATTTCTTTTTATTTTTTCACATGAATATTTTATGTATTTCATTTTATTAAATTAATTTTTTTATTGTGGTAAGAATACTTAACATGAGCTCCATCTTCTTAGCAATTTCTTACCCATTGGTACCATAACTTATTTATTCATTTTCTGTCCATGGACATTTGAATTATTTCGTTTTTGGTTATTATGAAAAAAAAAAGTGCTATGAACATTGTTGTACCTGCTGATATATATGTTCTCATTTTTCTTGTGAGTATCTGAGAGTGAAATAGTGCTGAGTCAGAGGATAATTAGCTACTTATTTAGCTGTAGTAAATACTGTCCAACAGTTTTCCAAAGTGATCGAACCACTTTACATGCCCGGTATCACTGTATGAGATTTTTCCATTGTTCCACATCCTCACCCACACTTCCTATTGTCAATCGTTTCTGTTTTGTTTGTCCTCTGGGTAAGTAGTGTTATCTTACTGTCGTTTCAGTTTGCATTTCTCTAATGACTGTTACAAGTGCTTTAGGGAACAATTCCTCTTCCAAGAGGTTTCTGTTCAAGTCTTTCTCCCTTTTTAAGTAGGTCATTTTGTCTTTTACTTATTGATTTGTAGGAGTTAGTTTATGTTCTGGCTGTAAGTCCTTGAGTAGACAGATGATATTTAAATCTCTTCTCCCAGACTGTAGATTGCTCCTCACTTGCTCAATAATGTCCTTTGATTAGCCCAAGTTCTTATATTTAATGAAATCCAAATTATCAATCTCTTCATTATAGCTAGGGGTTTTCCCACTCTGTTTTAGAGCTATTTACTTACACTTGAGATCATTAAGATATTTTCCTGTTTTCCTTCAGAAGTCTGATTCTTTTTAACCTTTGCATTTAGGCCTATGATCCACATAACATTAACAGATTTTAAGTGTGCAGAGAGTATTGTTAACCATATGTACAATGATGTACAGCAGAGCTCTAGAATGCAAATCTACCCTCTTCTTATTCTTGACTAATTTTTTAATTCATCTATTACCTTCCAATCCTGAATCTTCCCATCTCAGATCATTTTGCATTGTCTTCTTTAAGTAAAAAGGCACAACTTATTGATCAAGAGGGCTGGTACTTCAATAAGAACTTGGATTTGAACAGCTTGGTTTCTACAGGGATATGAAATATTGTCTCTTTCTTAATCAGGGCGTTATAAGCCTCTCAGTCAGAAAGTAAAGAGCATTGTTATCATGAAAATTTCACAACCAAGAGAATAGAAACAACTGGTCTCTGTGGAACGGTTTGGTTTTGATACTCATGGCCACATTAGCTCTTACTTGGGGCAGAATCCCCTCCCACTGAGAGCTGGTCCATTCACACAAGACGTGTCGCTCTTTCCACTGACGTGTCCAATGCCTCTCAGGATTCCTCTATTATGATGACCTTGTCAGCTGTGTGACCAGGGCAGAAGCAGAAGCGGTCAGCGTGCTGGTTAAAGAAGCTGTCTCGGCATTTCTGCCTGATGCCTCCGTCACTGTGACAGGAGGATTCCGGAGGTAAACAACAAGGGCTACCTTCACCTCTTCTCCTCTGACATCTACAGTGAATCCCCACGTTCAGGACTGAAAGTACTGAACATGGCACAAAAGGCCTTTGGTGGTCTGGCGCCAGCCTCTCCCTGCACCCTCATCTCTGACACTTCATGTTTCGCTCCAGCAATCCCCAGTGGCTTGTCATTCTTTGCACACACAGAGCTATTTCTTGCCTCTGTGACTTTGCTCAGAGGACACTTCTGTTTGAACTGGCTTTCCTCAAATCATCATCTGGCTGACTTCTCCTCATCCTTTAAGACTCAATTCAGATGCTACCTCCTCCAGGAAGCCTTCCTCGATTCTTTCTTCCTCATGCATGCTTTCCCCACTAATTATATTATGTGAATATATTTTTGGTTTGCTTGTTGTCCTGCTTTTCTATGAGTGTGTGTGTGTGTGTGTGTGTGTGGAGGGTGCATGTGTGAGTGTATAGAAGAAATAATATTTTGTGTCATTTTTTACTCACATGATTATATACATACTATGTATGATTTCTTATTGTTTCTGTGTCATGAATTTATTTTGCAAGAAGTACAGTTGTGCAACCAAGGATATTTTGTTCAAAAAAATGTCATGAGCATTTTGTGTTGTAAACCTTAAGGGTAGGGCATAGAAACAAAGGTGACTTTTAAAATTGAAAGCTCAAAATCTAATTTATTTCCATGTTATACTGTTTTTTTTTAATCAGAGGTAAGAAGATTGGGCATGATGTAGATTTTTTAATTAGCAGCCCAGGATCAACAGAGGAAGATGAACAACAACTTTTACCTAAAGTGATAAACTTATGGGAAAGGAAGGTAAGAGGAAAGATCAAAAGTGGATGTTTGGACACTCAAGCATTATATTAATATCATTGAATTTTGTACACTATTCACTTCATAACTGTATAATGGCCACCTAATTGATGCTCAATTATTTTCAATAGCTAACACAATGCCACATGATATACAGTGAGATGTACCCACTTTGGGTCCTAGAGTCCATGTTATGAATATGTACCTTGTTTATACACACTTTTCTATTACTAAATGGGCTGAGATGGTTTTGTCTCTGCATTGGACATGCAGAAGCATTCAACCCCTAAACAGAAGGAAGAGAAGGCACTGTGAAGACCTGGGAGGTATGAGCAGGGGGCAGGGCAAGGGTCAAGGTCAGGCAGGATGGCTAAGACTGGGATAAAATCAGTCTGAGATGTATCTCTGGCTCCTCAAACTCTATGCTGGTGGTCAATGGCCACCTTGACTTTGTGCTGAGATGGAAAGAAGGAAACTAATGAGTGTAAGCTGGGCTCAGCAAAGGTCATGGCTCAGGGGCCCCCGCCCACTGAGGACATCAGACTTTCCACAGGCCACCTATTGCCCACTGGAGGAAGCAAAGGATGGCCCTGTGGCCAGAGCCACCTGCAGAGCCCTGACTCCTGCCAGACTCTAGTGGGAGCTCTACTTCCCAAAGAGACTAGGGGACCCTTCCCATGACCTGGAGAGGGCTGGGGCTAGCGTTTTTTTAGCACAGCTTTATCCTTCCTGAGTGATGTAGCTTCTGCTGGGAGTGGACCAAACTCCCTGATGCACCAGAGAGAGAGGCCCTCAGAAAACATGAAAATAAGAGTTAGAGACACGCAACCCCAGAGTCAAGAGTGCCAGAAGTGAAGACCCAACTTTGGAACTGAATCCACATTCACCTGTGAGGCCATCCCAAGCCCTCTCTGTCTCTCGCAGGAGAGGGGGACCCAAGAGTGAATGTAATAGGCCGAGTCAGGAAAAGGCAGGACAAAGAAGCATTAGCCTTACTGCTTTGCTCAAGCAGGAAAGATGAAAAATTCTCATGGATAGACAGCACAACTGTGGACCCTGCTAGCTGAGGCCTGGGTGGACACAGGGCTGCCTGGCTCCCCACTCTGGGGCTCCTGCAAGACCTTGGTTTGGCCTTGATTTGTAGGCACCACCCTTCTCATACTCTGAGACTGTCCCAGTCCAAGATGGGGATGGGGCAGGGACATGGTGACAGGGAGCCTTGTTCTCATCGGTCTTTCCTCAGCTTTTAAGCAGTCTTACTGATGGTTCCCCAGCAAAGAAATGGTCAGGCACTGGTGGAGGCTGACATTAAGCACGTGGGTTTTATATTTGGGATTTTCAAAACAACGCTGCTGCTTATTGGCCATCTGACCTGGGATGCTTTACTTAATTTTTCCAAGCTTCTCTTTCCTTACCTTAAAACAGGGATAACAAATCTCTCTTTATTTCATTAATGGAGAGGATTAACTGATAGAATTGGATAAAGCACTTGGTGCAGTGCCTAATCAATGCCTAATAAATGGTGGCTTTATCATAATCTCTCCTCATGCATAATTAGTTCTTAAACTCTGCCAGAGAGCCAGGCTGTGTGCCAGGTGAGGGAACTTGACAAACAGGAAAAAACAGCCATGTTTTGCTCAAATCTGTAAAACGTTTGTTAGGAGCTTTCATTGGAGCCCAGTGTAAAATTGCAGACCCTGTCAAGCAAGGACTCTTTCTGACATCTTTCTATTTGTTTTCAGGGATTGATTTTATACTATGATCTTGCGGAGTCGACATTTGAAAAGTTAAAATTGCCTAGCAGGAAGGTGGATGCTTTAGATCATTTCCAGAAATGCTTTCTGATTTTAAAATTGTACCATCAGAGGGTAGAAAGTGACAATTCCAGCCAGCAGGAAGGAAAGACCTGGAAGGCCATCCGCGTGGACCTGGTCGTGTGCCCCTATGAGTGCCATGCCTTCGCTCTGCTGGGCTGGACCGGCTCCCGGGTAAGTGCTACCTGGATCAGTGGGGTCAGTGGCCTAGAGGAGTGACAGTGGCAGTAGGGACAGGCGACAGGGGAGGGGGCAATGCCCAGAAACCTCTAAATCGGGCATTCCGCCTGCACATGGTCAAGTGAGACAGATTAATTTAGAAGAGTTATTCTCAAAGTGTGGTTCCCTAACGAGCAGTTTTTTTGACAGACATAAATCTCTGGGATCACAGCCTGTTGAGAAAGGGAAGAGTTCCAAAACAAAATCAGAGGTTATCCAAGGTCATGCCAGTGGCGGAAATGGTTGCCCTTTGTCTGTTTTGTTTTTAACACAAGGCACGTTTCCAGCACATTTCAGTTTCTTCTCTGGTGTCTCAGAAATTACCGCTCTTGTTTCTGCGGGCACTGACACGACACTAAGCATGCTAGGTGACTTTAAACAAATTATTTAACCTCTTCAAGCCCCAGTTGCTCCACCTCTCTTGACGCCCACATCTTAATGCTGTCATCGGGGTTCAGTGAGATGCCACGCATATTTCAATGTGGTAAGGGCTCAGCGAATGGTAGCTACTTGCATTATTATATTTACGCCCCCGCTTATGCAACCACTGAAGGGGATGTGTTTTGTCCCCACGTGGATGCATGTTGGTGGGTGATCGGGATTAGGTCTAGTCTAAAATTTTATAGGTGAGAACTTCAATTTCACCTTTTTACTCAAAGATGTCTGTGCCTGGGAAATGTTCTCAAGACAATTCAAGTCATCTGAGAATCTCGCTTCAGCTTGGGGTCATTAATTTACCAAGCTGTCTGATCAACTAAGCTGACGAAGCTTCCTTAGGATGTTGTAGCCTAACGAGTTCCCAAGCAGGACACATGCACAGGGGCACATGAAATGTTCTAGAGCCATCTAGGTATGGTGCAATCTCTGGACTTGGTATTCATAAGTTAAAAACCAAAAGAAACTTCTGTTTTCCTCTGAATCATGTTTCTTCCAAACAGATCTGCTTAATTTGTCAGTATGACTTCATTTGCCAAGATTCCTTCAAGAGTATTGTCTGTGTTTGTGTCAGATGTTGGGAGAAGGCATGGAAACACATAGATGACTGTGGCCAGGTACCTTGGCTCAGCCAGACTCTTTACTAGCCCAGATGGCATCCCTTCACCAACTTTAAAAAGCATCTCTTCCTTATGATACCTTTCTGCCACTTTCCAGAAAATTGTCATAATAAACATGCACTTGTACAAAGACTACAAATGTGATTGGCACCTTCTAGAGTTTCACAGTGCACAACTTGTGCAACTGTATGCAGCAACCCTGGGCCAGCCTCTGAAGTTTGTTGTGACCGATGATATAGCCAGACTGTAGTACCATCACCCCTGCTGGATGTTCAGCTTCCTTCATCTGAAACATAAAGCAACAGCTTTGCCCTGCCTATCTCATGGTGTTGCTGTGAGAAGCTAGAAATTTTAAAGCAGAAGGCAGAACTGACCAGGGTAAAGAAACTGAGCTTTGGGATTCAGGAGTCTGAGTCCTAACTCTATCACTGGCTGTGTGGCTTCTGGTAAATTACTTAGACTCTCTGGGCCTTCTTTCCTCATCTGAAAAACGGGGCTAATAACAGCACCAACTTTGCAGGATTATAATGAGGATTAAATGAGATGGTGCTTTCATCTAAACACAATTTTGAGTCTAATTATGTACTTTAAACTGTTCTTTAAGAAGTGACATGATGCTCTCTTAGAAGCTGTTAAGTACCAGCCACAATAGAGCATGTCAGGAAATTAATATTAAGCGAGAACTCAGTCCAGTGCCTGGCATGGGGTAAGCTCCCCATAGATGTTAACTAGAATATCGTTGCCCGAATTATTGCCATGGCTTTTCTACTGGTCTCCCTACTTCGGCCCTGCCCTCTACAGCCAAGTGATCCTGTTGCAACATAAGTGAGATCAGATTACTTCCCTGTTCAAAACCTTGCAAGGGGCGCCTAATTTAACTGAGAGGAAACACCGCAGGTCTTGCAGCGGTTCACGAGGCCCTGCTTCATCCTCCCACCCCCTTATTTCTCCCAACTTCTCTGCTACTGCTCTCTCCCTAAAGGGGCTGGGCTCACCCCACCCTAAGGCCTCTGTTCTAGCAGTTTCCTCTGCCTGGAGTGGTCTTCCCCCAGAATCCACTTGGATAACTCCTTTACCTCCTTCAAGCCCTTGCTCAAATCCCACCTTCTCAATGAGGCCTGCCCTGTACACAGCGCTTACTTTTTAAACATATCATATAATTCATTTATTCTGTTACTGTGTCTTGTCTATGTCCCCTGCTCAAATCCCAGCCCCACCAGGGTAGACATCATTGCTTTGTTCAAGCACCCAGAACACACCCAGCATATAGTAGATGCTCAATAAATATTTGTTGAGTAAATAATATGTCTCCAAATGAAAGACCTCATTATAATCCCTAACAATCTATTAGGAAATGCTCCTGAGTTTTTAGCAGAGGAATTCAGGAAAATCTCTCTCACCACACAGAACTGGAGAGCCAATGGCGGCCGCTCACTGTTCCCATTATCCCCTCCTCTTCAGACTCCCCAACACACAGTGAGAGCAGCCACTATTCTAAGTGCTGGGGGGACAGAAGGAGAGTGACCCAGGGCTGGGGAGGAGGCCCTGTGCTTAGCAGCACCCGCTACTTTCGCAGACCAGCAGCTACAGTACCCAGAGTCTGCTTCACCTCAGTTCTCCCACAGACCTGGCTTCCCCTCTGCTGCATTGTAAAGGACTTCTGGTTGGGAAATCTGCCTTCTCACACAGCCAGGTGATGGTCTAGAAGGGCAGTTCCCACCCTCAGCTGGCTTTCCTGTTAGTGGGAAATGGCTCCTTGCCACTGGAGGGAGCAATTACCCCACGCTTTCTCCCCACTCCCACGTGGAAAAGGACGGTATTTCTAGATCTATGCTTCTCTCAGGAAAACCAACCTCAGTGACAACTTTGTTCACCATCCTCCTTTTCCAAGGTCTTCCTGTTCTCTAGCTTAGGCTTCAGGTGTTGCTCTCTGCAGCCTCAGATTCTACTCCTGGTCATAGGACATGCTAATCCAGGACAGGTGGCTCAGAACATCAGTTCTATAGAATCTCAGATGAGAGGATGGTAGAGCCAGGGGTGACCTCATGCACTTACTTCGCCCTCCTGTTTGACCAACCAAGATTCAGAGTCTGGTGACTTGTCGAGAGATGCACAGCCAGATAGGGACGAAATCCAGGCTGGAATCTGGGTCTCCTGACTCCTCATCCTCATTTACAATAGTGATATTCCAAACTATTACTTACCCAGCATTTACTCTGGACTGGATGTTATTCTGGACACAATCCTCACAGTATTCACTTACTCATTCAACAAATATTTGCCATATACCTTCTATGTGCCAGGCGTATTTGAAGAGGAATATAATTACGAACAAAACAAAATCAAATTTCTGCTTTCTGAGCTTACATTCTAGTGTGTGCACATGAGTATGGAGCTCTGTCATCTCAGAGCTTTGCCCTGGGGAGAAAATCCCTTTGAGAATGTTTAGTGGAGTTTAACCCCATTTAGTGGAATGTTTAACATTGAGATAGATATTTCTTTATAGGGGTTTAGATATCTCTAAACACGTAACACTGAAGATATCCTGGACCTGATAGTAACTTATTTTAGTTATCTCTCTCCAGCAGTTTGAGAGAGACCTCCGACGCTATGCCACACACGAGCGGAAGATGATACTGGATAACCACGCTTTATATGACAAGACCAAGGTAGAGCTATCTCCCTGACATGGGCCATTTTGATCCTCATCCCCAAAGCTGGCTCTCTGAGCACTTTCCCTGAACTGATTTTAATGTCCAGGTTTAGCTTCCTTTGCCCTGAGTGTCCTGTTGCCACAGATCACAGCTGAGGGCCACTGGAAAGATCCTGACAGGAGCACAGCCCCTACCTGGCCCAGAATGCACCCCAGGGGCATTGGGCTCAAAGATGATGAGCGCATAGGGCCCCCAGAACCAGTCCAGCAGTGAACATTGAATTTGGTATACCCTTGGTGTTTGCAATGAGTAACTCCAAAGAAAAAGATCCGTCTCTCTCAAATCACAAATGCTACCCAAGCACCTCTCAAATGCAGTGGACAGTAGCATTTTAGTGAACACTAGGTCATTAATGAGAATCTATTGCACAAAGGAGAGCAACAGAGCTGCCCTGAGATGTAGCTGAGTGGTCACTCACCAGCCATGTGACTCATTTGGTGTGCTAGACTTGCAGTCATGATTCGATTCATGTGTCAGCAAAATGATAAATTACTCTGTGAATTATGAAAAGTTAAATATTCAACTGTTAAATCCACAAGTACCAAGGTCTACTGTTCTGACACTAAACTAAGCTCTGGGGGGAAAGGTGACATAAAACAAAAGTAATAGTCTTTGCCATCCAGGAGCTTGTAGTCGAAAGAAGAGGGTTCCCAAAGAAGAATCAAGGCATGGCTGTCGGCATAAAGGGCTGTGGATGCTGGCAGGAATGCCTCAGATGTCGAGCATGTCAGTGGAGGCAGATTCTCATAATCCCATTTAGGAATATTTAAGGACTGACAGAGAGTAAATAGTTCAACGTAGGCAGGTGTCTCCTGTGTGCGCAACACTGTGCTATAGACAAGAAGGGATGAAAGAGAAGTGGTGCTGGCTCTTAAAGATCCTAGGGCGGGAGCCTGGTGGGGGTGAGGGCAGGTGTGGAAGGCCAGGAGGAGAACCCAGCACGTGCAAGTGTCCTATAATTGCCACTCCTCATTTCCTCCAGCAGCAGTACTTAATACCGCTGCATATCAGAATGACCCAGAGCTTTTAAATAAATTGATGCCAAGAACTCTGAGATTTTGACTGCATTAGACTGCAGTATAGCTCAAGAGTCCATGTTTTTTTTTTAAAAAAAAAAAAAACTTCTTCAGGTGGTTTTAATGAACAACTGTGGTGAAGATCTACAGACCCACAGGAAAAATACCAAGTGCCTTTCACTACATACGTAAAGCTATCACTATTTTACTTTGATTTATTAAGTGCCATATTTTGGGATGGGAAAATATAAAAATTACGGAAGTCAGTTAAGATGACTTTTTCTACTCAGAAGCAAGGAATTGTGTTTTGGCAATAATTCATTCTGACAAGACAGTTTTAGAGGTAAAAATTTCACTATGTCAGCGCTGAAATGCTTAGCAAAAATATCTGAATACACATATTTCTTCTTATGCTTTCAGAGGGTATTTCTCAAAGCAGAAAGTGAAGAAGAAATTTTTGCGCATCTGGGATTGGATTACATTGACCCATGGGAAAGAAATGCCTAGAAAAACTTATCGACGTTTTTTGCTGTTTTTGTTTGTTTGTTTGTTTCTGGGTTAAATAAATTATGCTTCATGTTATAGTGAAAGAGGCCTTAGGGGATTCTTTAAGTCTTACTGAAATGCAGATTGCTCCGAGAAATAATAGTTTGGGAAACATGATAAGGCACCACCTAGTAATATTGTGCTCAAAAATGCCATTTCTACAACTGTCGCTTAGAATTCATAATGCATCTTGCCATAGAAATCATGTCGTAATTGGTGGCTCTTTTCCAGAGACACTCATCAAAGCCCATTTTGCCCACAGTGTAGCTGAAATGCTGTATATTTCCATTAAAAAATAGAAGGACACAAGATGGTGCAGTCTTCTTTTTGTTACTCAACTATTATAAAATGCTCTTAAACAAAAATGTAACAAAATAAAAAAAAATAAAGAGTTTAAGATTTTTCTCGAGGGGCGAAACAGGTTTCATTAGAAGATCGGAGCTCCCGAGGCAGGAATCGCGGAACCGAGAGGTCAGGTCTTGATGTCCGAAATCCAGACCTCTCCTTCATCATATCAGCCTCTCTCCAAGAGAGGACTGGAAAACAAGGGAAGAAAACTGAACAAAATGGTAATGCCAGAGATAAATTGCTGGTCAACACAAACGTAGGAGGGCTGCCACCTAGAGGATAAGATGGGCAATACAGGCTTAGAAACAGGAGAGAGCCTTGTGGGTGAGAAGGCCAGGAAGACTTCGCAGAGAAAGAGGGATCCTAGCAATTGAAAGAATGGGAGAATTTGGATCCACACTGTTGTTTGCACTGGGCTGGATTTTTATCAGTTCGGGTAGTGACAAGTTAGTGGAACTCAGCCTTCCCCAGTGCCTCCTGCTTTGGGAGCAGGGCACCCTCTGGTGGCAAACAGAAGAACCTTTGGCAGCACGTACAACAAGATCATGGCAGATGAAGTAAGAAGCCCAAGAATATCGAGCAGGGCCTTGGAGACCTTATAGTCCATCCCCCTCGTTTTACAGATGAGGAACCAAGGTCAAAAAAGAGATACTGGTCTGCCCAACATCGCATAGTTAATGCCAGAGCTTTTGCTAATTCAACGCAGGATATGCACCCAGGCTGGCATCCCCTAATTACTGGATGTGTGACCTTGGATAAGTTACCTAACCTCTCCAAGCCTCAATTTCCTCTTTTGTGAAATCAAGATGACAATGGGTTTTCTCTTCGCATCTGCTGGAGGATTAAGTGAGGCAATGCTGTAAAGTGCTCGATTTGAGATCCTCTGGATTGGGAAGGATCAAGGAACAAGTTAATAATTACCTTGGGAGAAGAGACATCAAAGAACACTGTCAGTACTGTACTTGTTGAGTACCACCAGTAAGTACCAAGGCCCTGAAGCCAGAACAAGAAGTGGTGAAGATTAGCTCCAGTGTCCTGGCTCTTGGACTCCCAAACCCAAGGCTGCCTGGGCCTAGCCAGCACTGGCTACACCAGCTGAAACTCTCTAGGCACCAGGCTGAGGGTAACAAGAGGCAAAGTCCTGGTCTGGTGGAAGCCAAGGGCTACTTTAGGGTGAACTCTGGGTACTTACTGACCCTTACTTCCTAGGGACAGATGGGGGCCATAGTGGAGGTCACTATGTTTTGACTGTACTTTTTATCAATCAATTCATGTTACTGTAAGTATTTCAAACTCTTCCTTCTAACATGTATATCAAAAGACTCCATAATAGTACAGAAACCCTCCCCAATTATTGATTAAACTCATTATTCTTAGCTCTTCATTTCCTGCAAACAAATCGTTCTTCAAAACAATTTACTTCACAATTTCCAGGACCAATAAAATCACCTTTGTAGAGCCTCGGTTTTCTCATCTGTAAAATGGGCATAGTAATACTTACATCCAGGCGAGCCTATTTTATGTCTTTGAGCCTAGAAGGAAAACACCTCAATGAAAGCTTTCCTGATAGTATTTCCTTGGTCATATAGGAGACTCCATGTTCATTTGGGTGGAGAGACATTTCCAGAAAACTCATTTGCCTTTAGCTTTTTCATTGCATCCCCAATATTGTCATAGGACATAGGAGATCATCTGACATATGTGGAAAACCATGCACGTTTGTTAAATTAACTTAGGCATCAATCAATAAATCTCACCAGAATGGTGGGAGTACAAAGATTGTATGAATAGGCAATGCTTCCAAAGTCAGTCATTCATTGATGATTGTTGTCTTTACTTAGCATTACAATTTTAAAGTGATAAATGCCAGAAGAAAAACTACGCAAAACTGTTGCTTATTGTCAAAACACCAGAGAAATAAGTATCTCTCTCCACCTGCAAAGCCAAGAGCTAAGGAAGACCTCGCAGCATCCAGAAAGCTGTGCTGACGGGAGTGGCGAGCAGAGAGGCGCAAGGCGGTACTTTGCAGGATTTGAAAAAATAAAAGTAGAATGTTTGAATCGGTTAGATATAACCTTAGAAAGAAGCCAGTCCAAACATCAGGTGATACATGAAGAAATGAGACCATAACACATTGTGCAACTGGGCCCAAGAGCATCTCTAAGCTAGCACCAGCCCTGGGATGGGGAACCGTAGCTTCTGACTCCTGGTCTCAGGGTTTTCCTCACAATACTACTGGCTGCTGAACAGCTCCATTGCAAGCCCAGCAGAGACAGTGCCAGCACCAGGGATATCCCGGGGATAACCTTGATTCCAACCCCAGGGCCAATGTCATGTACTTTAATATAGGCAAAGAAAAACCACGGACGCGTTGTAGGTTCATAAGAACAACCATTTTACTTTTCACTTTATTCCAAAATAAGTTCTTGTGTATTGCAGCAACAAAAATGACAGAAATACTGAACCTTGCTAATTTAGTAGAAACAATTTGAAATAAATATTCTAAGTGATAGATTATAAGTAGAATTAAAATAAATGGTTCAAAATACAAATCACACCTCACTTTATAGACTCCAAGTCTTATTCACACGCATATTTCAGTCCTGCCTCACAACCTCCCTGGGGTAGGAGGTTAAAAACTGTTATCTACATTTTGTAGGGACAGAGCTGAAGCTTCCAGTTGTCAACAATCTACCTAGAGCTGGCATCTATGAGCATCAGGGCCAAGGTCACAGTCATGTTCTCAGCAAATTCAAAATTTTTCCCAACATGTAAGAGAAGTACAAGTATCTGGATCATGAGGAACATTTGTTTAAAAATGGCCAAATCTGCTTTGTCAAGATCACTGGACCCAGGGGACTTAGCACAAAAATAGGACTTTGAAAAGCAAGGGCAAGCGTATGGTAGTGACTGGGTTTATAGAACCTGTTCTTGGTTATTTAAAGAAAAGGCGGGGGCGGGGGGTGGTGTTCCTCAGAGGCCCACTGCGTATCAAGGTGGTGCATGGAGCTGGCAGATGGCCTCTGAAATGCCCTGGACCAAGTTGTCCCATCAGGAGACCAGACCTACTCATAAACAACGGCCCTGTGTGGGGGAACTAGGACCCCTGGAAGCCCCCTCGCAGAAGCCATGATGAAGGCCTGGCCTGAGCAGGCTGACACTGTCCACAGGCTTCCCTCAGATGGCAGGCACACTGCCACCTGGCCCATCCCTTTGGTCCAGGGTTCATGTATTCAGAGTCTTTTGGATCTCTCTTTCTGACAATGAGTTTTCCCCCAGGATAGTCCAAGGACTTGGGCCTTTCTTCCCGCCCCCACGAAATGGATATAGCCCTCATTTCTAATAATCATTTGAAACCACCTCTGCCTTCCTTCCACACTCTTCACCCTCAACACACACACATACACACACACCATTGCAAAACTGCCTTCCTTAAATACTGTCTGATCACAGACACAAGTGAGAGTGACGAATGATCCAGCCACATGCTGCCCTATAGTCAGGGAACATGTGGCTCCACATGCTTTCCACCCTGAGATGAGAAATAAGGAACTGCTTCCCCTCTTACGTCCCCTTAAATTTCATTTATATCCTAACTTGCACCATGCTGACCTTGGCCAACCCTTCCATGGAAGCCAGGTCTGGTGGTTTTCTGAGAAATGGAATGTGAAAAAAAGATGAAAAGGCAAGACACTCAGAAATAAAGCCCCTTTCCCAAAATCACAGAGAAAAGCGAATTCTCACTGTGTTCAGGAACAGGGCCCAAGGGCTTTTTCTGGATGCACAGTGACTTCGCTTGGGCTTCACTGCTTATTAAACCACAAGAGGTGAGAGTTGGAATGAACCTTATCAGATCTGTCCCCTAAAGAGACAAATCAACCCAATTGTTTTCCAAATCTATCAATGAAATTTGGATTGGTCAAGAAGCAGCTTTGCATCTCTCCCCTCTCTAAGCACAAAACTCTGGTTTTTCAGCTCTGTTCCAGCTCCAGGGCTGTTCCTTGACTGAGCTGCATCATTCCAGGCTCAGTCTCGGCACAAGCCACCACAGTCCCCTCCTTCTCTCCGTTTCTACAGTGGGACGGTAAGTATCACGCACGGGCCCCTCACTTCCTTCTACAGTCTTCACATATATGTGAGCTTCTTCTGCTCCCATCATATTCTTCTCATGAGTGGGTGCCCTCCTAGGATTCTTGAGAAAACAAACAGGTTTTTAAAAAAGTACAGCAAAGACTTCTGCTTCTGGCCAAGTTGGAGTAACAGCAATCAGATTCACCCTCCCATCTAAAACCACCAAAAATCAGACACAACATCTAAAATAATAGTTTTCAAGACAGTGGCGAGAAAGGACAGTGACCCTGGAGAGACATAAATTGTAGACCCTAGAGAGGTCTACAATTGCCTGAGCTTGCTGCCTTGGGTGGGTTTTCAGGCCATTCGACATTCTTTTGCTTAATGTTAGCATGTTATCTTTTTCTATTCTTTCACTTTTAATCTGTTAGTGTCTTTATTTTTAAAGGGACTTTCAGTAGGCGATATAAAATTGGATCTTGTTTTTATATCCAATCTGAATATCTCTTTATTTTAACTGAGGTATGTGTACCATTTGCATTTAATGGGATCATTTTTACGGTTAGGTTTAAATCTACCATCTTGCTATTTGTTTTCTAGACCATCTGTTCATTGTTACTTTTTAAATCTCTTTCCTGCCTTCTCCCATACAGATTTTAGAAGCACGTTATTAAGTTCCATGAAAAAAAATCTGTTGGGGTTTATACTAGAATTACATTTATTATGTAGATCATTTTGTGGTTGTTTGGCATCTTTATGCTATTGAGTCTTCCTGTCCAGGAGCATGGTATGTGATTCCCATTATCTAGGTCTTATATATTATCTTTTACTAAAGTTTAATTTTTCTTCATAAATGGATTATATGTCTTTGTTAGATTTATTCCTCAGCATTCTACATATTTTTATTGCCGCTACAAAATATTTTTTGAAATTACTTTTTCTAGCCGTTATTGATTTTTAAAAATACAAATCGCTTTTATAAACTGATTTTGTGTCTAATAAACTCGTTAGAATCTCTTGTTAATTCTAATAATTTATCTGTGATAATCATATCGTCTGGAAATGACAGTTTTGTTTCTTCTTTTTCAGTCTTATACTTTCTACTTCTCTTTCTTATCTTACTGCATTGACTAGGGCCTAAACTACAATGTTGAATAGAAGTGGTAATAGCGAGCATCTTCATTTTGTTTCTGATGGTAAAGAGAATGCATTAACATTTTACCCTTAGGTATGATGTTCGCTGTAATTTAAAAAAAAACAAAAAAAACTCTTCAATTTAAGGAAGTTCCTATTATGTTTTTAGTTTGCTAGGAGTTCACATAACAAAAGGCCATTTAATCTTTTTAACTCTCTTTTGCTATTGAGATAGTCACATGATTTTTCTCTTTTCATTTGTCAGTGAAATAAATTATATTAAATTGATTTTCTAATATTAAATCAACTTTAAATTCCTGTCCAGCCAATAAAAATACTGAGAACCTCTTTCATGCTTGAGTTTTACTTGGTCATCTCTTTTCCATATTTGCTCATACTATACTTCTCCTGTACATGAAAAAGGCTTTAAAACTCTTGTTTTACAATGTTTGTTTACTGTATGATGATATGTAGTGATTCTAATCAATAGTTCTTACCTCAGCTATCTTGGGGTTGTCATCAATTTCTGTAATTTCACATGGCCTCTCACTTTCCTAAGTTGATAAAAATAAATAAACAAACAAACAAATAAATAAATACTAGATAGATAGATAGATAGATAGATACATAGATACGTAGATAGATAGATAGATAGATAGATAGATAGATAGATAGATAGATAGACAGACAGACAGATAGAAAGAAAGAAGACATGAAGGGTCACAGCATGTGCCCATGACCATGATTAAAACCACTGGTTCTTCAACCTGGGTGCATATTACAATCACTAGAGAACTTTAAAAACAAACCAAAATAAGCAAGCAAAAATAATTCACCCCTTCCAAAACATAAACAAGAAATACTATTGTGAATTACTTCAAAAATAATCCAGGATCGACAGTGTGGAGAAGTGAGTGGAAGTAAAGATGAAATACAATTAGCCGTGAGTTGATAATTAGATTCATTATACTATTCTCTCTACTTTAATATTTGTTTAAAATTATTCATAATAAAATATTGTGTTTTTTTAAAGACTAGTGCCACATCTCTATCATCCAGTAATAATGATTTAATTGGTTTTGGTGACTGGTATCTTCCCAGATGATTTTAAAATAACACCACCAGCAACCACAATACTTCTTAATGTGTTCAAAGTTTATAGCTTATTGACACATTTTTACATCCATGATCTCATTTCATCCTTTACTTCTTAAAATACGGAGAGTAGTTTTTATGACTCCTATTAAGTTGAACTAATCAAGGCACAGAAAACATTAAGTCACTGGTCCAAGATCACAGAAATCGTTGAGTGTCAGAGCCACGGTTAGAGCCTTGGTTTCTATCTCCCCATGAGTGTTCACCAGTGTGAGAACACCAAGAATGTTCATAAATAGAGGATGGAATTAGAACCCAGAGTCCACACAGCACAGTTGTATCACAACTATAGAACCTCGCTGGATATTGGCCTGGCTGAATTCTGAGCATGATCCCCAGAACAATCTGGCATTTGGAAAGGTGTGGATGTTGGTAGCGTCCCTTATGACTGATGTGTGTTCAGATGTGGGAAAAGAGCAAAGACAAATAAAGCCACATCCTCTGGCCGTATTCCTACCATCCATACCTTAGCATCTTTTGTCTCCTATCTTTCCTAAGATTATCTCCATCCTCTTTATGAAGCTTGTGCCCTTTTGTTTTTTGACTTTAGAAAACACGCCCACTGCATAGACATGCATTTGCCGTAGCAACATCCCTCCTCACTGCTACTTTTTGCCACCCTAAATATCATCCTTGTTATCATGGATTTCCTCAAGTGAGCTGAGGTTGTATATGACAAATCAGCTCTGCCTGGAGCATAATGTCATGAATCTGAGCTAGAAATTGAGGCATAGGGATCTCCACCATCTTGTCCTCAGAAAACAGACACAAATCCTGACACTTTTTGCCCAAAAGCCAGTTCACTGAAATATTCCTGCCAGCACATCCAGACCCAAAGAAGCTGCTAATCACCTCAGTGGACTCAGTGCTGCCTCTTCTTCGGTGAATCAGAGTCCATAGTAAAGCCACCAGAAGTGCTGTGGCCACCAGGGACGGGATACCTGCGGCTAATCCAAGAGAGGGCCCACAGTCCTGGCACAGAGAGAAAAGCAGAGTCAGCTTCCACAAGAAGAAAAAGTTTGATTGATTAAAAATAAAACAAAACAAAAATCTCAGAAACCCTATATACAAAATCAAAAGGGTAATGAAGTACTGTGAAAAATGTTTGCAGTGTACATTAGAAATGACTCATTTTCATAGTACTTAATTTATATAGTTTAAGTCAATTGGGAAAAGGTGATAATCTAGTAGAAAAATGGGCAAAGGATATGAACAGTCCATTCCTAAGAATAGAAATACGAATGTCTCATCGACATCGAAAAAGCTAAGATACAATTCTAAGCAACAATTGAATACCATATTTACCTATCAGTTTGGCAAAAAGTAAAATGTTTTATTAAATCCCACACTATTTTGATGTGAATTTTAAAAAATTTATTTACACTAAATGCATTAATTAATTTTCAAATTCCCGTTATTACTTTTATCTGAGCGGAAATAGTCATACTTATAGCCACATAAATCTTCGGATTTGCACATTATCTGGAATATCCAAGATAATCTGCAAATTAGCTATAAGTGTATAATTCTCATATATAACATAAAGTATATAGATCATGAATATACAGCTTGATGACTTTTCACATGACGAATCCATCCATGTAACCAGCACCCAAATGAAGAAACAGAACATTGCCAACACCCAAGAAAGGCCCCTCATACTCCCTTGTATAACCACGATCCAGAGATCTCTCCTTGTAGATTAGTTTTGTCTGTTTTTCAACATCATCTAGATGCACACGGCAAGTATGTTAAGACAGTCCTCACTTAACAGTGTCAGTAGGTTCTTGGAACTTTGGAGAAATAATGTATAATGAAACCAATTTTACCATGGACTAATTAACATAAACAAGAGTTCTTATAGCATCTCATCAATGTCAAAATGAAACAACATTCAACTAAACGACCTTATTCCAGGACCTGCCATACTCTTTTGTGTCTAGCTTCTTTTGCTCAACACTTTGTGAAACTCATCTGTGATTTTGTACGCTCTCCCCACTTTTGAGCTGAGATGGTCATAAGAATTATAGTTGAGCCGGATTCTGTGTTTGGTGACAGTTCACACATCAAACTTTATCTAATCCTCAGAACAAATGCATGAGATGGGTAGAGCATTGTTAGTCTCATTTTATAAATGACCAAACCAAGGCTCCAAAATTTAAATAGCCTACTTACTGCTTCTTTCCCACCTGTAACAATTGGAGAGGAAGTCTGTGTGGAAAAAGAACATACATCTTAAGAAAAAAAAAATCTACGTAATGCATATTATATAAGACAGTCAAAGGTGAAGCTATATGCCTAAAGTTCACCCCTTTGCTAAACATTCTGTTAAAAACAATAAATGACAATTGCCAAATGGAACCTTACTTGATTGCTTCCCCAATAAGAATGAAATTTGGTTATGAGGAGAGAGAATTCAGAAACTCAGCTGAGGTCTTTGTTTTTCACCCCCGTGGACTTGCCATAACACCTTTTTGCAACTCGAAGAGGCTTTCTCCTGTCCCTAGCTAGTACCCACATCCTTCTCAGCACTCTTTGAGCATACCTGCTAGAGGGAAAAAATATAAAGACAGGCGGAAGCGAGGCTCTTTAATTATTCTGTATTATTTTCAAACATGCAACGAAGTAAATGGCTTTGGGGGGATCTGCAGTTGTGAACCATGCATGTTCCTGGGGTAATTCCACATTGAATGGATACACTGCATGTTTCTGCTTCACATCTCCAATTAAGAAGGGCCACCGGATCACACCATTTTTGAGCTATTTCTGGTGACCTTACCTGGATCAGTAAATCTCAGAGTAGTGATTTATTATGCATTTGCAACTAGCCCATGTAAACTATGGTAAGTTTACATGGGGTCGAGTGTAGGTCCTGGGCTCGCCGCCTGAAGTGGAACGGCGATGTCCCGACTCACAGGTTAAGGGGTCTCATTTCTTCATCTATAAAATAAGGACGTTAGAACCTATTCCTAGAGCTGTTATGAGCACCAGAGTATAAGCTTTTGTCATCCCTTCAAACTTGGCAAAGCTCTGTGCAGACCTATTATTAATTTAATGTTATCATCAACCTTCTTGAGTACATTTGAGTCCCTGGGACTTAAGCTTTTGACAATTATTGTCTACTGACAAAAAGAAGAAAAAAAGGAACTAGATCTCGGAGAATTTATGGGCTTTTGTCCAAGGTTCCTCAGATAACCATAAATCTAACTTGAACTTGAGTGTTCCAAGCCTAGGCCTCTTTCCCAGAGAGTTCCCACCAAAGGAGAAATGCTATAAAGGAAGTATTAACACTTGGTACTTAAATGGTTACAGTTTTATCTAAATACAACCTAATCCCCGACCCTACTATATTACCTTAATGCTGCATTTGCCTAAAGCGTTCAGTTTCTCTGGGTTGTCGTAAGAGTTGAATATCTTCTCAGGTAAGATGTTCTATCTTCGGGTTACACAAATTTACAGGGGCTGGCTCTGACCCCCCAAAAAGGAGTTAACTCTAAGGATTCAGGGATGCTTCATGGAGCCTCAGAGTGGCAGGAATCTAGTTTCTCCAGGGACTAGAGCTAAGGACTAGGAACTCGCCAGGACCAAAGCCATCCCTTCTGGGAATCTCTCCATCTCTCGGCCTTTCCCTTGTACTCTGCTTTGTATATTTGCTTTCTTCTTCCTCTCTCAAGATGAATTTTCCTGCCCTCATGAACACCTGCTAATTGTACCAGCTAATGATTGTGGAGTACTTACTATGTGCCAGGCTATTGAAGTAATTTTCCTGTATTGGCTCATTTATTCTTCACAACAGCCAGTGAAGCAGGATTATAATCCCCATTTTTACAGATGAGAAGAGGCACAGAGCAGTGAAATAACTCGTGTGAAGTCACACAGCCCTGAGTGGCAGATGCCAAGTAGTCTGGTTCCAGAGTCCAAGGTCTTATCCATTGTGCTACACTGTCTTCCATGACCAAATGCGGCACCTTAACCCAAGTTTTGTACTCGACAGTTCCATATGGCCTGCCAGGGACCGTCTTGCATATCTGGTCCTGTTTCCAACTCCTCGCAGAGGCTCTGATGAGCTAGTAGCCACTTCTCTCCCCCACCTCCCAGTGCACTGGCATTCGGCTGCACCAAAAGGGAAGGTTTATGTGGTGGAAACCTAACTGCCAGGTAGGGTGACCAACTGTCCTTGTTTTCCAGAGTTTGCCTAGGTTGTAGCACATTCAGTGCTAAAACCAGACAGTCCCAGGCAGACCAGGATGGTTGATCAACCTACACAAGTTCAAAGGGAGGAAGGGACGGTTCTCAGGGCTGCTAACAAAGGAGGTACTGCAAAAGGGGACAACTAGCATCATAAGGACCTTTCTCTCACCTCACTCACCTCTGTTGCCCCAAGCAATGGCTTCTTACTTCTGAATTCTCTTCATAGGGTAGGCCAAGGCAGGATAAGGCACAACCCAGGGGCTCTACAGACTTGCTAAGTTCGAGCAGCCAGGGGGAAGGTTCCAGCAGTGACCATATTAAAAGATTTTAATAGTTAAAGGATAGGGGAATTTGTCTGCAGACGACAGGCAGAACTAAAGCAGGAAGCAGAGTGAGCCAGGGAGGTTCAGAAGGAAGGGCCCCACCAGGTGGGTGGAGTGGGGGCCAGAGGAGTCGGGGGACAGATGTCCAGAGCAGCCAGCAGTGGGCACC
The DNA here is from genome assembly GCF_902729225.1 of Pteropus medius. Taxonomy (NCBI): domain Eukaryota; kingdom Metazoa; phylum Chordata; class Mammalia; order Chiroptera; family Pteropodidae; genus Pteropus; species Pteropus medius. The sequence goes on along the minus strand of NW_024344378.1, from coordinate 23,531,145 downwards.
AGAAGGAGGGCAGTGAGTCACAAGGTTCTACGTCCCTGCGGCTCTCCAGAACCATGCCCCCACGTTACAGTAAACATGAGCCCTGGCTATGTTTCCTCTTACCAGGTAAACTCAGCTTATTCTCTTTAAATAACCATTTAAATTATCAGAAACATTTGGCACAGCCAAACTCACAAAAACTGGGCCGGGACAATGCCCAGTTCAACCACAGTAGCACTACTGGTCAAAAAACAGCCCTGGCTGTTTCCTCTCTCCACAGCGTGAGAACTGATGATAAAAGATCAGTTCTGGATTGAAACTATGTGCCAATATCAACTGAAATTTTTATTCTTACTTGCAGCTAAATGTCATAATCAAGAGCCCCAAAACGTTCATTCTTGTTGACCCAAAAATTCCCCTTCTAGACTATATACTAAGGAAATCATCTTAAGGGCAGATAAAGATTGGTCTATACCTGTGTTTATCACAAAATTATTCCTAACTGTGATTAAGCAATTAGGAAAATAATTCACTTGAAGAAGTATCACTTGGCCATCCTCAGTTATGGTTATAACAGCTGATGGAAAACACTACATGTTAAATTATATGTAGAGTCATACATAATGGTACAAAGACAACCAACGTCAAAATCTACTCAGACAGGACTGAAGGGAGTGATATTTTCTGCTGATGGGAATTTGAGTGGGTCTTTTATTTTTCTTTTTTATTGTTTTCCTTTACAACGTGTATATTTATAGTTTTCATAATTGAAAACATTTCTCTCAGCGTCCCCCAACTCTTTATAAGTGCCTTCGAAGAACTGTGTACCTTATCACTCTACATGAGGTTAATGTGATGGCATTTTGGAGGCCTAGGATAAGGTCTGCATTGATGTCTTCTGACTTACCTGGTGAGTGAGGACTGCTGTACTTACCGTATTGGCCGGCAGTGTGAAGTTCAGTGAAAAACTCTACGAAAAAGAAGAAAACATGAAAACTCCCGAGAATGGTCAGCCAGGCTCCTGACTCCTCCATTAATGTCACTGATCCTGGCAGATTCCAAGAGAACTTACTCGTCTCACAGACTGTCAGCCCCAGTGTCCGCTTCTAAACTTGGCCCCCAAAGAGGGCAGAGGAACAGAGGAGCCTGAGGTCATTGGTTCCTCCCTCAGCGCTGAGTCAGTCTTGCCCCCTCTCCTCTCCCAGGTCCTGGACAAGGCCCAGACTAAGGGCTAGCCACCAATCCACAAAGGTAGCAAAAACATTACAAGAAATTCAGGAAAGTGCTAACGATTTTTTTTTTTTTGCCCCCACCACCCCCCACCCCACCCAGGAACTTTCAGGGAGGAAACTGTGTGAATTTAGATGTACTTGGTACTTCCTGCTTGGGATAGAAAGATCCCCAAGGGGCATGCTCCAACAAGAAACCTGCTTCTTAAAACCCCTTCCCAGGAGGGAGAATCTGAGGAAGACAAGGCCTATGTTTTTGCTGAGTCCAAGGCAGAGGTTCTGAGCTGGAGCTGAGCTAGTCAGGACCACAGAAGAAAAGCTAGCCCTTCTCTACCCTCTCCTCGCTCAGCACCCAGCCTCACCTCTCCCCCAAATATGGTGTCAATATTTAAAGATCGTGGGCTCGACGGGGCACCAAATTGTTAGCCTATCCTGGTGCCCACATATCAGGGTCCGTCCCTACCCAGGGCCTCTACTGGCTCCTTCCTCCTCCCCGGCCCCACCTGTCACTGCAGTTAGGGCTCATTGATGCCAGTCTTTCTGCTATCATTTTTTACCAAGACCAAGACAGACATTTTTCTAGGACAACGTTAGAGCAAGTGGGCCATCATCGTAGGTTAGGTTCTTCCTGCTCAAGGGACCCAAGCACTGCCCTTCATGCTAACGCCAACCAAGCCCACACTGGCTGGTCATGGCATTGAATACAGCTGCCCAGAGCTTTATCTCATCAGCAAGTACTGGGTACTGATGTCAGCAGGCCCAAGACAAAGCTGCCTTTGGAGGAACAGCAGAAGGGACGGACAGCGACAAGCAAGCCATTGCACGTGCTGTTTATCAATATTTGGATGATGGAGATTTGGGCCAATTTCAGAAATACATTTATATTTTTAGAAACACTACAGTGCTCTCATGGAGAGAGAGAAAAACATCACGTAAATTTGGGCGGAGAAGAATCTGACACAGTGTTCTTTAGAGAAGCAGCTGGGAGGGGTGAGGCAACCCTGGGTTTGGAGTTATCTCATTTGGATTCAAATCCAGACTCAGTCACTTAGTAGCTGTGTGGCCTTGCAAATGTGGCACAAACTCTCTGCTATTTCCTGACAACGAATCTATTCTCCCAGGTTCAGGTTTTCCATCCTCAAAATAGGGATTGATTAACTTGCCCTGCCCATCTCACTGGATGAGCCCAAAGGAAATAACATCTGTAGCAACTCTGTCCAAACTGTAAAACACTCTAGCTGTGTGAAGGTTCACACGATGTCATATTCTTCAAGACCTGACCAGCACAGAACGATGCTCAGGGAATTCTTGTTGGATGGAACCACATACATGGATCGACAATATTCAAAGTACTGGAATTAGGTACAATACACATTGCTAAAATATAGCATTGTTAGTCTAAGCACAGTAATATCTACATAATGGTTCCGATGGCGCTTTAGGATCTCAGTGGCTAAATGTCACTTGTTGTAAGTTGGCTCTTTGTGAGGGAAAGGAGGGAGAGATGGGATAATTACCCACTGCTCTCGAGGGTGTGCTGTATGTCAGACACTGCACTCATAACCTCCCCATGAGGGGAGTGCTCTCTCCCCACACCCTGGGCAAGGGGACCGACCCAGACAGGTTCCTGAAGGTCACCAGCTGCTAAGTGGTAGAGGCTGGTCATAGATCTTCCTAACTCCAAAGCCTGAAATCCACTCCTTTAAATATTCTCTTTCATAAAGGAATCACGGGAGCCTCTTCTGTTTTCCCTTCTAACTTAGCAAACTTCATTTGATTGAATCGCAACCAAATTTCTATCACAAGTCAATTTTTAAAAAGGTGGAAAGTTTCCGATGCAACTTATGAATATCTAGGTTGCTAAACAGGTAGCAGAGGGCAGACTGAACAGTAAGAATAAAGGCAGTGACCAGACCCACCGCTTCAAGTGGGAAATGAATGTAGCTGAAGCATCTACTGTGTGAGGGTGTTAGAAACCAAACCTTAATGTTAAAATAAAAGATGAGATCAGCAAATATTTAACAAGAATTTTTTTAATTGTTAGTATTTTTCATATACGTACATCATTTAAAACCAAGTCCCTTGAATTCACTGTACCAAAGCTACAGTTATATTAGAATTAGGAGATGTGAGCTTTAAAAGCTTGGGAGTTGTTTTTATAGAGAGGACGAAGGTCAGGCTGAGAAGAGAGGCTAGTTCTGCTCTCACTTACCATTCCGACACCCTCCGAAGAGCCTTCTCCAAACCCTGCCGTTGGCAAAGCTCCTTTCTCGCTGGAGATATTGGCTTGTCTCTCACATTTGTAGAAACATCCAGCTGGGAGAGCAAGGGTGACAGGGCAAGAGGTGGCTCCAAGAGAGCCCTGGCCAAGCCATTTATGGTCAGGGGAGTAGCCAAGTCCTCGGCCCATCCCTCGGGGAAGATGGTCTCCTGCTCCATGGCCACTGTGTACGGCCCAGGTCGTCCACCCTCTTTGCCTTTATTTCCTGTCCTCCTTACTTTTCAGGGCCCTTTTTCAGTTGCTCCTTCAACTCAACAAAGAACCCACAGCTGGCCCGAGAGTGTGGAGGCTCCTGCAGCTGGAAGCTCTTTAGAAACAATGGGTTAAACAGGCTGAGGCTGGCTGTTCCTTCCTCAGCTGCCAAGCCTCAGTGTTGACCATGGCCCAGCAATGACAGAGTCACATGTTACCAGCATCACTGCAGAGGACGCCTGGGAGATGGCTGTTGGAACCTGATCTGTGTTTGAGGCAGGGCTGTAGCTGCCACAGCGAACACACTCCCTGGTGGATGAGCTGCCTGGTGCTGAGTTTGCCTTGCCCCTTTTCTGTTCTCATGCTTTGAGTGTGGACTCTCCTAGAGCTGGAGGAGGCTGGAAGAAGCTAGCAGACATGGACTGCCTTTTCTATCTTATGAGATTTCTGTTAAGAGTTTGCTTCTTTGAAACAGTGAAGAAGTTGGAGTCCCATGCCAACAAAAAACAGAATTAGACCAATGAATTCGATCATTTAAATTAGTACATTCCTTCACTTATTCAACAAGTCTTCCTTACACTTTCTATCTGCTGAGCATTACTCTGGGCGCTGTTCTCAGCATTGGTGATGAAGACCACTGAAGCCTCACCTCGTGGGGAATGTACCAGCAAGAGCAGGCAGACGACAATCAGAACAGGTGAAACCACTGTGGAGGAGCAAACGGGGGAAGGGAAGAGTGAGCAGGGCGACCTGGAGGCAGTCGCTGTAGCTGTCCAGAGAGATGACATTTAAGCTGTGTGCGAAAGATGAGGAGAGGGTCTCAGGCAGAGGGAAGAGCAAACTCAAAGCCTGGGGGCTGAAGCAGGCTTGGTGCCCCTGTACCTGGAGAAGGGAAAACTAGGGAGAGACCCCAGAAGGGGTTAAGGACAGAGTAAGTTAGGGACCTATAATGTGAGCGTGGCAGGGCACAGTAAGATTTCTGTTGTAGAGCAGTGGGAAGCCTTTCAAGGGTTTTAAGTGGGAGGGGGAGCCCGATCTAACTGATTGTTGACCAAGTTCACCTGGCTCCTCTGTGCATCCTGGATTATAGGGGATGAGAGTGTTAACCCGGAGACTGGTTAGCAGAGGCCGAGTGAGAGATGATGGTGGCTGCCCTAGGATGGGACAGTGGGGGCGAAGAGCAGTGAGAATGGGTTTGTGACTTATCGTGGAGGCAGAGGCAATGAAAGTGGATGATGAAAAAAAATGTGGGACAAGGGAGGGGGGAAGAGGCGAGGGAAAGAGCAGATGAAGCCGACTCCTGGGTTTGGGGCTTGACTAACTCAATTGTTTAGTTGGGTAATACCGGAAAAACGAATCTGGGGCATGAGATCCAGCTCTGAGATACTGTCCCAGACAAGAGCAACGTGGTCTCTGCCTCATGGGGCTTCCAGTTCCTAAGACTCCTCGGTGATGCCTAAACTGAATCTACTGGTGCCTATATGTCACGGGACGTAGTTCAGAGAGACCTGTGTTTAAAGCCTTAGCTGCTCTTCAGGAAGCTGTGTGGTCTTAGGCAAATGAAGTAACTCCTACCAGCTTCAGTCCCAAGCTATTAAAGCAATGACTGGATTATTTAAAACAGCTGGTACAAATTATGTTTCTAATTTTGCTTGGTGGGCATAGAATCACACCTGGACCAGGTAACTGACTAAGAAACTCCAGTTCATGGCCCCAGTCCCCTCCAGCTAGGCTGTCTGCGGATGGGCAAGGCCAGTAAGATCCTTTTTGATGCTTTTTGTTGGCTATGCATCCACTGGTCACCAATTTTCCCTCCGATGGACATTTTATTCTTTTAGAGAACTGCTGTGATCTCTAGTCAGTGGTGCCCTGGCCTAAGTGTCTGGGTCAGTCATGGTTCTCCGGTCACAAGCATCTGATTAATTTAAGAAGTAGAATTTATTGGTTAAGGATACGGGAGCTCACAGAAGGGATAGAGGGCCAGGGAACTAGGCTCTGGGAAGGCGGCGCTAGGTCGTCCCCAAGGCTTCAGCAGCAGGAACGCCGAGACAGTCCTCTTGGGAGGTCCTCCCAGGGAAAGTGAGCTCTAAAATAGCTCAGCCCTTTTGCCCCTTGCTCAAGACTCCAATGCAGGAAGAAGATCCGATTGATCTGGCTTGGGTCGTGTGCCTAGGGAGGACCTGCCACCTGGCTGATGGTCTGCCCAATGGCGGTCTCCAGCATGAGACCTGGTGGTTCTGCAGGTGGTTCTGCAAAAGGAACTTGATGGCATCAACCGAAGAAGAGGGAATGGGTGAAGTGAGGGGGCTCGCCTCCTCCGCAGGTATCAGACCTGGGAATTATCTCCTTAGAAATTGCAGAAGGAAAGCCCTTAGTGGGTGAGAGGTTAGTAATTTGCCACCATTCAAATTTATACAAGCCCAACCACACTGATGGCCTGCCAGGCAACAATTGGTCAGTTTAAAAAGCTGGTCCATTCTAAATGGTGGCCTTATTCTGGCTTTTAAAAATTTCACCTAAAATGTCAGTGAAAAAGTAATGATGAAATAAAATGTTAAAACAAACAGAAGGATTCTGGTCATTTCCCTACCCATGAATGTCACACATGAGAGTCATCAGTGGGGTTCACTAGATATTTCTAGTTTGTTTCATTGTTCACCTGAAGTTAAGAGTAGCCATATGAGTTGCCTTGGCCAATAACATGTGAGTAGAAGTTATATGTCACTCATAGGCATTGTAAGCCAGTGTGTGATTTGTCATACTCTTTTCCTCTGACATAGGAATCAGCGACGCTCCAGATGGTGACTGCTCTATCAGCCCGGTGCTGTCCTGACTGAGGATGACATGGAAGAGCTTCCAGATACTAGAAATGAACATGTAGTAAGAACAAGAAATAAGCCTTTTTATGTACAATCACTGAGAGGAAGTTTTTGTTGCAGCATAAGCTAACCTATCCTGACTGACACATCAAGCAGTCAATCTTGGACCACTAGGGCTCATCTTTTAGTGCTGGTGACTGCAAAAAGAAGAAATTAATAAACCTTGATGCTCTATAGCAAAAAACCCATTGCATGTGATATATACTTCTGCATTAAGACTGAGTGTTTTTAAAAACATGGTCCTCTATTATCCTCCCTGATATAACCCATGAAACCCCAAACATACCCCAAAGCCTCTTCATCTGGTAAAGCTAAAGAGACTGTCCTTGATGAGATGGATCTCTGTCCTGTGTTAGAAATGACGCTGTATCATCAGAGTCCCCACAGGAAATGAGTGATGTAGTCAATTTGCTGTACTTCAGGAGGGTTTATTAAAAGGATAATTTATAAGTAAATAGTATATAATGCAGTACCCCAGGGTTAGGCCTACAGAATGTCACTACCATCTTTAGGCCTGAAGGAGTGGCTTCCAGAGGCGAGAGAGAGAGAGAGAGAGAGAGAGAAGGCCACCTTGTAAGGGCTGTGACCTTCGGTTTCAGATGCTGGATGTGGTCCTCTGGTGCTTGGAGCAACAAGAACAACGGAAGATGTGGACTTGCACACAAGGACACATTGCAGGGAGGGCGCATACACCTGACCGATTCTGAGACTTCGTGCTCTAGGGACTAGAAAAAGATACTTAAGAGGATAAGAAAAAGATACTTGAGAGGAAATAGCTGAGAACACGGAGGTGGCTTTGAGGCTGAATCTGGGAGTTGGCTGTAGTTTGTATCTACTAACCTGATAGTAACTATTACTAAATTACAAAGCCAGCATTGTTGTGAAACTTAATAAAAGGCCATGGAGATAGGGGTTCGGTGGCCAGTATGGTCCATCCTCTTCTCCTTTATCCATGTAAGTTACACATTTCCAGACTCCGACTCTTCTTCCAAACCATCTCCGCAACATATCTGAGACTTATCAAAGGGACCAGATCAATGGCAAATCCCAGCACGAATTTGCCGGTTAACAAGATTTTGCAAATGATTTAAACAGGCTGAGCATTTCATGAGTAATATGAAACTGAACTTTAGAAGAAAATAAAGTTACAGTGAATCAACACACAGCCTCATTTTCTCTGTTTGGAGAAATTCCACAGCCTGAAGTTAATTCCAGACCCTTACTCTACCGTGGGATCCAGGTTCTAGCTTCTGCTAGACCAGATTACACTAGAATTGGACCAGGCTGAAGGCCCAACTCCAAGTATTTCCTCAAGTCGTCAAGATAATTCTCTGAACTGAACGTGAACTTGGAGCTCTGTGACATCCCCAAAGCCTGGCACCCAATTAAAGGACAAAGCAGGCTGGAACAATGTCCCCTGGTTCCTCCATCTGCATCTAGGGATGCGTAGGAAGGTCACTGAGCATCTAGAAGAGCCAAGGCAGGGGGCTGTGTCTTTCTGCAGAATGGACTTTTCTCTCGTGAAGCAGTTGTGTGGTCCCTTTGAGAACCTGCTTTGTGCATGAATCGCTTTGCGTGTCAGCCTCCAGGGGAGCGGTCAGGCCGGCCCCAGCTGAATCGGAGCTTGTCTTTCCTGGGAATACGTCACTCCCAGAAGGCATAAATAAAGGTTTTCATAAGAATCCCATTGTTTCAAATTGGCCAAAGGATGATAACTGTTCAAGTGTGTTTTTGAAAATACTCATACTGGAAAGATAAAAATAAGTAGCATTGTTTCAAGAGCGTGGCATATAATGAGGCAAAGCTGACTGTTTCTGACTCCCTCCAGCTTTTCCAGGACATTCATTAATCTTATTTAGACTTCTACAGGTTGAAACTACAGACTTTTCATGTCTTTGGAGAGAGACCCCTAATAACCACCTGTATTTTGATTTCAGTTTCGACTCGGAGTGATAAGATGTGATACAAGAAAACCGCAGAAAATACAAAAATTGGAGAGATGGAATTTATCCCAACAGGCAGATGAGACCCGAACCACCAGACAAGCTGCTCCGTTTGCTGAATCAGAGATCTCCTGGGGCAGGGTCTGCGATATATCACGATGTGAAAATGTAGGCTGAATCTCCATAGAGGGCCCAGAGAGGCCAAGAGAGAGTTTGGTGAGAGGAAACGCATAAAACGCAGGGCAGAGTCTGGGACAACCTGCTCTGTAAAGCTATGCTCAGTGGGTTGGCATTTATCATGCTGCATTGATTAAGGCTCTGACAGCTGATCCTTTACATACATACATATATACAGACATATATTATTATCAATAATAATACTTTGATTTTTTTTCTGTTTTAAGGAAAAAATATTTCCATCATTTCTTCCACCTTTCTTTGTATTCTTTCTTTCTTTTTCTTTCTTTCTTTCTTTCTTTCTTTCTTTCTTTCTTTCTTTCTTTCTTTCTTTTTCTTTCTTTTCTTTCTTTCTTTCTTTTTTTTCTTTTTCTTTTTTTACTCCCAGCAATCATTTTAATTAGACATAGTCCTCTGGGGGCATATTCTGATCTTCAAAAAATATAACCTTTAACTTTTTGCAAATACTTTAAAATAATGCTGATTCATCCTAAAGGAATTCTGGTGCTTGGGAGCTATCTAGGCTGTCACTGAAAACACTCTCGTGCTCTGTCCTGTGTTCAATACCAACCAAACAGGACTTACAGTTATGTAAACATTATTTAAAATTATTCCAACATAAATACTCTTTTAAAGCTTTATACCACAGCTTTTAGCTCGTAATGCCCATAGATGCCTTAATGAAATGCCATTCAAAACTATCTTACTGTTTAACGTTTACCTGGAGGTTCTAAAGTTATGTAAACGACATCCTCTACACTTTTCTAGAACAAGTGCCAAGTGGTGAATTCTGATTGCAAGCTGGTGACTATATACTAGTTAGTCTGAGCCAAGTCACCGTGGCACTCTTTAACCTGACTGGTTACAGGAAGTTAGCCACAGGTAGACTTGTTTCACAAGGAGTTGATTCTCACATAACTTATAATTAACATTTTTAACAGTGTTCACCCCATGAGGGACCTGAACTGGTCCCTCACAAGAGGTCTTTGCACGCTTTGCAAATGCAGTTTGAATTGGTTGTCAAGGAGTCAAGGTCAACCACAGCAAGTGCCACCACAGCTGAAGGAAGAAGAGTTCTTCTAAGCCCATAGAATCCCAAGCACAGGTGAAGTCTTCTCAAAGCCACTGAGTGAAGGAATCAGGAGGACCCAGGAGACTTTCTTCTCAGCAAATGTTCTGCTGGAATTCACAGCAGACACCTTCACCTCCTGATGCAATTAGGGAAGGGACAGCACATAGGGGGAAGGGAGACCTGATGACACAGAGAAAAGGTTGAGGTCTCCTAGCTTCGTGACGTGGTTCTCATATTCAAGCTCCCTCTGTGCGTTGCTTACTGTGATTCCTTATTTTAGTCCTGATGTCCATATTCTCAGGTTTCCTGGATGACATGACCCTGGCAGAGAGAAAGCAAAAGTCTCCAGCCAAAGCTGTGAGTAACAAATCAACCATGGCCAAGCTTTTATCCTCACTGCCCCGTGTAGATGCAAGACAGCCTGAGTCTCCAGGACATGGTCACGTTGCTGGCACCTAAGGAACCACGTTCAGAAATAGAGGAATGACCAACCCAAAGTCTGGCCTTTTGCCCCACAGGAGCAAGGGACTCGGGGAACAGGTAATAACTGGCATAACTTGAATGATCAGCAACTTCAAACCTTAATCTTCCTTAACAGTCCGTGACTAATAATGTTGCAGCTAGAATAAAAGGAACATCTTCTCTCCAACTGGTTTTCCAAACGCCATCAAATACACACCTCCAAGACTAGATTTTGGGCTTTTGTTTGAGAAAAATACTGTACACTGTTTTAGGGCGGAGTCACAAGGTGCTATTTTTATCAAAACCTTCTCAGTTCCTGTCTTTCAAGAGCATTGGCATTATTTCTTCATGTGCAGGGCGTCCTGGAACTTGGTGCTGGTGTACCGGGCCTGAAAGCCTTTCTTGTTGATGGTGTCATCCGTGTGGAACCGAATCATCAGAGAATCCCCTGCAGAGTAGATTTCTTCCAATGGCTGAGGGAAGGAGAAAGGGAAAGTATAGGCCTTTAAGCCAGTTGGCTGTGGTTGGAGTTTAAAATGAGGAGGAGACAGAATGCTAGACAAAGACACAGGACGGGTGACGCTGCCATGAGGCGACCCCCAACAGAGACTCTGACGGGCATCAAAAAAAGCTCCTTTTTGAAGCAAAGTATTGCAGATTCTGCTCCAGAGAGCTTCCCAGGCCTTGCTATTCCAGACATTTCTAGACACATAGCTCATACACAATCTATTAGCTCTTAAGTACATAGATAGACCAGGAGCTACTCTAAGTACATTTTACAGAACTTCACAAGGCCGGTGCTATCTCCATCGTATATTTGAGGAAACTGACTCGAATTCACACAGCTGGGCAGGACCCAAGCTCACGTCTTTCTGACAATAAAGCGTGTACCATGAACCACCCAACTCTAGGGTCAACACTGTGATGCGTTTCCCAAGAGACCTAAAAGGAAGACATTGTTTAGGCCTGTGTCCTCTCCAAGGACAACACGTGGGATGGAGCCACTACATTTGTCAGGAAGGTTTTGCCAGGTAGTTTTATGAATGGAAGCCGAGTTCCAAGGCTGCTGGCTGCCAGATTCTCGTGGAACCACACATTTCACTGTGCAGGACACACCAAGGTTTTCCTCTGGGTCCGGACCCACAGTTTGAAAGATGTTATCTATCAAAGGCACTGCATGAGTTATGTCACACTTTCATCTTTTCCTTTCTGGAAGGTGCCAGAAGATGAAGGGGTATTACTCAAAGACTTATGTAATATGATGTAACTCCAAAATGATTGGCTATAAACCCAGCCAATAGTGAAGAAGCGTGTGCGATGAACCCTGGAGGAGGAGAAAGGGAGAGGGCTGGGCCCGGCGTGGGCAGTGCCCAGCGTGGGGCAGCCAGGGTGGGCCCAGGGCAGCTACTGCTGATCTACACACTTGCACTGAGCACCAACTCCATGTCAGGCCCTATATCAGGTGCTGGGGAAACAGTGGACAGAACAGGCCTGTGCCGTCTCGGTGAGGTAGCCCAGGGGAGAGGTGATAATGAGAAAACCGATGGTGAGCTTGAGCATAACTATTGTGTTTATAGGAAGACGGTGATTCGTAATTTTCATAGGCATTTGGCTTTGTTGGAGAAGAGAACTGTAAATATACGGAATATGCAAAAGTATAATTTAAAAAGCCTAAAGGCCTAATAACAATGGGGGAGGGAGGAGAGGACCCTTGTCGAAAATAGCAAGAAAGTCCTAAACGGAGAACGCTCTTCCACAGCTGACCTCAGTCCAAAGCCTTCATGAACCGGACCTGGGCTCTGCCCCAGCTTCCTCTCTGATTATTCTCCCCATTTCCCACTGTGCTCCAGCGGAACAGGCCTTCCGGTGGATGCTGGTAAGTGGCAGGGGTGGCTAGGACGCCGGGTGCACCTGACTCCACACTCACGCTCTAAATCATCGCGCCGCGTCCCCGGGGCCGGGCCGGCGTCCCGGGACTCACCCCGGAGCCGCAGAAGCGGCCGAGCCTGGGCGCGGTGCTGTCGTAGCCGTCGAAGGCCTCCATGTAGTCGTAGCCGCAGTCGGCCTCCTCCTCGACTTCGAAGCTCCGGAAAATCAACTCCACGCCGTAGCCGTCCTCCGCCACGATGACCCAGTCACAGCGGGCCTGGCTCGGGTAGTTGTTGTCCCCAAACTGGGCGTGGGAATAGAGCTCTTTGGTCTCCACTTCGGCCCTCAGCCTGCCCCCGCACTCTGCAGCGGAGAGAGAACCCCGATGCACCCTCCGCGCCCAGGACCCCTGCGCGGCCCCCACTCCCCAGCGCCCGGCTGCGACTGCTCCATCACACCCTCCCCCTGGTTACGGGGTGCGGGGGAGATGCAAACTGGCCCTCACCAGCCAAGGTCCTACGGTCCCAGGTTGGGCTATAAGAAGGCCTCGGGAATACCTGAGCATACTACTAAAAAAAGAAAAAGAAAGAAAGAGAGAGAGAAGAAAGAAAGAAAAAGAAAGAAAGAAAGAAAGAAAGAAAGAAGGAAGGAAGGAAGGAAGGAAGAAGGAAGCGAAGGAAGGAAGGAAGGAAGGAAAAGGAAAGGAAAGGAAAGGAAAGGGAAGGAGGGAGGGAGGAGGAGAGAGAGAGAGAGAGAGAGAGGAAGAGAGAGAGGAGAAAAGAAAGAAAGAAAGAAAGAAAGAAAGAAAGAAGAGAAAGAAAGAAAGAAAGAAAAGAAAAGAAAAAAGAAAGAGGAAAAGAAAGAGAAGAAAGAAAGAGAAAAGAAAAAAGAAAAGAGAAAGAAAGAAAGAAAGAAAGAAAGAAAGAGAAAGAGAGAGAGAAAGAAAAGAAAGAAAGAAAGAGAAAGAAAGAGAGAAAGAGAGAGAGAAAGAAAAAAAAGCTGGCTGCCTGCATCTTTACCACTTACCTCCCAGAAAATGCTAGCAGCGTCTGAGGTCTCACACCAGCCTAATTGACTTACTGTAACTTACTGTAATTTGTGCCAATAGAGGGCACCAAAAGCACATCGGAACTGCAGGTAAACGCACACCTAGATATCTCAACGCTGACCCGCCTGCTCCTCCAGTTCAGAGTGCTGACTACAGGCCACCTTGGGGCCGCCTTGCATGTGGCAGGTGAGCTGCACCTTGTACTTTGCATTCTGTAGCCTTGGCGTCTGAGTTTTTTACTAGGACCGTAACTCTGGCTGCTCTGGGTCCCATACAATCTTGTGTCAAGGCTGCTGGAGACCACGAAATATAAATGGGTAAATGGAAGTGATCAGAGATTAGAAAGCACAGTCCTCAGTGTGCTCCACGCCCCTGAGAAGCCCAGAGCTCCTCCCCATGGTGTGGCTTCAGTACTGTCCAGTAACACTCCCAGGCCCAGCTGGCCCCAGTCCTATCCAACTGCCAACTCTTAGCCCCGCGTGTCTATCTTTAGGAAATTTCAAGTTCCAGACATACAGGTGGCAAGGAAATGGGCATAAAGCAGGGCAGGATGCCTTCTATCCATCCTGCCAAATCCTATCTCCATTTTCCCCCCACCTGCTCTGGGCCCCAAAAAGCTGACCTCTAGGTGGACAAGGATAGGCCCCTTTGCCCTCTGCCTTCCAGTTGGGTTCAGCTGTGGGAGCACCAGCAGATCAGAGGAGGGAGGAGAGAGAGAGGGCAGCGTATTTAGTCCCAGGCCTGCACTCTGCCTGGTCACCAAGGCTGTTTTTTTTTTCAACTGAAGGTAACAGCTCCCGTGCAGGGGCCTTCTGCCTGCCCCCACCTGTCTCCACGCTCCAGGAACTGCTTCCTCATCTGGGCCTGGAGTAGTGACAGCCCCACAGTTCCCAGTCCTGGATGCTGCACTGTCCCTTGTGGTGTCCTCACACCCTGCCCACCCCTTTGTAAACAATCCCTTATTAATGACTCCATCTGAATAGACTCTCATTTCCTGCTGGGACCCTGACCTACCTCAAGCACCTAAGCTCTGTAAGGACAAGAGAGTGAAGTCACTAGTCAATGGCTTTTAAACTTCCCTCTGGGAAGCTAGAACCCCTTAAAGAGGTAGACAATGAATGAAATGTTTTCTGATAGGCAAGGACAGCTAAACCACCTAAGGGCTCAGGTTGTCATGTAGGTTTACCTGATTCACATTTCTGACTCTAAAAAAAAAAAAAACTGGAGAGAGGGGCTGTTAAGGGGATCAGAACACCTCATAGGGTCCCCTGATCTTGATCTCAGAGTGGGCTCAAGGCAGCCACTGCTTTGCCAACGGGCCACAATCTAATGCCAGAATCAAAGAGTCGAAGTTGCTTCTATGGGTTCCAGCTGGTAACATTTGAATAGCTAAAAAGCAGACAATTTTCTTATTGACATTCTTCTATTTAACAAAGCAGATATGTCAGTTATACACATATACAATTTCCTCCAAAGGACCAAATCAAGCTATTTACATTTGAAGTGGATGAAAAATAATGAGGAACAGAAACATTTTTCATTTTCCAAACTGGTCCTTAGGAAGGGCTGCTCTCCACCACTCAGTTCCCAGAGTTTTGGATTTCACAGATCAGTAAAATCACAAATAAATTTTTAAAAAAGAAGACGGGAGGAAGGAAGGAATGGAACAAATAAATGTGGCACCCACAAAGGACATTAAAAGAAAACAACCCTTCCCCTATTGTTGCCCTTGTTTCATTTTTAAAGGGACATGTCACACACACCTTCCTTCTCCCATAGTCAGAGTAAAAGGCAGTCCTTCCCTGGCCTTTGTCACCTATCTATCTGCAGTCAACGAGGCTGGGTGACCTGCCCGCATACCTGTGCTGTGCACCGCCTGGAAGCCCTTCCTCTGCACAGAGGCATCCGAATAAAACCTGAGAAACAATCTGCTGCCTGAAGCCACCACGGGGTCTGGGATCTTGCTGCCGCAGAAACGGCCAAGGATGGGGGCCAGGCTGTCGGGCCCATCGTACACTTCCAGGTGGTCGTAGGCACATTCCTGGTGCTGTTCGATCTCAAACTCATTAAATGTCTGAGGATAGAAGAGCAGAAAGTGAGGCAAGGGCCTGGCATTCAGCCAGGGTGGGGGCCACCTCCCCAGGGGTGGGTGAGGACTGGGCAAGGCAGGACATGCGTCTGCCCAGCCGGCCGTACAGAGGGCGTGGAGCCCATGGTGATCATGGTGACACCTAGACTTCACCCCTCTTTCAGTCCCCAAAACTACCCTAGGAGGTAATTACATGAGTTTTCGCTACTCTGAGCACTTTGCAGATGGCATGGCCAGGTTCAGATTGTTTAAATGCTTGTTGACGTCTGTGCTCTGTCCACCACACCACACAGCTTCTCCCTCACTTAATGATAAGAGCAGCAACCACCAAGTGCTCACTCAGGGCCAAGAGCTGTTTTAAGTGCTTTACAAGTATTAATCCTCACGGGCCCTGTGATGTGTCTACCATTTTAATCCTTCCTTTACAGATGAGGAAACTCGAGGCGAAGAGTTGTCAGATGACCTGCTGGACCATGACCAGGAGGTCTGGCTCCAGAGCCCATGCCCTTGACCTCTGCACTAAACTGTACAATCCTTCAGAACAAACAATGCGAATGAACAAGGCTTTACAACCTGCACACTGCTCCACGTTGTCATCCTCATAGTGGCTGTTTTTTTCCATGCAGGGCCCTGCAGTTTCTCACTTATCCAATGATGCTCTGAGGGAAGAGCTATTATCCCCAGTGTGCAGAAGGGGAAACTGAGTCTTAGAGAAGTGACGGGTAGAGGAAGATGGAGCTAGACTTGATCTGCAACCAGCCTGACTCCAGGCCACACTCCTAACCATCACCGGGCTATACTGCCTTCCTTCTCCGTCTCCCCTTATGACTGTCCCCTGAAGCTGGCCAGGGCAGCCTCTGGCCATACACCAGGCTTTGCAGCTCCAAATGTAGGGCTTCTCAGGCACTGGCAGTGACTGACTGATGGCTTGCCCATAGCGGCGAGAAAGATGGGACAAGGTAAGAGGGAACAGTGTTTAGTAAAGATTTGGATCAAATGGCAGAGTAGGGGGAGAAGACATTAGTTGGGGAGAGGGGTCTCAATTTACAAGAAGAGGACTGGGGTGATGGGGGAGGGATGAGGTGGAGAGCGGCCATTAGCAGTGTGGGCTTTCGTAGGAATGACAAACACACCTGAAATGGGCAAAGCTCTTCACATCTTATAGAAAGGGAGTTGGGGGCCAGAGAGCAGGGGTACGGACAGTGAGCAAGAGCAGGAAGGGGAGACCAGTAGCACCAGGGCGGGTGACGCACTGGAAGGGAGACAGTGAACCAGGGAGGCAGGGAGCTCCCCAAAGGTCCATGGGACACCCTGTTGCTGGCCCCGTACAGTGTAACACCAGCACTTGGAAGTATTCAATTTACATTCTATGATAGCAAAAAAATAGAGCAAGATCACTATATCCACCATCCACTTCCCAAGGAAGATTTTTTTTAAATCTACCATATATATTTACGAACCATAGATATATCTGAAGTCTAGCCTAACTGTGGCCACTGGGATCGGGTGCTTCAGTTCCTTAATACTGTAAAGAACAGGAAAAGACGTTCTAGGCAACTACTAAAATCTTGCGGCCCTTGCACAAGAGGCGCCGCTTCCAGTTGTGCAGGTTGCGCGTTCTCAGCACCAGGGGGCGCCATTGCCCCGCGGTTGTCAGAGACGGCGCAATGTTGCCATTGCGCAAATTTTCCAGCAGATGGCAGTCTTGGTGAAGGAGTGCCTTTCTCTAAAGCGCTCTCTTTAGTTCACCCTCGCCCAAATTCAAAGCTGTTCTGACCCACCCAGGAAAGGAGCACCCCACAGCATTTCTAACATGGGCAGCCATACATATGAGGTGCCCACTGGGAGCACCTTGTGGTCAGGGGCTCTGCCTTCTCCACCCCTCGATGCCCCAGGCCTGGCGCAGAGAGGTGCGAGCACCCAACACTCTAGCCTGGGAGCCCGTTCACTCACCTGTCCTCACTGCTCCCGCCAGTCAACACCCTCGCAAGCCCAGGGGTCATCGTCTATTTATCATCACGTTCTCCTTTGTTCCTTTCCATTCTCCCTGTATTACTGTCCATAATTCAGAGGGACAGTCATATGCCTTCTGAAGAGCTTACTTATCTCCAGTCTGAGTAACCCGTCTAAAAACTGTTCGTTTATCTCGAGTACAGCAATTTTTCCAACTGGCAAGAGGGTTTGTTTTACACTCCAGGATCTGGGAGTCTCTGAGGGATGAAAGGAGACTTGTAGGAAAGACTCATTTCTCTTTGAAATAACAGCATGGTGTATAGACTTGGAAGATATATATATTTTAATTCGAGAGAATTGGCATAAATAACCATTTGCTGTTGTTAAGTGAAAAAACATGTAAGTTGTAGAAGACTATGAATAATAAGAGCCCAATTGAGAAGTTTGGGCAAGAAAAAGGATATATTTTTTTTTTCTGTGAATGTACTTACATGATTGTATGTGCATAGGAAATTTCTGGAAGAATTCACAAGAAAATGTTCAAAGAGGCCATTTCCAGAGTGGCATAAGAGATCTGAAAATTCGTATGTCACTTTCCAACCCTCTGCATTAATTGCCTTTTTAACTTTGAGAATGTATTGTTTTATAAAAAATTAAGACAGGAAACAATTAAATCTCAAACAGCACTGTGTGCCGCGTGCCACCTCACATTGTACCACTGTAAGTGGGTGCTATTTAGAGCTTTTCTCACCCACCACCCTGTGCTGAGGGCTTCCCGCGTAGCTTCCCTTTTAATCTGCGCAACAGCTCCATGAGGTAGCACCCTCATTTTTCAGACCATGAAACTGAGTCCTGGAAATGTTGAGTACCCGAACTTCAGAGCTAGGAGTGGCAGAGCAGAGACTCAGACCCATATCTGTCTGACACCAAGGTCCCTGTTGTCCATAAACTACAAACATGACTCACGAGTTTCACCCTGTGGCCTGCAGTTGAAGAGATGTTCCAGGTGCACTCTCTCCGGCTGGGGTATTTGTCAGGCCAGTTGGGGCTCGCCAGAGTCCCCTCTGCATTGCTGATCTTGTGCGCACAGCCAGCTGGGGGTGATGGGAGACACAGGCAGAGAGAGAGGTAATTCACTTGTGGGCCTCCTGGGAGGCTTTCTAAGAGAGTCTCCTCCCCTCGCTCTTATTTGTCACATGGTCATTAGCAAATGTTGATTTCGGGGTCAGCCTGAATCAAATGTCATCTAGCTCAGAGATGTGCTGATTTATTTGGCTGCTGCCTTCCTGGCGGTGGCTCTGGAGCCAGGTCATCTTTCTTACTGTGACTATTCACATCGTGGTTATCACTGGGAATATGGCAGAATTCGTGGTTGGGAGCACAGGCGCTGGGGTCAGTCAGATGGACCGTGGCTCAAGTCTTGGTTCCACCACCTTCGAGCAGTGGGACGTTGGGCACTTACAGAAGTCTTGATGTCCATATTTGTAAAGGGTTGCCCACCTCATAGGGGGCGAATGTGGATTAAATGAGATGATACATGTGAGAGGCTTAGCAAGTGCAGGCAAGGATCTTCAACACTAAGCCTTCGTCTACATACTTCCTGTAGTTTTTCCAAGCAGTTTCATTTGGAGGCTACAGATGTTGCCCTGGTGACAGTGTTATTAGCGAAGAGTGGCCCCTGACTTGCTCGATGAGTAGCATTTTGACCAATCATTAGAATTTGTCTTCCTCTGCGTTGGGCACTGTGCCAAGCATTTTGAATGCATCGTCTTGTTTTATCCTTCCCACTTTCCAAATGAGAAAATAAGTTTAGAGTGGGTAAGTGACTTGCTGGTAAGGGGTGGAGTCGGGACTCAAACCTGGATCTGCTTTCACCATACTGACAGGGAAAGAGAGGGAGTTGAGGAGGTGGACCTTGTACCACCGTGGATTCAGGCCGAGGGAGCTGGAGGGGGCAGATGAAGAGGGAGGGTGAAGTGGTTGCTTCAGAGAGGTTTCTGCTGCTCTTTGCTGCCTCCGCTTTGCAGCTACACAGAGAACAGGTGACAACGGGGGCCGGGATCTGCACCTAGGGTATTTATTTCTGCACCCCTGTCCCCCAGGGAAACCCATAGGAAGGCAGCCACTGTTCAGCTGGTGGGACCTTAGTGGAGTTTGTCTTCTTCCTGGCCTCCCCCACACCAAAGGAGGCCAGCCTTGTTTTGGCTCCAGTCCCCCTCGCGGGGACTTGACAACAATTTTTTGAATTTCAGAATCGCGGTTCCATCCAAGTTATTCCAACCTGCCTCCCAACTCAACCCATGACCACCCTCGTCTGTGTCACAGGGCTGGGCTTGGAGGAGAAGCAGCATCTGCTTTTAAAGATGTCTTAGCTCTTCCTGAAATATTCCAGGAAGGCCCTGAGCAGACTCTGTGCACCCCAGCCAAATCTCCTAACTCCGAAATGTTTATCCCTCACCTACTTGGCTCTGTGGTTGGGGCCAAGGCCTGGAGGCCTGTGGGTGTATCAGAAAGGTTCAAACTCCCTTTGCAGGGTGGGGTGAGAACAGAGGAAGCCCTTTCCCAGAATGACTGGACATTCAAAGCCATTTGGCTTTGAAGAACACCCAATCGTAAATAGAGCAGGAAGCAAAGTCTTCCCAATTCTATTTTATTATTAGAACTGCACATACGGTAAATAATATGATGACATAGATAGCTGGTATTTATTAACATTTCAAGTGCTTAATATGTGTCAGACTGTCTGAAATACTTTCTAGGTATTCTCTCATTTAATCCTCAGAAAAACTTTAAGAAGGGGGTATGCTTAGATCTTTATAAACAGAAGAGGAAATTGAGGCTCAGAGAGGTTAAGTAACGATTCCAAAGTCACACAGCTAGTAAGTAGCAGAGGCAGGATTTAAATCCAGGTAGTTTGATTCTGGAGCATGGGGGTTTAACCACTGCAATGCCTCCAGGAGAGCACCTGAGGGCCTGTACGTGCCCTGGGGAAAATCGCACTTCAGGGAGGGCAGGATGAGGGAAGGAAGATGCCCAGTCTCGGGGGCTCAGGAGGTGGCAGGTGGGGAGGAAGGGTCCCTCACTCTCACTCTGACACACCAGCCAAGTTAGCCCGATCCCCCAGCCTCAGCCCAGCCTCACCTTCTTTACAATCGTGTCCATTCTCATGGACCTGGTAGCCGTTCCTGCACCGGCACAGGTAGCTCCCGAACGTGTTGATACACTCGTGCTGGCACCCGCCGTTGTCCTTGGCACACTCGTCCTTGTCTGGGGAGATCAACGGACTCTTCTTAGGGGAACCGCCAACTTGGGATGGTCCCTCTTGACTCAGAACCCTGACGAAAAGTACCCTCCACTAGGGAGCCTCCCTTCACTGGGCATGGGGGAAGGCAGCTTTTGTTGTAGATTATATGGCCCTGGTATATATCAAACTCCCCATGCTCCTAAAGCACTTTAATGTACATATATGTTCCCCACCCCCGATCCCCGCCAGAAACAGAGCTCCTTAAAGGAGAGGCTAATAATAGTAACGATAATAAAAATAACTACCATGTACTGTGTATTTACTATGCAATGGGCACCACCCCAAGCGCTTTCTGTACCTTACTGAAGTTAATTCTTACACACCTTTAGGAGATGGGTTCCTGTGCCTCCATTTTACAGGTAAGGAAACTTGAGGCTGAGAATGCTAATCTGCCCAAGGTCACTCAGTGAGCAAGCCCCAGAGGTCGGGGCCCCATGCCACCTCCTGCCTGAGGAATAGGTAAGTGAATGACAGCCTACTCCACAACTGCCAGCCATTGTGACCTTGGGCAGTCCTTGACCTCGACCTCGACCTCAGTGCCTCAGTTGCCTCACCTCTAAAGTAGAGTCAATAACAGTATCCTCACCTCGAAGGGTTGCCGAGAGGACGGAATGAATCAGTACGGGGAAAGCCTCTAGAACAGTGTCCATCTCGGAGTAAGCGTTAGCTTTTATTTATCATTATGTATGAACTCAAGTGTCAGCTGGCCTTACCGTTATGGTGCTTGTAGAACAAGCCAGGGCAGTATGCGTCCCTCTCCTAAGCCAACTTCTTCCTGTAATAGCGGGAGGACCCGCCTCCGTCCTGACTCCCCACAGGGGTAGCTTCAGGGGTCTAGGTGTCTTCCTCCTCTGTATCCTGTGCCCACGGCGGCTGATGTGCCACTGGACACTTTGTATTTTAGTTTCACCCTCTTATTTCATGAGGAAGACTAAGAATCCTTAGAGAACACCTATAGAATTAAGAGATGAAGCCCACCCAACCCCGAAGCACTGAAACCACAGGCTAGGAAGAGACATGGAAGGGACCTTCCCAGAGCCTTTAGAGTACACAGTCCTGCTGACACCCTGATGTCAGACATCTGGCCTCCAGAACTGGGAGAGAACACAATTCTGTTGCTCTGAGGCCCCCAGTTGGTGGTAATTTGTTAGGGAAATACCATAAGGTCAGGGCAGGTGGCATAGAAGGGTGGGCAGGTGCTCCAGAGGCTCGGAGCCCGCAAAGCCGTGCTGCCCTCAGCGCTGTGGCCTCGCCCCAAACCTGCGCACCTGAGAAGAAGTGGGCCCGGAAGCCGCGTTTGGAGACGGTGTTGTCTGACTTGAACTCCACGCGCATGTTGTTGCTCTGCGAGGTGATGACCTCGGGCGTCTCGGAGCCGCAGAACCTGCCGTGCAGCCTGGCGTCGGGCGACAGGCCGCTGCGCACCTCCAGGAAGTCGTACTTACAGACCTGCAAGGGAGCACCACCGGGAGCTGCCTGGTGTCCCCGCATCGCCACCCCTGCCCCTGTGCACTGCAGGACCCCTTCCTGAGAGCTAAACCCTGCCAGGTGGCCAGATGGGCTCAGCCAGGTCCAGCGGGGTGGGTCGCCTTGACTCCTACCAGGGCCCCTGCAGGTAGAGAGGCCGACATGCCACATTCCCACCCACGCTCTGCGGCAGGGTTCTGCCTGGGCCTGGGCTGACTTGCTCACCCTGTGACCACTGTCCAAGGGAGGCTTATACCATCCTGGTCCCCAGCTGCACCTTGCCCTCTCCATTCCCCTCAGGTGGATACTAACCCCCAGATTCCTCACCCAGGGGACGTTCCTGTCCAGACCACCTCCGGCCCCCAAGACCCGCCTTCTCCACTCTTGTCCGGGTTCTCCTTGGATTTAGCAGTGACAAGAGGACCCAAGCACTCTACCTGCGGAGGATGTGCAGCTAAAAACCACTGCGGCAAACATCCCTCAGTTCCCTCCCAGCTAAGATGTCATGATCCGAGGACGCCACCTCCCTGCCTGCTGACCCCTCGCCCAATCCAGAGCCACATCCTAACACAATCCCCAATCAAGAGTGCAAAACCTACATCATTGCCTTCCAGTTCAAACACTTCAAACTGAAGGGAGATCCGGTACTGAGTGGGAGCCACCACCTGCCAGACACAGTTTTTGTTGGTAGGGTACTCCTTCGGCCACCCAGGGCTGCTGATGGTTCCGTTCAGCTTGGTAATGAAACCGCCACAGGCCACTGCACGGGGGAAACAGAAGCGAGGCTCATTTGGTGTTCGTTCCGAGTGACTGTGATTTTCCCCCAGCGGCAATAAGCCCTGCTGTTCTTTAATAATAATAAAAAAAGTTAGACGACCTGAACCGATTAATTCAACGTCCTTTCTTCTAGCCTGTTTCAACGGAAGATTTGGAGGGACAAAGTTGAAGATAGGTCATGACTGCTTTTAAAGATGACGATGATGCATTTGTACTGACCTGTCACCCAGTTGGCATAGCCCGAAGAAGAATCAGAAATGTTTGCACCAAGCTATGCAATGTACCTGGTTTACATAAACAAATGGAGTCACACAGGTGGATAAGGAAGGGAAACACTAGCCAGGTAGAAATGAAGTGAATGAAATGGTTATTAGTTGAGTCATACCAAAGTGCTCGTGGTTTTTCTTTGCTTTTATTTTCTACATTAATAATCATGTGAATTTTCACAGTTACAGAAGAAAATAATCCACGGTTCTCGTTTCAGTTTCTAGGGTGGA
Organism: Pteropus medius; assembly: GCF_902729225.1. Taxonomy (NCBI): domain Eukaryota; kingdom Metazoa; phylum Chordata; class Mammalia; order Chiroptera; family Pteropodidae; genus Pteropus; species Pteropus medius. The sequence goes on along the minus strand of NW_024344378.1, from coordinate 23,507,927 downwards.
GTCCATGTAATGTGGGCAGTCCTTTCACATTTGTGAATTTATAGAGTTGTTTCTCCCTCTGATCATCCACTGCAGCTGTCTGTTGTTACTTCACAACTAACCAGCACCCCATCTCTGCCCCACGTCCCCTAAGGCTCGTCCCCCATCCCCTCTGATTCCAACATGGCGTGTCCAACACCAACCTTCACACGTCTTCTTATTGGCGGCCAGCTCATAGCCAGGATCACACGCGCACTTGTAGCTACCCAGAGTGTTCATGCAGCGCTGCTCACACCCACCATGATCTGGCCAGGAACACTCATCCACCTCTGTTGGGGAAAAGGTGAAATCATCACAAAGCCGCCTAGTCCATTCCCCATCACAGTCACAGCCCACATCCCGGAGTCGCCAACAAGTGTCCTCCAAGAACAAGAATGGCTCCTGGGGACCACCTCCCAAGGAGTCCCATGTCCCCCTCCCAAGGAGTTCTATGTCCACATCTCAGAACCCGGCAGCAGCTACAGTAAAGGGTGGGATCTTGAGAACACAACAAGAGTGACTTGCTGGCCAGAGCGGGGCTCCGCTGAAGAGAGATCAGGCCTGAACAATTCCATTCTTTGAAGGGTTCGGTTAGCTGTATTCCTTTGTGATTTTAAAAAAGCTCAAGGTTTCCACACCAAAGACTGAACCAATTTCAGTGCCATAAAATTGCCTCCAATTTCAGTGCCATAAAATTGCCTCCAATACTCCCAAATACGGAACTTCTCAAGGATATTAAATAAAGGGCAAGGACAAAGGGACAAATTCATAGATGAAGATGTGTAAGTATTCCCTAGAGAGAGAACAAGAACCTGTGACTTAGCATTCTTATAAATAATCTGAAGAGGTACGCACAGAGAGATCTTCGAGATTAGAGAAATCACTGGACTTTCAGGTTAGCCAATGCTCAGGAGAAAATGCAGGAAAAGGCCATGGGGAGACTGAGTCATCAGGGGAGCCGGATGGGATTCAGCACCAATTGTGTCTAGTGATGTGTTTGGGGGCAATTAATAACAGCAAGTAGGACACCAGGAGCACTGTCCAGAAAAAGAACAAGGGATCATTGGAGAATCTTCCTGGACAAGTCAACCCAGGCACTACTGAAGAAAAATTTTAAAAAAATTATTTTTTCAGGCATTGGGCATCTCCAAGTAGTATATCAGAAATGAAAGGGGAAAAAATCATTATTTTCTGTTGTCAAACTGTGATACATCTATCCTTAAAAGACACCTTGCAGGTTGTGGCCTAACTGAGTTGGAGAGACTAGTGAAGGGACATCTGAACACTGAGACATCTTTAAAAAAAAAAAAAAAAAAAAGTCCAATCTAGGGAGAAGGAAGAGTTGGGGCAGGGGGAAGAAAATATCGATGGTTCTTAACACCACGAAAGGTACAAAGAGAGCAAGCACCGAGTTGTCCACAGAATCCTGAAAGACCATATTGCACATAAAATAAATCAGGCCATCTTCGACTTCATTGGTAAAGCCTTGAAAAGATCTCCAGTCCTTCCTTCTAAGCAAGGACCCTTTAAATAACACTTCTGATAGATGGCTTTTCAGACTCGGCAATAGGGCTCTCACTGCTTTCCCAAGGTATTTCTTGTCCTTTGCAATTTGAATTGTCAAAATTCTGACTCCTTGCAACTTCCAACCCGTTGGTCCTCCAGAAAACCCAAACCCTTCAATCAGAATGTCTCCCTCCACTCTTGCCCTTTTCCAGCTCAAATAAACCCATTTCTTTCCAATCTTCCTTGTTTAAGATGCACAACCTACTCATCAACCATACTGCTCTTCACTGGGTAAAGGACAGTTTGCAAATATCCCATCATTTCATGTAATGGATAGTAACCACAGCTAACTCTGAGACTGCTGTGATCTTGGACTCAACAAAAGCTTGAATAAGTTGGTCATCAGGGGAGACTGGGTTGGGGACACATGCTCTACACAGGGGTCGAAGTTGTCCGTAGCCTCAAATCGATGTATTAATTATGGTTAAATGTATTAAGTATTGTATAGTCACAATCCTTCAATTATTTATCACTTTTCAGTATGCAAAGTACTTTCTTCAACATTTACTAGAAAGTCTAAGAGGAGAATAAATGATGAGGAGAAATGTAGAGAGTCCAGGCTTTAGAGTGAGCCAGACACACCTGGGTTGGATCCACCAGGGGATCTTCCCACAACAAATCAGGTGATTCAACCTCTCTGAGCCTTCCTCCTGTTTTAAAATGAGAATAAGGATGTGGTTCCATAGTGTAGCAGTTTACGCATAGAAGGTCCTGGGTTTGCGCCCCAGTGGAGCCATGGTCCATGGCTTATGGCCATGCCACCCTGAACAAGTCCGAAGTCTGATCTCGGAAGCTAAGCAGGGTCGGGCCTATTTAGTACTTGGATGGGAGACCACCTAGGAAGACCCAGTGCTGTAGGCATAAATAATAATAAAAAATAAAATAAATAAAATGAGAATAATAATAATCTGCTTTTAGGATTGTGGTGATTGAAAATGATGCGTGTAAAGTATCATATAGATATATAGTCAGTACAGAGTGACTATCACTATAGACAACAGGGGGGTTGAAATTTCTATGGGCGGAGACACACAACAATGAGGATAGTGAAAAGAATAAGGTTATCTTGGCATACCTGAATCAGGTGAGAGTGGAGTAGCGCAGGCCTGAGGAGGGGAGGAAGACAAGGAAGGAACAGATGAAGGAAAATGCATCAAAGATGGACTCATAAAGACTAAATGGGCAGGAGGGCAGCACAGCAGAGCCAAGAAACTGGCTGGTGGGCATAGCGGGGAGGGCAGAAAGGAACTAGGGGAAAGCCTATCAAAACAGACTAAGATGAACGAAGGACCACAATGGGGGTGGGGTGGGAGGAGACTCTGATGCCAGAAGATGCTATGAATATGGGCAGGACACACATATATCATAGGCAAGAAAGGAAGGACCACAGATGAATAAGTCTCCTGATGCCGTCTTAGCCAGGTAGGAGGGAGGGAGGCTGGTAGAATAGATTTGAGCCTAAAGCAAAGAGAATACAGTTCCCTCAGAGACTAAAAGGATAGGGCGTTTGGCCCAGGAAGGAAAGTGAAAGATGTATCTACACCTGAGCTCTCTTCAGCAAAAGCAGCGGCCTGTTTGGCCATTTCCAATGCTGCTCCAGCTGGGATGGATGGCATGCTTTCAGTGGGAGCCTGAATGTCCTCCATATCACCTCCACACTGCAGTGAAGTAGCAACTGCTCCAAGCTCATGAGTGCGTGCTTGCTCTGGGCTACAGTGGCCAAAGCCAAGCCTGCCAAAAAACCTGGGAGAGAATGGGGGGTGGGAGAAGTAGCTGAAACTTTGCCTTCTCCAAGTGGTATTAGTGAAAGAACAAACCATTCGGCGGTTAGTTAATGAGATGACTCAGGTAAGGTCCCAAAAATTGTTTCAAAGAGGGTTAAGGAAAGAGAAGGCAGGGCCCATCCCTGAGGTTCTGAAGTACCTTGAAAGATGCCAGTCTTCCTCATTAAACACCCATGGTGGTCCATCGGCAATGGGACAGTGGAGAGTGGGGGTCAAGATGGAAATCCTCATATACTTTTGTGGAAAACGTGTGACCAAAATGGCCCTACCAACCCTCAAATGCTCCCAATATCGAAAATAACCAGAGATGTGAGGCGCTCTGCGGGCTCTTCGGCCAGCAGCCCCTGCGAGGGATTGCCATCTGGCACCAGGAGAGGAATACAGAGGCCAGTTGGCACCCTGGTCAGTGCCTTGCGCCAGCTGGACCCTGAGCAGAACCTCTTGCCAACTGGCAGCAAGGCAAGAGCTTCTTTGACTCGGTCCAATTCTTCTTCGTGGCCTTTTTAGTTGCTCTTCTAGTTTCTTTCACTGGAGAAGTCCTGACACACGCAGTGGGCACTGTGAGTGTTCACAGGACATCCTACTTATGGCTTCTTGGATAAAGACTGGGCACAGAAGCTGACTGTGCACAGTCTCTAAACCTGCGCTGACTGACATGGTAGGTGCCAGCCCTGTATGATTGTCTAACATTTGAAATGCAGCTAGTCTAAACAAGGGTGTGCTATGAGTATAAAACACTGGATTTCCAAGACTTAGTATGAAAAAACTCCATAAAATAGGTCATTAATATTGTACATATTAATTATATATTAAAATGACAGTATTTTTGATACATTGGGTTAAATATATCATTAAAATTAATTTGACCTGGTATTGTTTTGAGGTTTTGGAAGGGTGGGGGCTGGTTAACGTGCCTGATAGAACATTTAAAATTATACATATGGCTCACATTTGTGACTCGCTTCCTATTTCTGTTGGACAACTCAGCTCTAGACTGTGGTCTCTGCTTTATTTATCATCATGGGAACCCCAAAATGTAGGCAGAGCAGGTAGCAGAATGCCTAATCCACAAATGAGGAATCTGAGCCTCATCCATTCATTCATCCATACATTCATTGCCTAGCAAGTGTTTATTGAGCCCACTGCAGGCCAGGCACTGGGAACAGAGTGAAGAACAAAGCAGGTATAATCCAGTCTCAGAAATAAGAACTAGTCTATGGTCATGCTACCCTGAACAAGCCCGATCCCATCTGATCTCGGAAGCTAAGCAAGGTTGGGCCTGGTTAGTACATGGATGAGAGACCACCTAGCAAGACCAGGTGCTATAGGCATAAAAAATTTCAAAAAAACAAGGGATTGTAAGCTGACAAGGTCCTTGCAATCTATAGGTCAACCAAGGGTTGCCTCACTTAAAAAAAAAAAAAGAAAAAGAAGAAAAGAGTGGCCACTGAAAGGGCTGAACAACTAGTTAAAGGAAATGCTTGGGCAGGACTAGAGCCTGAACTTCAATACAAATCAGGCCCTTTTCTCTATGCTCCCATGAGCTATCAAGAGGCAGAAAGGGTGACAAAAGTATCAAAATCAATCTGAAAACATGGATGAAAAATTAAAATTCACAACTTCACAGGATAGCCTGAACTTCCAATGCTAAATCCAGGCCCTTTTCTCTATGCTCCTATGGTATCAAGGAGGCAGAAAGGTGACAAAGTATCAGAATCAAATCACAAACATGAATGAAAAATTAAAATTCCTTCACTGTACTAGCCTATGGCTTTTAGGTCTCCGTCATGGATAGGGAGTGCCCTGTTGGAGTCCTACAAATCCAGGGTGTAGTTCTAGCTCTGCCACCTTAGAACTTCAGTTTCGTTTCCTCATTTTGAAAATGGGGGTAATAATAATGCCTACCAAGGGGATGTGCTAAAGATAAAGTCAGAGAACTAATGGAGTTTCTAGCAGACTCACGGGATGTCTTTTCTTTGCCCTTTATAAGTCCCAATGAGGTTTCTACTAGTCCAGTTTCCTCTTTTAAGATTCAGGGTCAAGGTCATCGAACTTGACAAAAAAAAAAAGATGTCAAGCTGCCTCACCCCATATTCAATTAACACCTTTATGGGCATTTAAACGGATTGTTTGCAAATTGAAATGCCCTTGAAGTAGCAGGCTGGGTAACCTGACCCCACCCCACTGGCTGAGTCTGAAGGTCTCCTGGCTTCCTCCCAGGTCCACACCTCCAGCAATATCATCCACAGGTCTCCTTCACCACCTTGAGCTCCTGAAAACAATGACTGTGTTTTCCTTTGTGTCCACAGCCCCCAGCACAGCACCTGACACATGTTTGATGACTGCTGAATGAGTGTTAAATGGGGAGGAGGGAGAAGATGAGATCTAACCAGCAAAGGGAGATGGTTATCATGTTACTGAGAGTCTGCCATGGCTTTCAACTCAGTCCTTACAAACCATTTTAGCATCATAGAGAGAAATACTCCTTTCCATTGCCCCAACATCTCCAGTAGGGTTGCCACAAAATGCAGAAAGCTCAATTAAATTTGAATCTAAGATGAATGACCAGTCATTTCTTAGCATGGTATGTAATATTTGGGACATGCTTATACTGAAAAATCATTCTTCACTTGAAATTCAAATTTAACTGGGCAACCTGTTTTTGTTTTTGTTTTTTCTAAATCTGGCAACACTAATCTCCAGCTTTAGCTGGTCCTCTCAAATATGTGTATTGCTAATTATCAGCAGAACTAGGTATGAGGTATGAGTGGATGGGTGCCACCTGGTTACCAGTTATCTCACTGGAAAGAAGTCCCAATACCTAATATATAGACCTGGGAGTAGAAGTCAGGGAAGAAAACAAACAGGAGAATTAGAATAAAACCTCATAATCATTTGGGACCTGTGGTAAACAAAATAAGGCCTCCCAAAGCTGCCTATGATGTAGTCCCTGAAACCAGTGAGTCTTTACCTGACATGGCAAAAAGGACTTGGCAGATGTGATGAAATCAAAGATCTTGAAATGGGAGATTGTCATGGGTTGTCTAGGTGGGCGCAGTATAACTACAGGGGTCCTTATAACTGAAAGAGGGAGGAGGAGTTTCGTCAGAACAAGGAATGTGGCGATGGGAGCAGGAGTCTGGACACAGTTTGCGAAAGACTCAACTGCCTATCGCTGGCTTGAGGATGGAAGGGCATCATGAGCCTCCACTAGGGGCCTCCTCTAGAAGCTGGAAATGGCAAGAAAATCTGACCTCCAGAAACATGAGATAATAAATTTGTGTTGTTTTAAGCCACCAAGTTTGTGGTAATTTGTTACAGCGGCAACAAGAAACTGATACATGGCAACAGAAAAGGAGAAATTGTCATGTCATTTTTTTTTTTCAGAGAGAAAAATAACCATCTCAAAGATGCCTTTCTAAGCAAAGAAAATTAATGGGAGTAAACATTATACCATGTGTATTCACTTATGCTATTTCATTTTTTCCTGACAACTCTGCAATAACCTGGTAGTTACTATTTCTGTAAGTGGAAGGACTGGGGCTCAGAGAGGTTCTGTAACTTGCCCAAGGCCCAGACAGTGTTGCTGCTGCTAAGTCACATGCGGTCTGGGCCAGGGTAGAGCAGGGGCTGTAACTTTCAGGCATCTCAGCCAAGACTGTCATGTCCTTCCTGCTACTAGTTGACCTACGCTTGAAATACACTTACTGTAGCCTGGCTTTTTGGCTTGAGAAAGAAGTAAGTTTTGTCACCAATTATTCAGAGAATTATAATTGTTATTCCTACTTGGGTTCTGCTCTCCTCAGATGCCTCAAGAGAGAAAAAAAGAATAATCTCCCACGCTTGTGTGGCACATTTCAGCTTATAAAGTGTCTCCACAGCCATCATATCATTGGGGCTTCAAAACTGGTTAGGTAAAATGGGCAGATTTACTCCCCCATCCCCTCCATTTTATAGAAAGGAAAGCTGAGGCTTCAATAAGGACAAATGCCTGCCTGCTCAGGGTCACACGGATGCAAGTGGGTTCTTCTGACACCCTCCTGCTCATGAAGAACCTGAGGAAAGGGGCTGAGAGGGGGTGAGTGGGGAGACGGGGGTAAGGAAGGGATCAGGATTTCTAGGTTGGTACAGCCAGGAATCCTGGGAGGAGAGACAAGGAAGGAAAAGCAGCATTCTCCTGGGTGTGAGTGGTGCCACTAACCAAAGAGCCTCAGTTGCAGATTAGACATCTCTATGCAGTGGCTGCTAGTGTGCTGTTGGTGCCCAGTCACAATGCACTGGGGAATACCCAATATTCCCGTATAGGGTGTGGTCTGAGGAGCTGCCAGGGCCCTGAGAACAAAGAAGGAAGACCTACCCATTCAAAGGAATCCCGGGAAGCCTGCTGTGCTAGGGCCAGGAATGCTGGTCTTCCCATATCATTCTGGGTCTGGTTTCATCAAGACTCTGTAGGGCTCTTGGTCCCTAAGGCAACATGGAGGTTTGTTCCCCCGAGCACCACCCCCTCACTCTCCTCCCTACCCCCACCCAGTTGTAGGCTAGGGGCTGATGCATCAGGAGCTGAAGGCCTGGGTTGCCTCTCTGGCCCACGTCAGGTAATGCAACGCAATGGAGAAAGAGTCTGAGCTTAGGAGTCACACACACTGTGTTTGGATTTTTGACCCTGAGCAGCCCTTCTCAACACTGATCAAATGTGATCCAAACTGAACTCAAAGGGTTATTTTGGAAATGAAATGTCATCGTGTAAATCAAGTACCTTGTTCCTGACATAGAGTAGATGTTCAATTATCACTAGCGACTATACAAATATTTATTATCAATGTCCAGTTTCACGAAGGTTCACTAACTTGACCTTGTAAGTTTATCTAATTAAACTTAAATCTCATTTCCAAGGACAGTAGCAGAACTTTCTGTCACATAGAAGCCAAGGCTGAGCCTGTTCCCGAGTCGGCCGTGAACTCTGCTGGGGGCCCCAGCACAGCCCTAAAATGGGCCGCTGCCTCCTTCCTGCAGGCAGCCTCAGTTAGTGCTGAGGTTCTATAATGAATTTTGTGATTCTTAAGCCAGGGAGCAATATCTCTTTCTGTGACTAAAAATGGAAACAACTGCTAATTCATACCCTTGAAAAAATTGGCTGCAAAGCCCGCTTTATTGATAGAGCCATCAGACACAAACTTCATCCACATTCTGTTAGAGCTCGATTTCACATCCTCTGGCTTCTCATAGCCACAAAGGTGGCCAATCAGGGTGCTCTCCTCTGTGAGGCCATCGCGGATTTCCAGGTAGTCGTATGCACAGCTGTCATGCCTTTCGATCTAAATGGAGAAACAGAGGCAACATGGAAGACGACCAATGGCTTGGCCTTAAAGGTTTTGATTTAAGAAGGGAACCTCAATATCATTCTGAAAAATCTAACCAAGAGGCCAAAGGACCCAAGTGTGGCCAGCTTCTCCAAGCCACCTCCTACTTGCAGAAGTCAAGGGCAAATCAAGCTGCAAAGATACTAAAAGACGATAAATGGGGAAGAATGATTCTACAAAACTTCCCGGGATCCCATCCTAGATTTTCACTTCGATTATTCCCTCATCCTCTCTAGCAGCCTTGAGAAAGGTGGCAGATGTGATTTCAAAGTCTGCAAAGGTTTTGATACCAGACATCTGGGTATAACGCACCACGAGCTTGAAATGGCCTCTTAGGTTCTTGTTTTCAACCAAAATATGGAAACCCATCTTTCTAGATCAGAGAGTGTCTTGCAAAAGATGGCAGTTACTTCCTCCTTGGAAAGACCATCTGCAAAGCACTTACCTCAAAAGCCTGGAAGGTCAGCCCCACGTGAAAGCCCTCTGAAACTGTAATTCTCCAAACACATTCCTTGGAAGGTCTGTAGTCATCCGGGTAGTTGGGAGATTGAATCTGACCTGTGTCTTTGTTAATGTCTCCCCCACACGTAGCTTTAGAAAGAAAACCAGAGAACCAGCTTTAGGAAGAGAAAAGTGAGGGATCCCTGTCTTACGAAGGAAGCTGGCCACTTACCACCACTAGGTGACTCCACTTGCCAACACTTTCGTTTCCAACCAACCAACACTGTGCCTCCGGAAAGGCATAATTTCGTTTGTTTGCAACTCTGAGTTTTTTTCATATACAGAAAATAACCATGCAGAGCAGTGGTTCTCTACCTTTGCTGTGCATCAAAATCCCCTGGAAGATCTTGTGAGCTATGGAAGCTGGGGCCACATTCCCATACATTCTGACTGAAGTGGGCCTGGGATAGCTCGGAGCTCCAGTGATGTTTAGAAGTTCCCCCAGGTGATGCTCACGTAGAGGGTAGAGAGAGAACCGCGGGTACAAAGGGACGTGTGAGTATGCACACGCACTCATGCACACACGTTACTTCTTTTGTGGAAACAAAACTTTGGCCTCTCCAAAATTATAATCTAAGGCCAAAAGGGGCCTTAATAACTATAGTGGTTTCCTTTGGAACGGGAGGCACAGAGGTAGCTGGACAGAGAAACCTATAGAACAAATAGAAGCAGAATTGCCCTGGTGGCAGCTGCCTAGAGCCCAGACCTGTTGGTTCCCTCAACTCAACCACCATGGCGACCTCAGAGGTCCTTCCAAGAAATGCATTTGAAAGTTCCCTGACAATGTCCAAAGACCGCTTTTCCCAAATAAAACAAACAGAGGCTCCGAGAGGTTAGATTCTTTGCTCAGGCTCACACAGCTATTCAGAGGCTGTGTACCCCCTGATACCACCCCTCACTGGACTGGAATGAGGGTTCAGCAAGGAGGTGACAGGTAGATGACGTCTGTCCCGAAGTGAGCACTGCTGGCCCCTCTGCTTCCGGAATGCGGAGGAAGAGGACATTGAGTTCCTCAGCCTAGCCCCTTAGGTGGCAGCTGCCACACACGCCTGGGTGGGAGAGGGACAGCAGGCTGCATGTGAAGGACAGAGGCATATCAGGAGCTACCCAGGTAGCTTCCTCCGCCATGAACAAACAAACCTTCATACACCGCGAAGAAACCCTTGCCCAGGATGTTGCTGCTGCTCCGAAACTCCACCCAGAGCCGGCTGTCCGTGGAGGTGACGGGCTCCGGGGCTTTATCGCCACAGAACCTACCTGGGAAGTGAAAAAGAACAGTCAGGCAGAGAGCAAGAGGGGGCTCAAGCAGGCAAAACGCAGCGTTCCTTCAAATGTGGTTCAGGGCAAGCAACAGACTCTGCTGCAGGATGGACACAGTCACGCGACCTGCCTTCAGGAGAATTCCGGGCTCCAGTTAATCAAAGTGCCCGGAGTATAACCCAAAGCCCTCTCTCCTGCCAGTGGGGTCTAGTTGAGGTGCTTCAGGTATGAAGCGATAATGGTCTGAGATGGGGATGACTGTCTCGCGCCTTGGTGTTTCCTATTATACAGATACCCTTCTCCTTTGGGGCATGCCTTTAGGAAGACATTACTCCTTCCTGGCCTCAGAAGAGGGATGCCAGAGATCACCTGATGAAGAAATCAGATCTTCTTGCCTTTCAAATGTCACAAGCCTAGTCAGAATACCAAAGATTTAGAAGAATACACAATGAATAAGAGCACATTTTCCTATCCTCGTAGTCTTAGATTCCTGGGATGGAGGAGTGAGGGGACTAGGGAGAGAGGGGTTGGAAGGGCACTTTGGGGCCTTTAAAAGGACCCTTTGCCTTGTCCCACCCTGAGCTGAGACCCTGGGTGGACAGGATGATAGAGACACTGAGTAAGTTTAAGGATCTGGGAGAAGCAGATAACTGTGTCTCCAGTCTCTGCAGAGCCTGGAGGGGCAACAAGACCCTCCTGTCCCACCTGGGGTCAGAACGAAAGTGTCCACATGATTTGTTAAGACATGAGGCCAGGAGACAGGCATGCAGAGTTCTGCAGGCAAAGCATGGCGTGATGGCAGCAACATGGTTCCTGGCTCCTAGGAGGGGTATAGAAATGGCTTTCCCATTGCCCAGAGGAATCGGGGAGCCATAGGATGTCTTCTAGGACTTGGCACCAATCTGAACTGGCCAAGGGTTGAGACGAGGAGGAGGCAGAGCAGCCACTTAGATGGACAGAGGACTGGAGACTAGACAGGAATGAAGACCTCCCAGCAACGCCATCAAGATGGCAATACGGAGGCCTCCCCTGCTACCAAGTCCTTGCACAAAGTCTGCTCCCCACCAGCATCCCCACTCTGGGGTAAGAAAATACAAATTGACTGAAATCAAATTACCACTACCTGATAGAAAGAAACTCATAATTGTTATTGAACTTTTGTTATTTAAAAATAGAAATAATGTGTATTTCTTAGACACTTTGGTATAGGTCTGAAATTTGAATCCTCTACAGAGGAAAAGGGAGAAGACCTTGTCTTCCCAGTGCATGGTCATCCTTGGCCACATGACCCCTCATGGCACGTAAGAATGGTAGCCAGGGCAAGGACAGGGATGGGGCAGGTGGGAGATGGGCTGTGCTGTACCGCCGAGTTTTCAACACAGGCCCGTCAAGGCCTATTTGGCCTAGAAGTCGTGGTTCTGACAAGTACCAACTGTGTGAGTGACTCAGAAAATCCATTTAACATTGAGGGGGACATGGGAGTGACTGTTAATGGGCATGGGTTTTCCTTTGGCGGTGATGAAGATGTTCTAACTTTGACTGTGGTGACTGACAGTTGTACAAATCTGTGAGCATGCTTAAAACCACTGGCTCAAACACTTTCATCAGTGAGTTACATGGCATGTGAATTATATCTCAATATATTTTTTAAAGATCCATTTAACAGATATTTAGTGGGTACTGTTACTGTCAGCACCACGTTAAATACTGGATCAATCCCTTGAAGTTGTTAGCTCTGCTTTGCCTTTCTGAGAAATGGGGGAGTAATGCTGGGGGAGAAATAACTTCCTCATGGCCAACTGTGGCCTATATTCTTTGGGGGAGACACAGGAGTAGAGGCCGCTAATCTCCCTCTGCTTCCTTCCGATTCTGGCCACCTGCAGCCTTTCGGATTTGGTGAGCTTAACATTTAGTGAGATGAGCTGAAACGGCTGCCAAGAATTTGGCAAGGAAAAATCCATCAGAAGCCTATAAATTTTCAGTAATGTTCCTCTGGCATGGCCAATTAGTGTCAATTCGTTCTTGGAAAACAAAACATAAGCGTGGAGAAGTATTGCTTACCAATGAGGAGACAGAGACACTGAACCCACAGTTAGACAATGCCAATTTACAAGGAATTCCTTCTTAACCTAGCCCAAGGGTCAAGTCTAAATTCTCCTTTTAAATCTAGGCTATCACAGCCGCTGGGGACTGTTTCCAAAAGAGAGAGGAACTGCCACCGTCTGACTGCCTAAGAAACCGACCTACGTTACAAACCACCCACCCCACCCCAAGGCTACTGGACAACCCATCCTCAGTTCTCTGGAGGTGGTAGGAGTTACAGACTAAGATGTAGTTTATTGCCGTGGCAGAGCTAGACTTGGTAGAATAAATTAAAAATTATTTCTAAGTAATGTCTCTCCCCAAATCACCTTGTAATTCTTATCTAGAATCTTCTACATTATCCTTTGCCTGGTGTCTCAACATTCTCATTTTCACTGTAATAGTACTAATAAAAGCTTATTTTTATTAAGTATGTTTCTATCAGACACTGTCCTAAGCACTTCACATGGATTATCTAATTGCATCCCCACTCCCCCCTGAATTAGGTGCTATCATTCATCTTACTTATGAAAAAACTGAAGACTGAAAAATTTGAGTTGAGTTACACTCCAAGTTGTAAGTAGAAGCAGGAACTGAACCTTAGCCGTCTGAGATCTTGACCTTCATCATCAATCTCACCTTCTTCATGACCATCACCACCACCAAAAGGAACTTCTCCATCTAACGTGCAATTCTGAACACTGTACACTTTTCGATCAACAGACATCGAATCTACTCTCTGAGAATGTAAACATTCTCCCAGTTCGGAATCAGACACAGAGGAATGAAGATCAAAGCCTTAGCCATAAAGAAAGGCTGTGGTGATGCCAGGCTTGGCTCTTTGACTCACGCTATCATTTCTGCTCATTTGGGAGGCTGTCCCTGCCCAGGGACCCCAGTAGAGGGGCCACGCGACACTGATTGGCCAGCCTAGCCTTTCTGAACTTCCCTCCCCATTTCAGGGAAAGGGGGAGAAAGGGCTTTTGTGTGCATTGTGGTGGTAGAGAATACTCAAGGACAGTTCTGCATACAAAAGTGCATTGTTAGAGTCATTCCTTTAGCAGAAATAAGGGAGGGGAATCCAATTAACAGGACAGTATTTCAGATCACTGGATGAGTTCTCTGTGCAGCCACCTTCTTCCCCCCGGTTAGGTACAATCTCATAAATGACCCCTGAAACTGAAAAACCAATTTGATATCACTAACCAGCCGTGAAATGTTCTCAATCTACTTGCATTTCCCTTTAATCGCTATGTGAAAACCTGGGTCCCAAACAGCCTCCTTCCAAGAAGACTAACAGGCTGGAGAGAAATTGGACATGAGAAAAGGTATCAAATTCCTAAAGTGAAATCTGGTTCCTGGCTTTGGAGGAGGAGTTTAATAAGGATATCAAGAAGAGGAAATGCAGATGAGGGCACGACAAGTGGGCTCCATGGGGAGTCATAAAGGGTTCATTCATAAAAAGTTATGTGCCCATTATGCCTGGATTTTCACACACTGCCCTGGGAAAATATGCAATGCACAGTTTTTCAGAGCAAGATGCATACTTTCACAATCCGCCCTAATCCTCTCTCCCTCCTGCCAAAGGGGCATTGACCTGCCCCCTCCCGGCAGATTTCATGGCACTGACCCCTCCCAGGGACCAGCTCGGCCCACACAATGCACTCGTTCCAAACACAAAAGTGCACTAACAACTGCATTTGGAAACATCAGAGCGGGCCAAATAGTTGGCAAAGGAGAATTCGTGCGAATGGGGAAGAATGGTTGCAGGCACCGGGCCATGCCTTGGCTGCGGAGCACACACACACACACACACACACACTGCAAAAGTGTGTAAAATATAAGCCAAAAAACCCCCAAACAAAACAAACCATCACCGACAACAACGAACCACAAAAGCCCCATCTAATCCACGAGAGTGCCGCCAGAGATGCCAGGATCTGTAGTGAGAAAATTCTTGTTTCTAGAAAAGGGAGCGACTGGAAATCCCTCTGCCTGTGCCCATTCTCAGGAGCGTGCCTTGGCCCTCTCTGGGGAACTTCAGTAACACAGAGCTTCCTCCTCCTGAGCCCTTTAAGTCTATCATGTTCCCCGGGGCGGGGGGAGTATAGGGTTGCCAGATTTAGCAAACAAAAATACAGGAAGCCCAGTTCAATCTGAATTTCGGATAAACAAGGAATCACGCATCCTATCTAGCAATGCTAGGGGGAGATCCTTCTCAGATTGAGCAGTCACCTCTCCCTAACACCACGACAGCTCAATTCTGGTCTGATCTCAGCCACTAGCAGGCTGTGTGGCCTTCTTGGGGAGCATGGTTTTCTCAAGAGGGTTTGGGATAAGTGACTCTAAGGCCTCTGCCAGGCTGAGGGGTCTGTGATTCCATGTTCTCATGAAACTCCTCCCACCCAGCTCCTTTTACAATTTTAGTTATAAAATAATCCCTGAATGGATTCTTGTAAAAGATTTCAAAAATCCAGACATATGCAGAGCAAACCACGAAGCTGCCCACCAGCTCCGTGCTTCCTTTTTCCGAGGTAACCACTTTCCATCGCTGGATGAGCACCCTCGTAGTCCCCTTTCTGTGTACTTGGCACTAGACAAATTCACATACATGTCTATAGGCAGGCAGGATCGTTCCCTGACCCAGCTCGTAGGGACTTCCATTCAGTAGTCTCCCAGGAATCTGTACTCTTGGAAGTCTTCCCAACTGATGCTGTGTTCACTCAGGTTTGGGAATCTCTGCTGCCAGGAATGAAACCCTCTGCCTTTCTGCCACATCTGGTCAGTGCTGCCTTTAAAGCCATGCCCACTTCTGGCAGCGGCCATATACCATGTCTGCTCATAATAGACTGGAAGCAGAAATCCAGGGCAGGCAGCCTCCACCCTGCCATCGGGTGGGGGGCATAACCCACTTGCCCTGCAGTGTACACACTCCTGTGTGTGCTCGGCCCGGGGGTCACTTTCTTGGATTGCTTATCTGGACCACTAATTACCTGATTCCTCCTTGTGGTGGTAACCTAGTGCTCCCACTCAGCACCCACTCAGCACCCATGGACATGGATTTCTATGTTTGTACCTCTAGGACTTTAAATCCATGGCCCTCTGGACAGAGGGAGCTTGCGTGCTATCCCCGATGGTAACTGAGCTGGCTGAGACCCCTTGGCCGTACAAATGCTAATATCTGCCAGGCCCTCATGGGTCCAGTTAGAGCCTCTGTCCCAGTCCCTTCCGACCTACCCTGGAATCTGATATGAAGTGGGCTTGGCCCGGCCGTGAAACGCCCCAGCTTAGCTCTCTCCTTTCTTTCCTGCCTCCATGTTCAGTCAGCTGTCCCCAAAGCAGCTCACTCTCAAGCCAGTCACTTGCAGCATAACCAAGTGGCTTTTCTGCCCATGCCAAGGACCAAGTTCTCGCTGAGAGTTTAGACTTACAGACTGGAAGCCCACCCTACAGACCCCTCTAAAAATGAGGACGGCCCACTCTCAGCTCAGACCCTCCCCTGTGGCTCCTGGTAAATCTGCTTCTCTGTTTTCACTGCAGTTGTCATTCGTGGGCCAAATGAGTCCTCATGTCCACTCTCTGGTCATTGAAGCCACTGGTCCTCAAGGCAACATTAATCTTTCCTGGTCACCCACGAGAGAGCTCTCTTCTGGTGACCGATCCTGAGTGAATTGACCCTTCTCTTAACGCCACCTGCCCACCGCCTCTCACTCAAAGGTCCACGCAGCCTTTTTGTGTAGGAGTTCATGCACTGTTCATCTCCCCAAATTAACACATGCTCATCGCAGGAAAATTCGAAAACATAACTAAACCAGGAACAACAAAAGAACAAAATTTAAAAAGTACTGTATCATCCTGAAATAACCACTGTGTGCAATTTATTGGTATTTAATGTTGGAGATCACAAAATGATTTCTTCCAGGTGAATTTAGCCCACACAATGATGTGGGTAATTTCGTTCTGAGTAACTTTGGTCGAGCTACGCACTGTTGAGTTTGCCACACTCCCCACCACTCCTTGTTTTGTCATGCCAACCCCATCTCACTCATTTACACCCTATTTCTGAAGGCATCTGAGTCTGCAGTGCCTGCATGATAGATATACAAGTGTATTTTTGTTAAAATGAAACCCTACTGCATATGCTATTTTGTCACACCATTTTTCTGTAACAACGTACAGGGAATACCCTTCTGAATCAATAAGTAGCCACCTCCAACTTGATTTTGAATGGCAGGATCATTTTCCATTGAAAAGATGTATCATAATTTATTCAGCTAACCCCTACTGTTGAACATGTAAATTGTTTTCAATTTTTCCTGCTTCAGTGAACATCCCTGTAGCTAGAGCTTTGCACACTTCCTTAATTAGTTCTCTACGATAAATTCCAAGAAGTGGAATTGCTGGGTCAAAGGGTATTCGCAGTTTTAAAAGCTTTTAACATGTGTGGCCAAATGGAGTGTTCAGAGTTTTACAATGACACAGACCCTTGAGAGCTTCCTGTGACTGCCGTCTGGATGGACCCTTCCAAACATTAATAGCATCACACGGAACATCCGATCACCCTTCTCTCAGGGCCTTCTGAAGGCAACTCACCCAACAGGGGGGCTTTTCTCCAGTAACCATCCCGGACCTCCACGTAGTCGTACCAGCACAGGCGGCTTTTAAACAAATCCATGGATGTGAAGTTTAAGATGATCTGTAAAGAGTTAGCATAAAGTGAGTTTCGGCGACAAAGCCCGGGGAGCTTTCAAAGACACAACTTGCACAGCAGTGTTCTCACGTTACTGTTAGCACACGGGGCTCTCAGACCACAGTAGGAGTGGCCTCCCAAAAAACGTACTCACAGGAAACCTCATGACATTAAATAATAAACCTTAAGCAGGATGGGGAGTAAACAAGAAGAGATGGTCCTTTGGTTCTGTCTGGGGAATAGCTTGAGCTTTTGAAGTCACTGAGTGGTTTACAGAAAGCAAGATGCATTAAAGAGGGGCCAGGATGCTTTGAGCCTGGGGATTTGGAAGGAGGTAAGGGGTCAATGAAGTTCAGAGATACGCAAAGATCTGATAACATCATCAATCATTTGAAAGGGCCTGGGGTTAGCCTGAGTGCATCTGAGCACCTCCGTGATCAATGTCCCCTCGGCCATGACCTCACTCTTCTGAGACACGGTGTGTCTAATAGCCTTCCTACAGTTCGTTCATTCATTCATTCACTCATTCATTCCACCATTGTGTGTTGAACACCTACTGTGTGCCAGTATGTGTTAGCCAACTGAGAGGGAAAGATCACAATGATGGGTTCTTGCCTTTAGGGAGCTCAGAGAAAGGGGGAAGGGCAAATGAGTCAAGTGCTTTGGAACAAATGCTGAAAAGAGAGGAATGGACGGAAAGGGTGTTTGGGAGCCCCAAGAACAGAGAACTGAATCCTTCTTGGTGATACTGGAGGAGGCTTCTCAGGGGAGGTCTGGCAGGAGGAGAAGCGGGGTGAGACAGCATTCTGGTGAGAGGGACTGACATGAGCAAAGGCAAGGACATGTTTAGGGGACCGTGCTGTAGCACAGCCTTGGTCGCTGTGTTTGTTTGGAATGAGGAGGCGGAAGGGGCGAGGATGAGTGAAGGATGGGGAGCTGGGGGGTTCAGATGGACTGGGAAGGAAGGTTTCAGTTTTTCTGGACATCCTGAGGCCATTCGGTGGATGGCCCTCCCCACACATAGTGCGGGGAGCTGGGTGGCCCTGCAGAGTCGACAAACAGGCACTGTACCCATGAACTGGCCCCTAATTCCCACTGCAACCCTTCCAGCTTGGGGCTCCTGGGGCAGACAGCCCAGAGTTCAGGTTTTCCCTTCCCCTTCACCGCCATTCAATCCCCACCAGGCAAAGTGCCCTTTTCCTGCACTGAACAGCAGCAGCTTGTCTAGCCCCAGCTCTCGAGATGGCTCTCTGCTGTGTGCAGCATGTCCCTGCTCCATCATCTCTCAGGTCCTGCTCTGCAGGGTCCTGCTGAAGGCAGCCCTGCCCCAGCCCCTGCAGCCAACCCTATTCCTTTTCCTACCTGGGGGGCTTTGCTCTTAGTCAGTTCAACTCTCTCTAGGATCTTCACTCTCTCACTTTCTTTTATATTCAAGCAGCCCAGGGTCCCTCATCTCCAAGTAAATCCTTAGGCTGGAAGGCTGCAGGTGAAAGGTTCCATGCCCTCTTGGCCAAATCGAAGACTGTCATTTATTTGTCTTTGTTCTCCACAGTCCCTCTGCTTTGAACCTCTCCTCTCTGGTTTTCACCGTGCAAGCCTGTCCTCTCTCTAACTGTCTCTCTTCTCCATTGCCTCTTGTCCTCTCCGCTTCCCATGAACTGTGAGGGCACCTCAAAAAGATGCACTTCCCGTCCAGCTTTCCTGTCTGCAGGTGACACTATCGCCCCAGTCGCTCAGGTGGAACACCTTGGTCATCTCTACTTTGCCCCCATTATTCATCTTAATGCTCACGGACTCTTTTCCCTTAAGATGTTTGTATCCCCTGCTCCAAGCCAGTCTCGCCGCCCCTTCATCCGCCCTTCTTCCTGCATTGCTCCTGATCAGGTGACTCTTGAACTCCTGCTTGTTATGTCCCCGTCCATTCTGCACACTAGGACTTCTAGATCAATGTCACGCTTAGAGCTGATGTTTGCTAGAGCCTTCCTATGCTCAGAAAATTTCCGTGGCTCCCTTTGCCCCCATTTCATAAATTAAACTCTCTGCTCATCTTCCAGAGCCTCCAGCGCCCACTGTAAGGGTGACCTTATTTCCCAGTGTGTCCTAATATATCTAGGTAAACAAAACCCTCTCCAGGCCCCGCTCATGGGGCCTGTCCATCGTCCCCCAAGTCCTTCTGCGACTGCTCAGATGGACATGATCTTTCCCTCATTGGAAATCTCCCCTCGTTCTTAAAATGATTTCAGAGCAGGTATCTTTACAGTCAAGCAGATCTGGATTTCTTCTCAGCCCTACCACTTACTAGCTCTTAGATCTTGGGAAAATACTTGTCCTCTTGGACCTTTAGTTCCCTCATCTATAAAACAATATGCACACCACTGGGTTGTTAAGGGGACTGCACAAGAAACTATATAGAGAGTATATAGTGCTATGCCTGGCACATAACAGTCACTCAGTAAATGGCAGTTCCAGAAACTGAGCCTCACTGAGTGTACACGGAGTGCGCCACAAACTGGATACATTAAGTGCACTTCACAGGCTGCCCGTCTTCACCGATGTTGAGAGTGCCCATTCCTTCCCTTGGGACAAGGCCATGCAATGTTCAGGTCTCAGGACAAGTAGCACCTTCTATCACAAAGCCCTGTAGAAGCCCTCCTAAAAAGTGAAGAGTCAGTACAAGAAGACAAGCCAGTTCATCTCCTGTGTTGGAGAGAGAGAGAGAGAGAGAGAGAGAGAAAGAGAGAGAGAGAGAGAGGGAGTGTGTGTGTGTGTGTGTGTGTGTGTGTGTGATATGTTCCTCTTCTTTCAAACTAGACCAGTGGTTCTCAACTCTACTTGCACATTAGAATCACCTTAGAAGCTTAAAACAATACTGCTGCCAAGTGAATGCCTGTCCTTCAACGAAATCAGACTCCCCAGGGCTGAGGGGAGACCCTAAGTTCTAACTCTCTTATATTGTACCTTCGACTCCCTTTGCACACCTCTCAGTGTTCGCATTCAGAAATGCTTGCTAGCTGGTTGCAATATGATTCTTTAGCCTTTGCTTTTTAAAATTTCAGAAAGGAAACGTTATTACAACTTCCTTGGTAACACATTCATGATCTGCATGAACAGGATAATTATTCAGGCTAATTATTTTAAGTATGTTAGTGAGCCATAAAGACCGTAGGGGAAGAGGTGATGAACAGGAGGTGATACTCAAATTAATCAAGTTTGCTAATTACTCGCAGCTCTGGGGAAGGCTGGGCGAAGCAGAAATTGAAATAACTGGTGCAGGAATTTCAATGATATGTATTCTCCCTGCTCCCAGTAAGCAATAATAATTAAGGCTGGGTGAATCTTAAGCAGTTCAATCATATCACAGAGCCTCTGCTACGCAGAGCAATTCAACGATTTGGGGATTACCAGACCCTCTTCCCCTTTCTCCTCCTCCTTCCTGCCTCTCTCCCATTGAGGCCTCTTGTAGGCACAGGGATGGCACCTCCACTCTAAGCAGACAGGTCTGGAGTCTCTCAGCCTCAAGATGACAACCACACTGTCATAAATGCAGCCAGAGGAAAGGCGTGTGCTTATGGGTATTGTGTGTGTGCACGTGGGCATGTGAGTGTGTGTGAATGCATGTTCAAATATCTAGTAGCCTCTCCCCTTTGTAGAATAATACAGGATGACGTTTAAGCATCCAGGTTCTCAGAGTCAAATGGCCTGGTTTCAAATGCCAGCTCTGCAACAAACTGAGCTGGCTTGGGCAAGTCTATTTCCTTACCTGCAAACTGAATGATGTGGTAATAGCACCTATCACATAAAGTTGTTGTGAGGATTAAATGAGAGAATCCACATAATGTGCTGGGAAGAGTACCCAGTCCATAGAAAATGCTCCCAATGGTTCCTAGACATTATTTCTCTCTGGTTATCATACTATGTTTAACCTGATGTTTAAATGAACATTTTTTTTTAACATTATGAATTAGGAATACCCGAAAGTTGGCCACAGGTACCTGAAAAACTCCAGCACCCCCCAACAACCCCCCCAGTTGCAAGTTTTTCACTTGGCCACTCATCCATCTACATATCCATTCAACAAATGCTTATCGTGTGACCCTATACCATGGGCTGTGTTGGGTGCTGGGGGCCTGGGGGTAAACAATCTCTGTCCTTGATGAGGTTAGGGTGTAGAAGGGGGACAGCCAAATAAACCAGCAGTCATGATATTGTGAGATCAACTACGATGGGTATAACTGCAGGGAGCTAGACCCGAGGAACAGAGCGGGCATCTCAAAGATAGCTGCATCTACTTTGAGACAACTTGAAGAACTCTTGGATTTGTAGAGAGGTGAAGGAAACACAAGCTTTGGACTGCAGAAGCCCCAGTTCTCTGTTCTATATCTTACTGTGAATTTGGGCAATTTATAAAATGTTTGAGTTTCACATTCTGTGTCTATATCAATGGATATAAGGAGATGCGCCTTGCAGTAGGGTTAGGAACATACCATCTGTGGACCAGGGCAAAAGAGGCTTCTGTCCTGGGCTTGTCTCTAGAATTTTGAAATAGTCATGCCCACCCAGAGCCTGTCTAGCTTCTAGACCTCACTCTAGGAGCCCAGGATCCTGGAATTCCCAGTCCAAATAGCCCTGAGCCTACTTCCAGGATGTGCAAAGACTTCTGTCCTAGATTCATCCTCCTGAGGGTTGACGGCACATCTGGTAAGTCTGTTAACACTGGAGGGGCAGCCAAGGAATGGCTGTTTGCCAGGCAGGAGCAGAACGTGCTTAGGAGTGTGGGCTGGGTGTGGCCATACGAACTCCTGAGATGGAGCTGGGGCTGGGTAGAGAAGGAGGGGCCAGCCACGGGTGGGCAGCCAGCTCTCTCTGTACTGCAACCTGCCAGAGCAGCACTCCGAGGTGTCAAGAATTTCTAAATTGGATCCTTGCCTTCCAGGGCATTCTGACAGTGTGTTTATCAAAGTAGACGGATAGAGCCTACTTTGTTTTTATAAACTGTGAGCTTGATTTATAACTCACGTCCACATTTAGTACACAGGCCTCCATTTATACGAGGGAGACTGGCTGAAAAGTCTAGAAATAAATAAGACTAAGCAAGCTAGCACAGTGCCTGGCACATAGTGGGTGCCCATAATATAACAGCTATTATTATTATTATTACTACTATTAATAATAATAATAAGTCATCGTGTGTCACTCAACTCAACAAATGCTATGTCATTTCCTGAGGTAGCTCCACACCTACCTTCTCCCCTGGAGTGACGGATATCCTCCAGATGCAATGGGAATAAGAAGGGTAGCCGTTTGGAAACCCAGGTGCAGAAAAGTTTCCCGTTGAGTCCTGCAGGGTCTCCCCACACGCTGCACAAGTGAAACGACAACTGTGATTCTGACACCGCACACACTCCCCGCCTGCGAGCTCCCTGTCTAGGGCTGCTGAGCAAGGACACGCTTTCAGCCAGAGCCCTCAGAACACACTGGTGAGAAGCGTGCCAGGCAGACTAACATTTTCCTGGCCAATAAAAGTGAAAATAGGATCCGTGCACCAAAAAGGAACACCCCAGGGATTCTGAGGCTCTCAGGCTTGAGCATGGCCTAGAGCTGGGTTTGAACCTTAGCTCTCCAGCCTGTTGTGTGGTGGTGACTTTAGTTTTCTTATCTGTAAAATGGGTGAGACCTGCCCAGGTTAGTGAAACCATCTGCATTAAATGAAATGGATCGTCTCAGTAGCAGCCTTTTACTTACTCCTAACAATACCTGTGGCAGAGAGAACATGAACGTGCAAGTAGATGAAGCAAAAAAAAAAAAAAACTTTTAAAAATTTATTTCGGCTGTTAATTTCAATCTTGCCTCTTCTTTTTCTGCTATCCACCTCGGAATGAACTACCAAATAGTCAGGAAAACAGAAAAATGGCCAGACGCCCAGGAAGCTGGAATACTCTGCAGGTTCTTCTGCCCTTCGATGTTTGAGGGTTGCTAGGTCAAGAGCCTAGAATATAATCCTTATGTATGTGAAAAATATTTCCCTAATTTGTCCTCAAAAAAGACACCTGTATGAGTAAGCTTGGAAGTCAGAGGTTTCACATTCCCCAGACTCCCAGGGACTCAAACTCCGAAGACAAAGACACTGGGTTGCTAGGGCCCCGCTGTCTTATGTGGCCACCCCCAAAGTGTGGGAAAGAAGCATCCTTCTGCACATTTTCCTAAGGGCAATTCAAACTCTGCACGGCTACCATCCTCGCTTTCAGCCACTGCTCGAAACGACTGGGAGCTGCACTTTTGGAGCTGCAGGAAGGGAGAGCTGGAGAGTGGCCCATCGTCGGCCTCAGGAAATCCTGGATATCGGGGCTTCAGTATCGTATTACTGAACAACTGCCAGGCTTCATGAGAATTATGCCCGGCAGTCAACACCCCCGAGGGTTCCATGGAAGTTATTTCAGAAGAATCATCAACATTCTGCAGGAACAGATATGTTGCTGTATGGCTCCATGGTATTTACCAGCTGCCTCGAATCCTTTTGGGAAGTCAGAAGCATATACATTATAACTAAATAAATACTACGGCATTTCCCACGGGACCATATAAGGTTTCTCTTTCAATTCATCAAGGTTATATGATATGTATGTCTTGTACTGCAGCCCTAACATGCTCCCAAATGACTAATAGCTGGATGAACATATTTCCTAGAGTTTCATGATGGAGCAAGCCTCACATGGTCCCTCGTAGGCCCTGTGATAAGGCTCAGTAGGGCAATGTGATAGCCCAGATTTTCTAAGATGGCCCGTATTTCAAATATTCTGTCCCATGGTCCAACCGTATGTCTTATCTGGGGGTTTGGAAAAGGCTACTGGACTTTTTGTTAATAGAATTTCATTCTTCCTCCCTGAACCACTGAAATGCATTCTGCCCCAACAATGATAAACACTCGGCAGCTGTAACCAATGCTTTTCATTGACGTTCAACAGCCTAAAAGGGTCAATGTGAGCTCTCCCCCAGGCCAGCAGAGGGTGTGATGATGCTGAAGCCAAGGGGACAGAAAGCAAAGAGGGCAAATTCAAGGGAAACAGGCTTCTGAACTGGCAGAGAAGCGGGTATCTGCTCAGACCCCTGTGTACTGTCCAGACTTCAATGGCAGACTAGTAGCTACTGACCAGCACCTTGGATGGCTGAGAGAGCCCCAAGGCTATAGAAACGACCTCATTCACAGCACTGAGACTCCCTCCCCTCCCAGTGTTTGGGAAGCGGACTCCCACCGTTGCAAAAGCATTCGCCTTCATTCTTTATCTTCCTGCAAAACCCTTAGTTCTTATTTTGCCAAAACAAATCCCTTAGTCCCATAGAAAGCGGAGGTGCTTTCCCCATAGGCCCCCAGTGCACGGTTGTTCTGCTAGACCTTCTTTCTCTTCTGAATATCAGGGCTTTACCAGGAAATTCTGCAGCTTCCCATGAGCTGAACTGAGGGCTCCAAAACCTGTTATTTGCTTCACTACCAGCAACCACTTCACCATTTGGGGTTCTATACTAACACCTCCTAATAGCAACACATCAGAAATCACAGCTGCCAGGGAGCAGTCTCTCCAGGTTCCCCAGGATGTCTTCCTAGCCAAGGGGAATGTTTGCCAAGGGCAGTGGAGTTGTGCTCCGTGGGTGCCATGGGGCCCTGGGACTCCCCAGGGTTCACAGTTACCTGGGCATTTGTACAGCTTCCTGGCTTGAGCTATGTCTCCCTGACTGAGCCGCACACGCTGGCCAATGGTTGGCCTGATGCCATTGTCGTCTCGACGGGGAAGGATGGTGTCTAAGAAAACTCCTCTACAGGAAGAAAAGGGAGGGAGAGAAAGGAGAAGGAAAAGTCAAGGCTGTCAGGCTGTCCACGCTGGGATTTACAGTCTCCATTGCCTTGCCCATAACCTCATCAACATTCCTACCCCCTGGCCTGCTCTCAGGCTGGCATTTGAGCATTCTATTTCATCAGCTGCTTCTCACTTTCCAATGGGAAAATGACTCTGCCAAGTTTAAAAATATGCCCTAGCCCAGTGGCCTAAGGGCTTCCTTACTGATGTCTATTGAGCATTTCCATGAAGCCCCTGGCAGGTCCACATGCACAGTTGCAGGGAGCACCATTGAGAGACTATGATGTGAGTGGCACCCCCTGGAGTTGTGCGAGGGCAGTACTGAGCACGGAAAAGTCCTGGAGAGGCTCCAGAGGGAGCTTGGGAACCAGTACAGTGTTAGACTCTTAGGGGCTGGTCAGGAAGTGCTGGTTGATGATTTGGTGAGTAATGGGGGTTGGAGTTTAGGGACCTTGCTGGTCAGAAGAATAATCAGATGGAAAATGAGATGAATGCAGACAACTAGAGGTAGTCGAGAGCCCTAGCCTAGAGATTTCTGTGTTAGGCTTGGCTCTGCCACCTGAGCTCGGACAAGTCTCTTCCCTTCTCTGAGCCACAGTTTACGTCTCTAAACAATAAGAGATTGGCCTAGATGGTCGTGGCAGCTCTTTCTAACTGTAATGTCTTATTCTACTCCCACATGAATGGAATCTAAAATGACTGAAACAGACAAGTGGACACCAGGATGCCTGGCTGAATGCTGGCCCTATTCACACCTCCATGTTGTGGGCATGGTTTACACCCTGCTTGAGTCCCCCCCACTCTGCTCCCAGACCCCTGACTTGGTACCTCTCCTGAGGGGAGGGCCTTTCCTTGAACCGGCTCCTTCTCCAGTGTCCACCCTGTTTCTTTTCTTCCCTTCTTAACCAAGTTTCTTGAAATAATTGTTTCCATTCTCTGTCTGGATGTTCACCTTAATCCACATCAGCAACAGTCACCAGTCACAGACTAATTGACAACTCGGATGGACACTTATCAATCTTCACCTGCCTTCTCTATAGCACTGACATCTGTGCTGTCCCCTCCATCCTCCGATTCTCTTCGTCCTGGTTCCCAGGGCACTGCTCTCTCTGAGCACTAAGTTAGGATCCTCTTCTTCTGCTTCCCCCATAAGGACTGCTCCTCTGGTTTTGGCCTCTCTCCCCCTTCTCTCCTCTCTCCTGTTCCACCTGCTTCCTGGGCTTTAACTACCACCTATAGGCTCCCAGCTAATTCTCTGATTCCAGCCCCAGAACCATCTGCTAAGCCAGATGCCTCGCGAAATTTCCATTGGGCTGTCCTGTGGGCCTCTTATATCCAACGCATTCCAAAGAGAATGTATTCCATTATTCTCCTGCTCCTTCCATGAACTTTATCTCCTGAGACTGAATCTGAAGGTGACGGCAGCTCCTTCCTCTCCTTCATGTTCCCTTGTAGAGACCAGGAACCAGGTCCTATCCATGGCACCTTCTATACATGCCTTAAATCCACACCCTCCTCCTTGTTCCAGACCATTGCCTCAGCTCAGGCAATCAGTTTCCCCTTCCTGAATTCATCCCAGTGGCTTCTTAACTGGCTTCCCTTTTTGTAGACTCAGCCACCTCTGCTCTACCCCAGACACCGCCGCAACGTGATTGTCCTGAAATGCAAGGGCAGGTGTGTGCCCTTTCTACTTAGAAGCCTTCACTGACCTCTGATCACCACCTGGATTTCCAGGCCCGTGGCTCATGGGCTTCTGACCACATTTCCTGACACCTCCACTTCACTCGTTATCTGAAGCAACACTGAACTCTTGCTAGCCCCAAACATACCCTAGCACATGCTATCCTCTGCGAAGCTGTCGTCCACTACCTATCCTCTTGTCCACTAGCAAACTCCTGTTCATTCTCCAAAACCCCATCACATGGCTTTCCTTCTTAAAAGTCTTCTGAGCCCTTCTTCCCTCCCATCTTGAGTTAATCATTCTTTCCTCTGGGTCTTATTCATCTAACCTCTTATCATACTGTATTGTCTTTTTCAAGGGGTGATGATAATTGTCTTCTCTGCTAAACAGTAAGTACTTCCAGCAGAGAGACCAGGTCTTTCATCTCTAAGTCCTCAGGGACTAGAACATCGCAGGCCTCAAGAAATACTTCTTGAACTAAATTATGCAGCCAAGATAGAACACTGTCTTCAAAAGATTTTGCACAATAGTTATTTACACCCAAAAGGGAATGCAACAATTCTCACTATCTAGTTATTAGCTGCACTGTCCTTTCTCTTCTCTTTCTCTTGCAAATACGTCCTTTCCCCTAAATTCTGCACTATCTTGGAAAATATATATTATCCCTATTTCCTCCTTTTCACTTTCGTATATACTTGTTTTCTAAACTGGACTTCAGCCTCACCTTCTTTCCAACGTTAGCACACAGGAGCCTAGACCCTCTGCTGAAATACTCTTTAACACCCCTACCCTCAACGTTCAGCCACCTGGCCTACTGTCTCTAATCCCCATCATCTCATCTCTGGAACTGAAGTCCTCCAGAGAAGCTTCAGTGGCATCCTTGGCTTCCTTCATTGACCTCACCAAGTTTCAAGTCACAAGCGACAACTCTACATAAAATCCAAAATTCGATCACCTACTAATCAAAAAATAGATCCTTCTGCCCTAACAGGTGTTCATTTGTAATCATTTTCTTGATTCCCCTGAAGAAATTTTGCTGCTCAAAATGCAAGGCTCACCACAATCTCTTAGCACCCCAGACTAACTGACCCTGCTGATGACCACGCCATATAGGTGACTTGGCTAGTGGCCTGCTAGGCAGAGAATGTGTACTCACGCTCACCGAGTTGTTCACAGACCCTTTCTATGTGCCAGGCCCTGGATGGACACCTTACATGCACCATCTCATTTAATCTTCATAACACCCTGGGAAGCGGATACCACTATTACTAGGGTTCCTCGCTACTGGGGAGAAGAGCAAGCCCGCAGAACTTAAGTGAGTCACCCAGAGTACAGAGGTAGTAATCAAGAGCCAGCCCTGGAACCCAGGCTGGCCTGGAGCCCACCTCCCGGCATCTTCCTCCTTCCAGCCAGTGTTTCCCACTGCCCAAGAAACAGGAGGCCTTAAGATATTTTAGATAAAGGAAAGAGTTAAAAACACTGGCGGCTTCAGAGCAGCAGGAACAGCAAGAGCTCACTCTGAGACAGCTCTTGGGGGCTGGGACACCTGACTTCTACCTCACCCTAGCACATCCTCAGCTGCCAGCAAGGTGATGGGTTCTGGAAGATGTTTATTACAAGAGGTGTCCTCTATGTAAACCACTGCAGTAGCATCCCCGCTTTTAAGTAGGACAATATTTAGCACTGACATTCTGCTAAACTAAGAAAGGGTTTGGCAGATGCCTTAAGGAATAAAACTGTCAACTCCGAGTTCTCTATACAAAGACACCTCTGTACCACAGAACTGTCTCCTCATCTCCTGGACCCCTGCCCAACAAAACCTCCCCACAGCCCGGGTCCAATCAAGGGGAGAGGGGAGAAGCTGCCATAAACTAGAGGGAATAAAGTTGGAAGGAGACAGCTCAGCCGTAAAGACACATGAAGCCTGGGTTTCTCATCAGCAGGAGTAGCATTTGCCCCCAGATGAGTAAATGTTCTATAGGCCATTTTCTGCTCTTTTACAGAATCAAAGACGATGTGCAGGCTAGCTCCAGGGGACACGTGACCAGAAGTAATGACATGGAGTTAGAGAGTGGGAACCTTCTGATAAAAAGTGGGCCAGGAAAGCCCATTGGTAAGGGTGTCATTGATAAATGTCCTATCGAACAACATAGTTTTCTGAAAGTCCATGCAGAAGATTGCACAAAGGACAATGCAAGTATCCACTGGCTACAAAATAGATTTGCTGAAACCACTCTGGCCTCCGGGGCAGAGGTGAGAAGGTAGCTGTGGTAAGTTGTTAAAATAACGACTAATACCTACATCCCTCTTAATACCTACATCCCTTTGCAACGTGACGCTGCCACTCCACCCATTAAGAGGTAGAACCAGTTTCTCCATCACTTAAATTAGGGCTGGCCTATAACTTGCTCTGGCCAACAGAATGTGACAGAAGTGATATCATGCAAGTTCCAGAGCCTGGGTCTTAAGAGTCTTGTGGCCTTTAGGAACCCTGAGTTCCCATGTGATGAGACGCCCAGTCTAACTCACTGGAGAATGAGAGGCCACACAGAAGAGAATCAAGGGGTCCTAGTAGGCAGCCAGCACAATGGCCAGACCTGGCACTAGTCATCCTGGACTATCTAGCCCAACCATGCTGTCAAATGACTATTGCTGCAGGTGTGATCCCAGGCAAGACCAGAGAAGAATAAGCCAGAATGATCCAAAATATCATAAAAAATAAGTCGTAAGCTGCTAAGTTTGGAGTAGATTGTTCTGCAGCAACAGATAACATCACTGTAGCAGAAGGGGAAGTCTTCCTCCCAACAGTGCCTTCAGGGAAGGTGCCCTACTCCTAACCAGCTGTCCATCATACCCTGTGCTGCCTCCCTGCCAATCTCCCTCTGAGGGGTTCCAGGTACTCTTGATGAGGAACTATTATCTCGTGAGTTTGGTCCATGGGCTTCCACTGGTCTGTGCTGGTAAAGGGCTTCACATTGACAAATGTGTTAATAATAATGGTTATCTCCTGAAGGGCGAAGGGGCTGGCATTGTGGGCTCGAGATCAAAGGGAAAAAAATGAGACTTTCTAAAGAAAAGAAAATGCTGGTGCCAGAAGATGCTCTGTCTGCATTCTTCCTGCCTTGGCCTCTGGCTTCAGAGCTTTGCATAGTAACTGGTACAGAGCAGACACTGAGAAGACAGTGCAGTTCCTACAACCCATTAGTAGTTATTTATCCAAAATTCCCTACATCGCAGATACTTGTAGATTCTCCTCAATGCAGTGACCACTGCATTTGTGAGTATTTGGAAAGGACTGCAATGAGGATAATGAAAATTTCTTTCCTCACCTAGTCTCCAGCATTGTGAATTTCCCTGCCTCCTTCGACCAATTCATTAAGTTATTCATTTAACAAATATTTATTGAACACATACTCTGTGCCAGGCACTGTGTTGGGTGGTGGGAACTAGAAGAGAGTAAAATAGTTTCTGTCCTCAAAGATCTCGGTCTAGCGAGGGAGAGGGCAATGCAACAGATAAATATTAATAGATAAATTTATAATAATAATTAATTGATAATTATAAAGCAGTATGAAGAGTCATGACAGCCACAGAAACAAGACCAAAGGGACAAGCTTCTCACTTGGACCAACTTGATTTTGATTCCCTAACAAAATCAACATCTCGTCTTTACTCGGCAGCTGGCAGCCCCTAGGGCTGATGTGGTGTGACCCGACTCTTCCCTGCACCATTTCCCAGCCTGTGAGTCAGCCCGGCTTCAACGCCCAAGCATCTCTGCCGACTCTGGCCTCTGCAGGGGATCTCTCATCCTGCCTACCCCACTGGCTTCCTGAGATTCTCCCCTACACCCCCAGAGTAGGTGCCTAAAACCTCAGTTTCCCAATGAAGGAGGAGGAAGCCTCAGATTTCCATATGGCAACAAATGACATCATATCTGTTAAGCCTTCTAAATCTGCACCAGATTTAGAAATTACAACATGAAATACTTGAGCTGAAGGGGATGTGGAGAACATCTAGATCAACTCTGTCATGAGGAAACTGAGGCCTAGGAAGGTGGCTATTAGACACAGCACATAGCTGCCCCTAATTACTGCCTAGACTTCCCTCAATAGCATGGTTCCTGGGAGAACTAAGACTAGAACCCAGTCTTCCGACCCTCAGTTTAGTGTTCTTTTCATTACACCACGTTGCCTGTTGTATCTTCTGATAAAGAGCCCAGGTCAGCTGTTCAAAGATGCTGGCGTAGACCAAACTCTGCCCATTAGAGCTCTGGAGAGTTCCAGTCTGGGTGCAGGATGGAGATCATAACTAAATTAGCTATGTGGCTGGGGGAACAATGCCCTCTGAGAACTTGGAATGCTGGGGTTTGGAGGCTCCCTCCCACGATTCTATGACCTCATCAACCACATGCTTTCAGCAGCCTTACCCAAGAGCCAAGGAGCCCTGGCTAAATAGTTTCTCCTTCACTCTCAAGAGCTGTGTGTCTCTTGAACAAATGATTTTCTTCAATCTTTATGGACAGAGTGACTCATGAAATGGGCTGTTTCTCTCTTTGCTGTGACTGCCAGGGAGCACAGGACAATATTTATTGCTCATCTCAACAACTGTACTTTATGGCATATATTCGGAATAGTAAATTCATTTCAAACTTCAACCTGGTGATCTACCCTTATTTTCTCCCCTCCCCCATGCTTACATTTCCTCACCAATTTATTTTCTTTTTGTCTTCTGTTTAAACTGGTAATCACCTCAAATCTTTTTTTTTAATGATTAATTAACTCACTAAATAAATAAATAAGTAAGTAAATAAATAAATAAATAGCAAATGAGCTGGTTTTAAGAGGCGACTAAGAAAAAAGTACCAAGAGAAAAAAAAATATTTGCACCTCAAAGTTAGAGAGATCTACAAAGCTGGGACTAGGAGGGGCAAACTTCTACATACAAAACGCTCGTGTGGTCTAGAAGCAGGGGCAGTACTGAAAATAATTAACACCTGGTCCAGTACAGCGCTAACTCATCAAAACAGATCCTGCCAATGCCGGCCATAAATAACGGGTCCCGCCAAACTTGGGGATACCAGCGACCATCATGTGTGACCAGCAGGCAGGAGACCTGGATCTTTGCTCCCACTCTGACCCCAGCTACTCGTGTGCCCTCAAACTGGCTGGAGCCTCAATATATCCTCTTCTCTGAAATGAATCCATGATTTAGCAGTGCTCCCCACCCCCACCCCAGCTCTAAAGCAGTCTAGCTTCCAATAAACCAAACCTCCTCTAGGAGAAATGGTAAATGCCACCATACTTACATCAAGGACGTACTTTAGAAGATACCCCACCCACTAGAAATTACACACAGAGCCTTAAGTTATTATCACAGCCAACCTGTCAATAATGTCCCTTTTTCAGTTTGCTGGTTGTGACACTAGGGCATGATGGAATACCAGCTTCACAATGGGATTCAATCTTATTAGTGGGAACCTGATTAGATTATATTTCACTGCAGCCCAGAGGACACACTGTATTTCTGACAGACGTACCAACTGTGCCAGGAGCATGGAGAGACCCACTCTCCACAGACCTCCAGGAATCTGACCCGAGCCTGCAGCAGGCACAGTAAAACACAGACAAGACATAACCATAGATTCTGACCTTGAGAAGGTGTTCCGGGCGTAGTGCATGATGCTGTCAAAGTCGTACGTCTCTCCCAGAGAACTCACTTCCCCAGCTTCCATTTTTAAGAAATTATACTCCTGACCTGTGACACAACACTCGGTTAAGGCCTTTGAAAACCAAGGCAGGCACCTGAAAGGAGGCAGAAGGGGGAGAAGGAGGGCCCATAGCAACTTCCGAGAGCTCAGTTAGCCTGCTCAACAAATCACTGGGTTGGTGATGGTTCTTGTTGCCATTTTTTAACAGACTGAAATTTAAAACTTAGAATAAGCCCTATGTTTTCCCAACCCCACCACCCAACATCCATCCCCAAATGCCACTCCAAACTCTTAAACTAAGTTTGCAGGCAGGTCAGTTATCAAACTGATTGCAAAACAAAAGAACAACAACAAAACAACAATAACAACAAAAAACTCTCCTCTTGCTACTGTAGAAACAAAAGAAAACAAGTCAGAGTTAAGTTCAATCCCAGATAGTTCACGATTCAGATGCTTGAAAGCATTTTTTAAGGCAACCATATTATTCAACCAGCTACTTTCATGTTCATTATGAATTTCTATATAAAATTACTTAATATGAGAAAGTACTTTTTACGAAATCTAGACACTTTATCTGCCTTGGGGCAGAACATTTCTAGGCAGAAATACTGTTTTTATATGTACTCCTGTCCTAATTGTATTTCAGTTTCAAAAGATGTGTTGCCTAAGTCAGCAAAAATGACTCATAAAAGCAACCAAGAACACTTTTTTGGCTTATGAGCTTTGATGCTGGAACTGTGTTCTGGTCGATTCTGTTCCTTTTAGGAAATGGAGTTGGACTTCGTTGTCCTTTACAACATGGAAAGTCATTTTGCTTCTGTCTAACCTACAAGCTATGGCAGACGATGTCCCAAGAAGGGCCACAGATGGACAATGGCAATGCTGGTAACAAACACCTGCACAATAGGGTCACTGCCTCCATACCTACCCCCTACCCCATGGATACCACCTTCGTGGCCTTTAACTTCCAGACTCCACACAAGTTCCTTACCTGGCTGGATGTTTTCTCTGATGATGGTGACATGCTGGTCTCTGTCTGGGCGGGTGTGTTCATGCCAGAACCCAACCACGTGGCCCAGCTCGTGAGCCACAATGCCAAACTTGTCACAGTTTTTCCCAATGGATATGGCCTGTGGGCCTCCTCCTCTGCGCCCAACATAGGAACAACAGCTGGACAATTGCAGAAATACCAGGTCAGCAGTCAGGAAATAGCAAGAATCTAGTGCCCCTCCCCCAGTGTGTGTATGTGTGTATGTGTGTGTGCATGTCTAAAAAAAACCACAAAATTTTAGAGCTGAAAGTGCTCTCATTGTCCAACTTCCCTTCCAATACAGAAATAACCTCTAAAAATGTTTCTTAACCTTTTTGGTGCTCATGTATCCACCTGAGAGTCCAAAGAGAGATATGGTCTCTCTTCCTGGAATAAAGCACATAGCCTCTCCGACTTTTCTACCACTGAGTCTACTGGACCATCACTGATGACAAGGAAGAGAGATGGGGAAAAGGGCAGCTGAGTTTGTGTAAAGCATGAGTCTTGATACCATTAACAGAGAGTCTTAGGGATGACTCTCCTTCTGGGCATAATTATTTTTTCAAATAATATTTGTTCATTATTACTAACTAGAAAGGTATAAAAAAATTAAAATGGCCTATAATCCATCACCCAGTTAACCTCTATTAAATATTGTTATATAATATTTTCTTTCCCTTTATCTCTTTCTCTATGTATATATATAGTAAGTCAAGGATCTATCCTTGACATTTATTCCTGTGCTATCTTGGCTACTTTTTAAAACAAACAAACAAACAAAAAGATGCATGTTAAATTGTGCAGATGCCTTTTTAACATCTATCGAGATTTGAATATGGCTTCTCTTTTCTATCAATATAGTGAATCATGAAAATAGATTTCCTAATGTTGGACTAGTCTTGTATTCCTTAGACATATCTTCTTGGCAGCTTACTTTCTTATTCTCTATAACATTTTAGTTAGGATTTGACATGGCCATTCATAAGTTAGATGAGTCTATACTTGTCTCTTTTTCTGATGCCATGTTTGTCATTTTGGGGTACCAATGCCATGATAGTTCCTTAAAAGTAATTTGGAAGGAAGTGTTCTTTTTCTATGCTCTAAAAAGCTTAAATAGTACCAGCATAATCTTTTTGTGAAGATTTGAAAGAATTCATCTGTGAAACTCTAGATGTGGTGCTTTGAGGAAGAGAGCTTTTTCCCTCAATTTTTCAATTTTTTTCACAGTTACTGGTCTGTGTCAGCACTTTATATTTGTCTTGAAGTCATTCACATTATCAAGACTTCCATATTTCTTACCCTAGATTTTACAAAATATTCTCTTATGATTCTGCTGTATCTGTGGCTATTTCCCCCTTTTTCATTTCTGATTTTGTATACTTCTGCATTGCTGCTTTTTTAAATCTTAGTTAAACTAACAGGTAGTTTATGGTTGTTTGTTTATTCAAAGAATTCACTCTTCGATTTATTAGTCCTATAATGTGTTACCCAATTTTCTTATGTTCTCATTAGGTTTATTTTGTTGTGGTGGCGGTTTTTATGTTCTTATTTATTTTGCTAACTTCTTTGAATTGAATATTTCATTGTCATTCTTAATTAGTGATGTAGATATTTGAGGCGGTCGGTTTTCCTCTGGACATAGCTTCAGCCATCTCTCTTCATTTTTGAACTCTAGGGCTTTCCTTAACTAGATATCTTGTAATTTTAATCTTGATTTCTTTATGACCTAAGAGTTGTAAAAAAAAAAAAAAAAAAAAAAAAAAAGGTAGGGGCAGCTTTTAACTTACCAGTTAATTCAGGGGTGTTTATTCTATATTTTGTTATGTTATTATGTCTAGTTTCATTGCTTTGCGATTAGAGAATTTTTGATGCTATTTTGCCTTTCTGAATTTATTAAGGTGTTCTTAATGCTTAATAGATGGACAATGTCTATAATAGTTCGACAGGCACTTAAAACGAGATGTGGTATCAAGTTATAGAATCTGATAAACCTATTGAATCAACTCCATTAATTATATTTTTCTAATCCTCTACAAATCTCTATTTCATTTTTGATCAACTTGTCAGTTATCTACATGCACTGACAGAAATAAAATAAAGTCTCTGGTGTTTCTGTCAAACTCCCCTTGAATTCACTGAGGCTTGTTTTATGACTCAGTGCTATGCTATTTGGTGCATAAAGATTTATGAGTTATATTCTTATTGTGGCTTTTACCTTTTCTCATTATAAGGTGTCTGACCTTTTTTTCTAAAAAAAAAAAAAAAAAAAAACTTTTAAAATAAAACAAAACAAAAGTAAAATTGTGATCCCAGCTTTCTTTTTGTTAGCATTTGCCTATAGGCCTTCTTTCCCTTTAAACTTTTGAAACCTTTCTGAGTCATTTTCTTCAGTAGTCATATCGTGTAGGCAGCATGTGGTTGGGTTTAAGTTTTTGAACCAATATGAGAACTTTTTCTGTCTCAGATCACACTTACATTTATTGGTATAACAGATAAGTTTAGGCATAATCCATTTATCTTATTATTTGTTATATTTTCTTGAGGAAATCTATAAGCCCATAAAATTTCATGCAGAATTTAGCATATATGTACTTCCATCATGAGGGAGCCCATAGCTTCATCAGATTCTCAGTGAGGTCACTGACATAAATTGTTTCAGAACTACTTCTCCATATGAAATACTCCCAATTCCTTCCATTGCTCCCATGACAGGAAATCTAGAACCCTTGTCTTCTTAGAGTCTTCCTCTTGACCCACTTACTCTGTCACTGGATTGTGAGTTCATTGAGGGCAAGGAGAGTTTCTGATAAATCTGGGGCTTCTATATACTGCAGCTCATTGGAAATACTTGGTTTTACAGAGAAAATTTAAGACTCATGAGCCATCAGCTTTGCTTGTCTCTGATTCCACTGAGGCGGTCTTGCTTTCACTTACTTACCCACAGGTTCTGTAACTGAACACAATAAAGCTTTCTTCATCCGTCCTCTCTATGAAGGTCACACAGGTGTGCTTCTCCCAGTGTCTCATGGCCTGCTTAAAAATGGCCCTCTGGCTTCCTGAAATGACAAGGCAAGTGCTCATCACTTTCCCCACGGGTCCATGCTTTCCTTAGATGCTTTAAGGCATGCAGGCTTACAACAAAGCTTGCTCCAATGATTAAAAAAATAAAAGCTTGTTTGGGTGACCCCAGAGTAAAAATGCACTAGGAATAATAACTTACCTTGCTACAAATACAATATAACTTCCTTGAATTGTCAAAATGTAGAGAGTAGG
Source organism: Pteropus medius (assembly GCF_902729225.1). Lineage (NCBI taxonomy): Eukaryota > Metazoa > Chordata > Mammalia > Chiroptera > Pteropodidae > Pteropus > Pteropus medius. The sequence goes on along the minus strand of NW_024344378.1, from coordinate 23,471,125 downwards.
AGTTTGTGAATTGGAAGACAGGGTAAAAATAGATTTTCAAACCACCCTAGGCTTCCTAACTTTTCCTTTGTATTGAAAGTACTTTTCTAAACTTAAAAAAAAATCTTACCCAGGTCATTCAACTGGGAAATTTTAGGCTTTTGAAGTAGCTCACCAGCACTTCATTCCACACCCTCATCTCATTTTATACCTATAGGAGGTGTTCCTATATACTCTACAAATTCGATTTGCATATACATTCATGCTACTTTTGCATGGAGACTCAGTATTTTCCGGAGTAGTTTTGAGCCTGATTTTCTGCAAGGTCTTTGAAAATAAGTGAATTTCATACTTTCTCTGAACCTATCTTCACAGTTCCTTGATTAGAAACGTGTTGAAAAATAAAACAATGAATAAATTGTCTGGGAGCAAGAATAAAGTAGTTGTAAACTCCAGTCTGATCGTTATCGATAGGCAATAAGTATTCTTTTCAAAATCTATCAATCTGATATAAAGAAGACTGTTTTGATTTTGCTAGAAGCAATGAGAAGGAGCTAGGACAATAGCTGCTTGGGAAGTACAAAAGATGATGGAACTAGGGTCTGAATTCTAGAATGACCTTGTTGTAAAAAACCAACCAACCAACCACTGGGGAGGTTCCCATCATTGTCTACAAGATGTAGGTGTGGTGTCATATCATTGTCCCTAAAAACATTCATATAGAATAAGAGTAACGTGGCTGTCCATTTTTTAAACATCTTGACACTTTTAGTTCAAATTATTTATAGCTCAATCACTCACCAAAATAGCTATCTACTAATTAGAGAATAACAAAAATCTGTGTAAAGAAAATTCTTTATATGAAATTAGTTAATTTTGATAAAGGTTATATAATCTTTGGTCAGAAGAGTACACTAGGTGTGAAAGAAGATAATTAAGATACCAAATGCTATAAAGGCTATAAAGCGGGGTGCTGGGAGAGAGTAGCTGGTAGGGGTATCAGGGAGTCAAAGAAGGCCTTTCTGTGGACATGACATTTGCTCTGAGCCTCTAACGATAAGAAGAAGCCAGCCAGGAGTGGGTCTGGGGAAAAAACACTCCATGCAGAAGGACAAGTGCAAGTGTGCTAAGGTGGCGGTAAGGTGGGCATGTTCCAGAAAAGAAATGACTGGTGAGGGTAGAGCACGAAGACTAAGGAGGAGAGAGGAGGGAGGGTAAAACACTCTGTGGGAGGGGGCTAAGGGCTGCCTGCAGAAGGGCTCCATGGTCAGGAGTTTCAGTTCCACGAGTGGCAAAGGGAAGCCACTCAATGACTCGCATATTTTAAAGATAATAGTATCAATGGTAAATAATTAATCACTAATTACTACATGCTAGGCACCATTCTAACTGCTTTATCTGAGTTACTTAAATCTCAAAACGACCCTATGGAGTAGACAATGTCATCCCCATTTATATAAGAGAAAACTGAGGCACAGAGAAGTTAAGTAACTTGCCCCAGGGTTGACAGCTGGTACATGTTATAGCCATGATTGGATCCAGGAGGCCCAGTGATGTCTATTGGCCCATTCTGGTTACTGTGTGGAGTACTGCAGGGTGCGGGGGTGGTCCAGGGTGCTCATCCAGGCAGAGGACAGGTATAGCCACCATACGTAGCTGCTCACACTCTTTTTTCTGCCTGGAGGGCTTTGCTCACATACCCACTGTGCAAATCCTGTCTACCCTTCAAGACCAGGTCATATGTCACCCCCTACGTGAAGCCTTTGGGACCAGGTGACCACCTCTGGAGATATACTCCCAAGAGAGACTGCAGTTTCCCCAGGCCTACTGCACTTGACCTTGTAGACATGAGGGAGTGTAAGCAGGTAGGAATGCTGTGACCTCTACATCTGCTGAATCCCGCCTGAGTCCTTCCTGGAAAGACCAACTCAACCTAGAGTGACAAAGTACCCAGTGCCAAAGCAAGCCTCATCTGGGGCTACTGACCTGTAAAGTTCCCACCGATGACATAGGGGATGACCCCTCCAGGCCAAATCCTCTCAGCCCTTGAGGTTGTGGCTCTTCGGACCCGGAGAGAGAAGGTCTCAGCTCCAGCATTTGAGGTCCCAGGGCTCTGTGGAAGCATGCCATTCTCTTTGCCATCTGCAAGAGAGTCACACTGCTGTTTACTTTGCCTTTAATTCCTCCTGTGCATTATAGTTAAGATTATATTATCAATGAATCCACCAAAGAGGATGTTAAAAACATGTGTTCTAATGGGAGCATTTGGTCTTTTCAGGGTTTTGAATCCCTAGATGGTAGTTTTCCAGATGGGGCAAGAGTAAGTGCAATAAGTGTACCAGACATATAACAGGAGTGGGTTTGGCTTGTTGGAGTCCCTGAATGAGGTCCCATCAGGCCCAAGGGCAGTCTGAGGGCCACAGAAATAAGTGGATTCAGACAACTCACACCCTTTTGGGATGGAGCCAAGTTAGAAGCTTATACTCTTCTCTGAGCCAGGAACATTTGAGGGATTGAACTGAGTGAATTTCCTGCCTTGACCAAATTCCATCAATGTTGCAAATTTTTTAACAATTTGACCAGTCTGACAAACGAAGTGAACCAGTCTGTGATGCTGAGAAAAGAAACTCTTTGTAAGATAAACCCCTGGAAAAAGCAGAGCCTTATAACATCTCCCGGCTCTTCTCAGCCTCTCAGTACATCTGAACCTTTAAAAAAGGAATGTGGGAAAGAAGTAGAGGCTCTATTAAGGTTCTGAGTCCAAGGTATGACCCCTGGAAATAACAGAGACAGGTGGGACAGAACCGCTTAAACCCGTGGCAACATAATAATTAATTATGGTAATTAGTAATTAATGTTTTCATTTCTCTTGGGTACATGGTAAAAGTGGAATTGTTGAATCATGCAGTAACTCTATTTAACACCTTTTAAAAAACTATCAGACTACTTTTCAACAACCTCAAGGGCCAAGAGGATATGGCCTGGAGAGGTCATCCCCTATTCATCATTTAGACAATTTAAGGTTTCATTTTCAGTTTACTTCTGAGAATGTCATTATTCTCATTTAGAGCTTTTTTTTTTTTCCAGTTTTTATATTTTCCCCTAAAAATAAACTTTTGGCTTTGATTCTTTTTTTTTTATTTCCTTAATTTTTATTTATGTTATTATTTCCTTCTACTTTTATTTCATTCAGATGTTTCCTTTCCAGCTTCTTTTCTCTCTTTGAAAAAAATTTAGATATAATTCACACACCAAAATAGTCATCCTTTTAAAGTGTGCAATTTAGTGGTTTTTAGTATATTCACAAAGTTGTGCAACCATCACCACTATAGAATTCCACAACATTTTCATCGCCCCCAAAAGAAACCCTGTATCCATCAGCAGTTACTCCCCATTTCTGCCTCCCCTCAATCTTAGGCAACCAGCAATCTACTTTATGTCTCTATGGATTTGCCTATTTTGGACATTTCATGTAAATGAAATCATGCAACATGTGGCCTTTTGTGTCTGGCTTCTTTCACTTGGCATGTTCTCACGGTTCATCCATGTTGTAGCATTAATCAGTTCTTCATTACATTTATGGCTGAATAAAATTCCATTTTATTCAAAATATTTTATTTTTTGGAATAAAAAATTCCAAATATGGATATACCACATTTTGTCTACCCATTCCTCAGCTGATAAACATTTGAGTTGTTTCCACTTTTTAGCTATCATAAATAATGCTGTTATGAACATTAATGTGTACCTTTTTTGGTAGACATGTTTTCATTTCTCTTGGGTACATGGCAAAAGTGGAATTGTTGAATCATGCAGTAACTCTGTTTAACACCTTTTAAAAAACTATCAGACTACTTTTCAAAACAGCTGCACCATTTTGCAATCCCACCAGTAATGCATCAGCATTAGAGTTCCAATGTCTCCACATCCTCATCAACACTGGTTACTATCAATCTTTTTTGATTATAGCCTTCCTATCCTAATGGGTATAAAGTGGCATCTAATTGTGGTTTTGATTTGCATTTCCCTAATGACTGATGATACTGAACATCTCTTCATGTGTCTATTTGTAATATGTACATCTTTGGAGAACTGTCTATTCAAATCCTTTGTCCAATTCTTAACTGGGTTATTTGTTTTTATTGTTGTGTTATAAAGATTCTTTATATATTATGAAGACCAGGCCTTTATCAGTTATATAATTTGAAAATATTTTTTACTTTGTAGGCTATCTTTTCATTTTCATAATAGTGTCCTTTGAAGCACAAAATTTTTAAACTTTGATGAAGCCCAATTTAACCATTTTTTTTTCTTTTGGTGCTTCTGCTTTTTGTGTCATATCTAAGAAATTATAGCCTAATCCAACCTCACGAAGATTCATATCTATGTTTTCTTCTAGAGTTCTATAGTTTTAGCTCTTATATTTTGGTCTCTTATCATTTCGAGTTAATTTTGTATATGATGTGAGGTAGGGGTCCAATTTCATTCTTTTGCATGTGGATTTCCAGTTGTTCTAGCTAAAAAGACTAGTTTTTCCCCAGTGGAATTGTCTTGGCATCCTTGTAACAAATCAATTGGCCATTTTTTCTAGCTCCTTCGGTTGAATATTTGGCACACTAATTTTCAATCTTTCTTATATTCTAACATTAACATTATAAGGCTAAAATTTCTTGAGTTCCTCTTTACCTGTATCCCATCCTTTGACATGTACATTTTAATGTTAGACATTGATATATTCTAAGTTCTATTTAGACTTCCTTCTTTGATCCTTGAATTATTTAGAAGTATGATTTTTACAAATTACTTTTTATTGGTTTCAAGTATACAGTACATTGGTTAGACATTTATATAGTTTATAAAACGATCCCCCTAATTGCTCCTTCTCTCTCTGGTTTTCCACCTAGCCAATGTATTAATGCTAACTGCATTCCCTATGCCGTGCTCCCCATCCCCATGAACATCTATCAACTACTAATTCATACTTCTTTAACTCTTCACCCCAGCCCCCAATTCCCCTCTGTCCATCACTAAATTGTCTAGATTTTTTAGTCTGTTTTCTTCTTTTTGTTCCTTAGATTTTGCATGTAAGTGAAATCATATGGTACTTATCTTTCCCTGTCTGACTTATTTCACTCGGCATAATAACCTCTAGGTCCATCCATGTCATTGCAAATGGTAGGATTTCCTTTTTTTTAATGGCTGAGTAATATTCAATTGTATATACGAACCATAACTTCTTTATCCAATCATCTGTTGATGGGCATTTAGGTTGCTTCCATATCTTGGCTATTGCAAATTGTGCTGCCATGAATATTGAGATGCAGAGATTTTAATGAATTAGTTTTGATTTTCTTTGACCCAGAAGTGCAATTTCTGGGTCAAGAGGTATATCCATTTTTAATTTTTTGAGAAAACTCCAGACTGTTTTCTACAGTGGCTGTACCAATTTCCAATCCCACCAACAATGTATGAGAGTTCCCTTTTCTCTGCATTCTCGCCAACACTTGCTGTTCTTTGATTTATTGATGATAGCCATTCTGACAGGCGTGAGGTGCTATCTCATTGTGGTTTTAATTTGCATTTCTCTGATAATTTGCATTTTTCTGAGGAGCATCTTTTCATATGTCTATTGGTCATCTGTATTTCCTCTTTGGAGAAGTATCTGTTCAGGTCTTCTGCCCATTTTTTAATTGGATTGTTTTTTGTTGTTGAGTTGTATGAGTTCTTTATATATTTTGGATATTAACCTCTTATCAGATATAGCATTAGCGAATATCTTCTCTCAAACAGTGGGTTGTCTTTTTGTTTTGTTGATGGTTTCCTTTGCTGTACAAAAACTTTTTAGTTTGATGTAGTCCTGTTTGTTTATTTTTTTCTTTTGTTTCCCTTGCCCAGGGGGATATCTCTGATATTACTGTTAGCAATATCAGAGAGTATATTGCCTATGTTTCCTTCTAGAAGTTTTATGGTTTCAGGTCTTACATTTAGTCTTTAATCCATTTTGAGTCTATTCTTGTATATGGTGTAAAAAGGTGGGTGTTATTAATCTCTGACATTGCTTTGTGTTCCAAGAATCTATTCTCCAAGGCAGGGGTCAGCAACTTTTACTGTAAAAAGCCAGATAGTAAATATTTCAAGTTTTGTGGTCAATATATTCTCTGTTGCAACTACCCAACTCTCCCATTGTAGTGTGAAATCGCCATAGACAATATGTAAATGACTAAGTGTGGCTGTATTCCAATAATACTTTATTTGCAAAAACAGATGGCAGGCTGGATTTGGCCTTCTGGCCATAGATGGCTCGCCCATCCTCCAAGGTTATCAATTCTTCAGTACTGTATTTTGAGCCTTCCTTTGTAGCTCAGTACAGGGTTGGTTTTTATAAATGTTCCATATGTCCTTGAAATAATGTACATCAAGTTCCATAACTGATGGTTGAAGGGTGCTACATACGCTGTTCAAATATTCTACTTACAAATATTGTCAGCGCCTTGGTATAATAGTTACTGAGAAAAGTGCTTTAAACAACCTTGAAAACTAAGATTGTGAATTGTCATTTTCTCCTTTATTTTTAACTTTTGATTTATATTATTCAAGGCTATGTTGGTTTAGTAATACAAGCTAAAGATTGTTAAATGTTCCAGGTGAATTGCTTCTTTTATCATTAATGACCCTCTTTATCTCTAATAATGTTCCTCCATAATAAAGATTATTTTGGCCAATGTTAATATTGCTATACCAGTTTTATTTTGATTAGTGTTTGTCTCATATAGCTTTTTTGTATCCATTTATTTTCAATCTTTTTTGTGTAATTATTTTTTAATGAGTCATTCAACAGGTGTTATTCTTTGAGTAAATTACACTTCTCACAACAAACAATAAAACAAGCCTTAGAATGGTCATAATGTCGAGGTTTAGGGGTTTTTTTTATGTATATGAAATAGTTTTTGTAAATAGAATTTTTTATTAGGATAATTGTAGATTCACTGCAGTTGTAAGAACTAATACAGAGATATTTTGTGTATCCTTTACTTGGTTTCCCCAAAAAGTCACATTTTAAAAAACTATAGTACAATATCACAATGAGGATACAGACATTAATACAATCCACTGATCTCATTCAACTTTCCCCAGCATTATGCATACTTCTTTGTGTGCGTGCATGCGTGTGTGTGTGTGTGTGTCTAGTTTGATACATTTTTATCACATGTATAGGTTTGCGTATCCACTACCACATTCAGGATACTGAATAGTTCCAATACCATAAGGGTCCTTCATGTTGCCATAACCACATCCACCTCCCTTCCCCTCTCCTCCTACCCATCCCTAAACTCTCAACCAGTGATTTCTTCTCCATTTGGAAAACTTTGTCATTTGAATAATATTTATAAGAATGGAATCCTACAGTACATAACCTTTGGGAATTGGCTTTTCTCACTTAGTGCAATTCCCTGGTGACTCATGCAAGTTGTTGCCTGTATCAATAGTTCTTTTTTACTGCTGAGTAGTATTCCATTATATGTACGTACTACAGTTTGTTAAACCATTCACCTGTTGAAGGACATCTGAGTTGTTTCCTGCTAATTCAAATAAAGCTGTTATGATTATGAACGTTCACATACAGAAGTCTGTGTGAAGATATGTTTTTATTTCTCCGAGATAAATACTCAGCAGTAGAGTTGCTGGGTCATACAGTAACTGGGTTGATTTCTGGGTTCTCTATTCTGTTCCACTGATCTATGTGTTTATCCTTCTGCTAATATGACGCTATATTGATTACTGTAGTTATATTGTAAGCCTTAATATCAGGTAGAGTGATTACTCCCACTTTAGACTTCTTTCTCATGATTGTTTCAGCTGTTTCCATATAAAATTTTATGTGTCTTTCCATATAAATGTTAGAATAAACTTCTCTATGCCAACAAAACCATGCTGGGATTTTGATAGGCCTTATATTAAACCTATAGATCAGTTTGAAGAGAATTGGCATCTTTACTATCTAAGTCTTCCAATCCATGGACATGGACGTCTCTCCATTTAGGTAGATCTTTCTTGACTTCTTTCATCAGCATTGTGTAATATTCAGTAAAGTCATGCACCACTTAATGATGGGGATGCATTCTGAGACATATGTTGTTAGGCAATTTTATCATTATGTGAACATCAGAGTGCACTTACACAAACTTAGATGGTATAGCCTACTACACACCTAGGCTATATGGTATACCACTATGGTACACGTGGCCCGTCATTGACTGAAACATTGTTGTCAGGAGCATGACTGTACACAAACACTGTATACTTTTTTTTCAGTGTACATCTAAGTATTTCATTTTCTTTGAGTGATTATAAATAATATTGTTTTTAATGTTGGTCTCTGCATGTTCATTGTGAGTATATAGAAATATAAGCAATTTTTGTGTTTTGGTCTTATATTCTGACATCTTGCTAAATTCACTTAATAGTTCTAGGAGTTTTTGTTTGTTTCTTTGTTTGTTGTAGATTACTTCTGACCTACAAAAACAAACACATCATTTGGAAATAAGAAAAGTTTTATTTTTCCTTTCTAATTTTCTATTTCAGTAATTCTCTATTCAGTAGTGCTCAACATAATATTTATCCCATTCCAGTGCCAATAAATACAGCTATCATTTCTAGAAGCCCTATTTAGTGGCTTCTGAATCTTTCAGTTCTTTTCTTTATTGCTTTATTTTACTCACACTAGAGTGTCAAATTCTTCATTGGCTCTTTAATCATTTTATGTATACTTATTTAATCTCCTTTTAGATTGTTCTATTATTTCTACATTTTGGAGTACTAATTCTCCAATTTATTGTCTCTGCTGATTCTCCTTCATGGATTAACTTTTTGTGTTTCTAATTTTTTATTTAAAGTTCATTTTTAGGGGAGGTTATCCCTTTCTACAGGAGTCTCATACTCTCAATCATAAGTGTGACCCTGGTTTTCATTTTTTAGGCTCTTGGTATTCTACGGCTCCTAGATCAATTTTTTGTGTTAATTTCTAAGTTTAGGGTTTCCATATATAGGAAATATAATTTGAGCAATTTTACCTATATAAGGAACAGGCTTTGAAATTCAGTTTCTCATAGAAGATATTTTTCCCCCACTTAGAGCCTAGGAAAGAGAGCAAGATTTCTTGCCACTCCTCTCAGCCACTGGGCAGAGTTTTCTAGCCTTTTTTTTAATGAATAAGAAGCTCTTTGAGGGTGTTTATTTTCTTCAAGATCTCACTCCATTTCTTGTCTCCATTTCATGGGGCCAAGGCCACATCTCCAGGACTTATATAGTTGTTACATGGACAAACACCAGCCTCCTGTCCCCCAAATCCTAGAACAGTTTCGACGCCCTCCACACAGTCCTGCCTGCCACCATCTAAAGCTTAGTTCTATGTGTTCACATTCCCTGTTCTCTTCTGATCATAGTGGTTTCCCTTTCCTTCCCAGGAGCTTAACCCTGTATTTTTAATGTGAGGTAGAGGGCTGCTTTTTTTCAGCAGTCTGTGTTTGTATTAGGGGTCCTTACTCATTCAACTGATCATATTGCCAGAACTAGAAAGTTGGCATGTACTACATTTTTAAACCTGAAAATAATTGTTTTGCTGCTAGTATTTCTAGATCAGAAGTCATCCACTTGCAGCTTTTGGGATAAACCCAACCCACAGATGTGTTTTGTTTGGCCTGGACACTTTTGGCCCACTTTGTGTGTTTTTTTTTTAAATTCTCACTTTAAGAAGCCAACTTTTAAAAATCAGGAGATTTCACATAAGAATCCAGATTTCCTGGTTTTCTTTAAAAACAGAAAGATCTGCAATGATGGGTCCATCTTCTGTCATTTATAGCCCACCGGAGTTAAATAGCACCTACTCCCGATAGTGAGGGCACATGTCTTCCCAGTTGCTGGACCCTCTCTCCTACTTCACATTGTCCCACCCAGCCCGCTTCACCCATTGGCATTACCCGCGTGGCCTCTACAGATATTCTAATTTGCCATGCCAGCCCCAGATGACAAATCGCATCCAGATTTCATTTATATATGTATATTTTTTTAACAACTATAGCACCTGGTATTCCTAGGTGGTCTCCCATCCAAGTACGGATTTCAAATATGAGTTGTCCCAGTAGACTGGAAGCTCTATGGAGTCAGGAACTGGGGCTGGATTGTTCACACTCTATCACACCCAGCACATTGCCTGATTGGTGGTAAGCATTCAGGAATTTTGTATTTTGAATGAATTAATTTAGGAATGGATGAGTTATTCTAAAAATAAACACCCAAAAGTCCAAACAGTCCTGTGGCGGAAACCTCTTCAAAATGTTGGCAGCCTTGAAGCCCTTAATGTTTAAACTCAGCATCATCACATCTTAAGTAATCGCAAGCAGCAAAGTAGCAAGTGGAGGTTTGTTATTCATTTCCCATATGGTTTTCAACAAGTCTCTTAATTTTCCTCTGTCTCCAACTCTCCTTTGGAGAATGGACAAAAATACTTCCCTTTTCGAGGGACTAACACTAAGACATAACCTGTTTCTCAGACAAGCTGTGTTATATGTTCACGTGACCCAGTACTGTTAGGGCCAGTATGCAGCCAAGTCAGCATGGGAAAATCTTAAGTGCACCTGGAAAGAGACCAGGGTGTAATTTTCAGAGATGGGTTATTGAATGACAGCTTCCCCATCGGTCCAGTGAGAAATTTAATTTGCCAAGGACTCAACACAGGAAGCATTTGCCGATTAAAAATATGTCTAAACAGATGTTCTGCTCAGCCTGGAAGAAGGATCTTAATGCAACTGTCATTATTGGATTTTCTTGGATTACTACTATCTGGAATCAGAGTTCAAATAGAAGGATGTAATTATTTATTATGGCCAAGAGTTCTGCATTTGAAGAGGAGCTCAGGGGCGTCTGAAAGGATTTAATATGCTGGGGGTGGGGTGGGCTGGGGGATAAAGTCCATTTAAATTCTCTGGCTCTGGGAATGTCCTCTCTGAAAAAGCAGAGCTGCTGTAACTATTCAATGTTCTATTTCCAGCCGAAGGCACAGCCATGTCATAAACAGAACCAGGCCTGACCCAGCCTTCTCAAGCAAGGAACTTCGAATTTTCAATTAGTCAACTGATCACTCCCACACTAGAAGTAAACACCCTGACAGTCCACCCAGCTGCATAACACCCACCCCATGGGTGATGGGCAGATCTGCACCTGGCCTGGGCGGCCGCAATCTCGAAAGACTGAATAGCAGCCCCTCACTGAAGGAACTGTGGATTATCCTGCATACGTGGTTATCAAACCTGGCCGCACACTTGAATCAACTGGGGAGCTTTTAAAAAATTCTGGTGTCCACCCCTCTGCCCCGAGATTGAGACTCAGTTTGGCCCAGTGTGGAGTCAAGGCATCTGTAGTTTTTAAAGCTCCCCAGGTTATTCAAAAGCAAAAATAAGTTTGAGAACCACTGATATAGCCCAAAAGTTAAGAGTGAGGGGTTTGGGGTCAGGAGGATTTAGGTTCAGGATAAACACTGTCATTTGCTACCCGCGTGGCCTTGGACAAGCCACTCTCCCCTGAGCCTTCATTCTTGCTGTACAGTGGTGGGCATTGAACCAGGTGATGAATGTCAAACACCTGCCATGGTAAGGGCTCAATCTGCGCTGCAGTAATGACTCTCAAGGTCTGCATTTGGGGACAGGCTAGAAATAATGCCTAAAGTTAGGCTCATCCTTTACACCCAAATACACTGACAGTGGCATTCAGGGGTTCAGCACTGAGTGGTGCTTTGTGCCCAGCTTTGTGGGATCCCTGTTCTATGGTGCAACCAGATTCTATTATTTGCTTCAGCAAAAAGCCCTTAGGGACTGCTACTGGAAGTGAAAAGTCCATTCTTTTTCATGAATATGGTTCTGGAAATCAGGCTCTAGCAAAACAGTCACAGCTTCATTCATAGAGCAGTTACATACTCCATTTCATTAATCCTATTATTATCAGCCCCAAAATGCATGCCTAGCTCCCATCTCCAGGGGAGGGAGGCTGCCCAGACCAAATAGCCTGCCAGGGGGATGCTGAGCGAGCAATTCTCTGAGCCCCCCAGCCCTCCCTAGAGCTGGAAGCACAAATCCCCACGGTCAGGCCTGAGGGGAACCACATAATGCCCGGAAATAAAGCGGCCACTGAAGCTGGAGAGCTAGCCGGGGGCTTCCCTCAGACCCTTTCTCCTGCTTGGGCGGTCTCTTTTTCTAGGGGTGGTAGAAAGAGGGCGGGTTGTGATTAAAGGGGGATCTGAGATTGACACAACTTATCTTTAACTCAAACAAAACAAGAAGCACCCACGTTGATGCCTGATAGGCTCCTGGAGGGATGGACAGATGGGAAGGCAGGAGGAACAGGCTAGAACAGCCTGCCCTCCCCTCATCTTTGGGGTCTCCTTCCCCCTCAGGACTGCCCTGGATGCTTAACGACTTGCTCACCTGCTGCTGTAATATGGAGTGCAAGATTGGCCTAACTTTGACATTATCTTCTTCAGACAAACCAAGGTCATTTGAGGGTCTGCAGACTATGGATTTAGCCAGCTTTAGGGGAGTGGGGCATGGTAGGTGGGGGAGTGCTGTCATTATCCTCCTTAAAAAACCCAAGAAGGTGTCTTGTTGCAGTGTGGGTACTATGCACAACCCCACCAGAGGCAGAATTTTAATGGGCTGCAGAAACCATATTCCTTCCTGCCGTTCTTAATTTTGTTTCTGTGCAGCTGGTAACAGGGGTGGGATCCCAGTCCAGAGGTGGATGATGCACTTTCAATGCTAAATAATATAATTCTTGGAGGTGGAAGTGGAGGGAGAGAGGAAGAAGTGGAGGACCTACATTCATGGGGCACCTTTTACATAACAGACACCTGGGTATGCACCTGACATAAACATTATTTCTAATTCTCTCCAAAGTTCATGTGAGAAGTTAGATAACTTTTCCATAGTCATAGCTAATAGTGCCTGCGCTGGGATATAAACCCAAGTAAGTCTGACTATCCAAGTTTATTTAGTTGAGTCATTTTATACCCAACAAACTAGTAAATGTTAAAAACTCTGACAATGTCTATCACTGGTGAGCAAGTAAGAGGCAATGAAGAAATGTGTTAGAGGGTCTCCAAGTATGGCCACCAGCAACTTCTCTCATCCCTGCGAGCCCCTGCCATTTATCACACTAAGGAGTAGAATATATTTTCTTCACCTTGAACTTGAGCTGGCCCTTGTCTTGTGACCACAAGGAACATGGCAGAAGTAACATTCTGATAGCTCTGAGTCCAGGCCTTTAGAGGACTGGTGGCTTCTGCTTCCTCCCTCTGGGAAAACAGCTGTCACGCTGTAAAAACACCTCAGGTTAGACAACTAAGTGGGGAAAGTCCAGGTGGAGAGAGGATCCACATGGAGGCACACTGAAGCACCAGGGTTGTGACTAAAGTTTTTTTGAACCTTCCGGCACAGCCCAGCTTCTAGATGAATGTAAGTGACTCCAGCCAATGTTAAATCACAGCATCATGAAAGATAACAAACCACTGTTTGAAGTCACTAAGCTTGGGGGTAGTTTTTATGCAAGAGTAAATCACTTAAATCAGGAAGGAGAAAAATGGTTTGGCATCTACGTCACTGCAGTGTAATATGGCAAACCCCCTCTGGTTTCATTCCCACACCCTAGGCTCCATTTTTACCAGTAAGTGCTGGTCATCTGTGGCGAAATGAAGTGCCACTGAGTTACCAGATCTCTGGGGAGCCTGACATAAGTCAAAATACCTTTGAATAAGCAAAGTGATAAATACAGATTTTAAAGGGAGTCTTGCACATGGTCCCAGAAACAAACTGTATGACTGAGAAACAAATGCACATTTGTCAAATGCTGATGGTGGGGAGTGGGAGCTAAAGAACCTACCTCTTTCTAAAAGAGGTCAAAGGGATAAGAGAAGGTTCAGAAACCCAGTAAAAAAAATTAGGAAAGGAGAGGAAGAGGCGAGTCACAGAAGCGCACAACCAAATCACTGGCAAAGGTAGAAAAAGATGTTCAAAGTTACCAGCAGTCAGAGAAACACAAATCAAGTAATAATAAGCTACTGTTTACCATATTCAAAATACTAATAATACTTCGTGCTAGAAAGGATATGAGAGGGTTGCATTTGTAAGTTGCTATGGAAATGTGAATACTTACACCTTTTGAAATGTATTCTAGCTACATTTATTAAAAACAGTAAGTACGTAAGGGTCTCCTATGTTCAGGAATTTTATTGCAGCCATTGTTCATGATGGCAAAAACTTAAAGTGAATATTAATTGATAAAGGAAGGATTGAATAAATTATGGTCCATTCATACCAGGAATATTTTGCAACTATTCAAAAGAATAAAGTTATAACAAATGTCCTAGAGGGGTTTCTCAGAAAGTATTGGTGAATAAGAAAAGCATGATATGTAAAAAAACATGTATCAAATACAATCCCATTTTTAAAAATCCCACTTTTTATAGTTATATATATGTTAATACGTTTATATATGTATATTGTATATCTCTACATAAATGTATATGTTAATATATGTGAATATATGAGGCATGCATACAAAATCATTAGTACGCATTACCTGGGAAAGGAGGGAGGGGTGATATGTAAAAAAAAGAAGTGAAAGAGGTAGCCAAATTAAAGGAAAAAGGAAAAAAAAGACAACATAAAAAATATGTGATTGTATCATTGCATTTATGCATTCATGTGAATTATATATATACGCATTGTGTGAAATTATGCATATGCATGTGTATGTGCAAAATATAAAACAACATTAAAGCAAACACATAAAATAAAGCAAATAATGATTTCTATTTCATCTCTACACAGTCATGCCTGAAACACAAGATTCTGGTATCTTAAAATTATTCCTTTTGCTCTGTGTTATTTTTATGTAGAAGAAACGCCATTGCCGGCAGTGGGGCCCGATTCCTGCAGAATGCAGGTGGGACAGAAGCTTAGTAGCCTCTCTCCTCCAGCACAGCTTCTGAAGAGGAAAAGCATCTCCAAAAGCGAGATGCTTCCAGTGAGATGCCTCCCCATAATATCCAGGCTAGAATCTCTTGGAACTGGGAGAGCACGAGCATGGCTGAGTGTTGCTGTGCAGATAGGAGGTGGTGGTACTTCCAGGCAGGCACGTGCTAACAGGTGGCCGTGCCCAACGACAGCTACCTGCCCCCTCTCCCAACAGCCCAAGGAATCTCTAGCCTATGCCCTCCTTCCCAGGCCCCACCCCAGCTTTATTTTCCTTCCTCGCCTCTCCTGCCTACTTGTTCTGTCAGGCCCCTAGTTCCCCAAGCTTCATCTGCCCTCCTCTTAGCCCTTGGGGATTTCAACTCACAAGCCAAGTGCTAGAGAGAAAAGTCAAGTACATACTGTAGAGTTTAACTGAAAAGCATACAGTCCCTGAGCAACCAAATGCCACCCTTCTATCCCTTTCTTTGGCAGCCAGCCCACCCCACTCAATGAAAGGACACACTCCCTTATGCCCACAGACTTCAGTGCTTCTCAGTCCACTAAGATTAAAGGTATAATAGCAGGTCCCAAAGCCAGGGTGTGGGGGAGGAGTAAGTAAGGAATGACTGCTTAATGGGTGGGAGGGGGTCTCCTCTGGAGGTGATGAAAATGTTCTGGAACTAGTTAGATGATGGCTGCACAACACTGTGAATGTACGTAATGCCGCTAAATTGCACACAATAAAATGGTAAATTTTACATTATGTGAAATTTACCACAGTTTAAAAAAAAGCACCCGAAGGCCTGGTGGGGCCTCACATTACCCTTTTTAGCTTCCTCACTGCTGGCATTCACGGCTGTAGCATTCAGCCAGCTCTCCAATGACTGCTCTCCAAGCCCACCTGAAGAAAGGAAGAAGAAAAGAAACGTGAGGACCCATCGGCCTTCTTTGCACCAGCACTGACAGATGAGGGAGCCAATCTGGTCACCGGGGGGGATGATCAGAATCCCCAGTGGGTCAGTAGAGATTTGTTCACTTGCCCCTGTTCTAGACACTGGGGCAAAAAAAGAGCCTGCTTTTTTTATAAACATGCAGATAATTCACAAATTATACAAGTATTACTCTCCTTAGTCAGCTCAAGGACACTTGGAGTCAAATATACAAAGTCAGCTTCCTCACCCACACCTCCATAAGAAAGCCCAAATGCAAACAGGACACTTTCTCTGCTGCTGTTCTGGAGTCCCCCTGCTGTGGAATGCAGAGAGGTGTCATCCATGCTGCTTCTAAACGCACGATGTCGTCACTTACTGCTGTACTGGCGTTCTGGTTTCTTCTTTGAGGTGACTCTCCTTTTAGAAATTGCTCTATTTACTTTGTAAATAAGACTCTGCAGACACAGCCTCAGTCAAGGCCAGTGATGCATGTATTCATTTACCGTGATTTATAAGCCAGCTTTATATCTGTCCCCACCAAGAATATGGTCGATCATCAACTATTATTAGACCCCAGGTACATTTCCAGCACTGGGGATCTAGCAGTGAACAAGACAGATAGGTGCGTACATTCTAAATGGGTGGCTGGACAACAAACAGCAGGGAAGAAAAGAAAGAAATAAGATCATTACAGGTTCAGGTTATGTGCTTTACTCCAGGAAGAAAGACCATATCAAATTCAGTATGTGGTACAGCGTGATTGGAACAGCTGCTTAGCAGGTGATCGGAGAAGGCCCTTCCAGAGAGGTGATATGCAGGCTGAAACTTGAAAGATCCTAAGGAGTCGACCACATAGAGATCTGGGCCAGTGAATCCCCAGCAGGAGGCAGGATGGGAAAAGAACGTGGATCAGGAATGGGCTTGCCCTGTGGAGGGGCTGACCACAGTGACCAGAGGGGATGAGGGCAGAGAGGGAGGCCAGAACCACAGGGTTTAAAGCAAAAGAGGGACAGAGGGACGTGTTTTTATTTGTTTTACCAAGATCCCTCTGGCAAGAAAAAGAGAAAGCCTTGTGATGGTCCAGGCAATAGACAGTAGTGGGGTAGGCTGAACAGTGCAATGGAGATGTTGGGGACCTGTCATATTAGGAATATAGCTGGAGGCAGAGCAACAAGAGAGGCTGATGGGTAAGGTAGGAGGAACCAAGAGGGGCCACCAATGACTCCTACATGTGAGGTTTGAGCAACTGGGTGGATAGTGACACCAGGAAACAGATTTGAGGACAAAGTCTGTGTCCATGAGAGACTATTATACATCTGAATCCACATGGAAGCAACTACAGGACAATCGATTCCCTAATGCAAAATTATTTCTTGCTTTTGTTTAGAAATTTGCAGCTTACAAAACTGTTTTCCCATATCTGCTTTGACCCTGATTAGAACACTCTGTGGCAGATGGAGTGTCACCCCATTTTACAGAGGAGAAAACTGAGAACAAAATAATCAACCCAGGGTTGCCCAGTCCACAAAGAAAGCTGAGGGTTCAGGACAGTCTCCTGGTCAGAGCCCGATGATTGTTCCTGTGCCCCATAGCTGGGAAGGGTCCCAAACACAGAACCCCATGCCCTGGCCCCAGACAACCAGCGGAGACAGCCCTGTGGTCCCGCATCCCAACTCCTGACATGCCGACTACTTCTTCTTCCCGTCTTTGACTCTGACATTGGCGGTGGACCAGACGCATGCTGACATTTTTGTATGCCTTCATCCTGCTTGTTCTGATGTCTTTCTAGCCAACTCGGAATCCACTCACACACTCCCTGCAGCTGCCGGGGCCTTCGCTGCCAGCTACCAGCCCTCTGGGTATTCTTCCAGTTGCGATATCATTTCCTCTCAAGCTAAAGGTCAGGGGAAATCCTGATGGTATGAAAATTGCTGGCCAGCAGAGGAATGTGCCATGTATGGAGTGAAGGAGAGCCTGAGGCTGAGACTCTGGAACTAGCTTAGTCTTTTCTCCTCTGTGTAACTGTGGATAAGACCTTGGGCATTAGATTTTTCATCTGTCAAATGGGCTCTTGTGAGGAACAAATGAGGTCATGGGTTTGTTCAGGAATTTGTTCATTCAACAAATATTTATCCAACACCTGCTACATGCCAGATGCTGTTTCTGCTGCTCAGGATATGACACTGAACAAACTCTACCCTGACATCATGGAAACTACTTTCTGATGAACAATAGGGGAGAAGACGATAAACAAATAGGCAATTAAGTATCCAAGTCAGTTGTTAAGAAGCACTACAGAGAAAATAAATGAAGAGATCAGTGGATGCCAGGCATAAGGGTGTGCAGCTTCATGTGAGGTAGAAAAGCAGAAGCCTAAAGAAAGTCAGGGGGACACTTTGCAGCTATCTGGGGAAGAGCATTCCAAACTGAGGGAACAGCAGGTGCAAAGGCCCTGGAATGGGAGTGTATTTGGCAGGAGGGAGGCGGATATGACTGGAATGGAACGAGCGAGGGGGAGAGTAGTAGACGATGAAGTCAGCGGGCAGTGGAGGATCTGGAGAATCAGCTCATGTGGGGCCTTGCAGGCCATTTTCAGGATTTAGGCTTTTATTCTGAGAGATCTAGATGGGAGCCAGAGGACACGAAAGAGCTTCATAACTGCACCAGCTTTGAATATGACTAGAGTTAACAGTAGTGGACAGGAGGGGGACAGAGGAGCTGGAATGTGAAAGGACATTCCATATAGCACTCCCAGCATAGAGGGTTGGTAAGTTTAGACCTGCTTGGCTCCTGCACAAGGGGTCGGGGAGCAAAAGCAACGGACCTGTACAGATTCCTAGAGGTGGACTGGTCCCAGGTTAGCTGAAGGCTGTGGCTGAGGACCAAAGGCCAAGGGAGACTTGTATTTAGCCCTGAAGCAGCAGAGGAGGGGAGGACTGAGGACTTCTGATTCCCTTTGCCTCCTGGTGTTTGGGGTTATAACAGCTGCAAAAGCTCTGGAGTTGGGGGATACTGGGTACCTCCCAGTAGGTGAAGCAGGAAACAATCAGTGTTCACTAAGTACCAATTACAATACTGACCTTGTGTTAAGAACAATGCTAAATGCTTTTTTGGCTTTGAGTTTTGAAATTCTAGCCTCATAAAGACCCAATGACAAAAGGGCCATAAACACCCCCATTTTATAGATGAAACAAGGCTCCAAGGGGTAAAGTGACTTGCCTGTCTTGAGAGTACAGAGATGGTCAGCAGTGGTGACAACTGGAGGTGGGTCCTGTCTGACCCCCAAATCTGATTTCCTTCCTCTCAGCCTCAGACCCAGAAAGAACGAGTAGAACAAGTGGGGTGTCTGGGAGAGGCCGGTTATTCCCAAAGGACTCAGGATGTTTTCCAGGTCTGTGGAGGACATCTGAAGTCAGTGATGAGGTTGGGGCCACGGACAGTTAATAACACAGATCCCTCCTGTCATCTTTACCAAGAGACTGAAGGCTCTGTCTTTTTTATTGACTTCTTGAGTTTCAGGCTCCAGCTCATTCCTTAGATTTAGGAAATTCTTGTTAACTATTTGTCTGAAAATGCTTTCTAATACTTGCTCCTTTTCCTCCCCTTAGAGAATTCCCATTATTCTTAAGTTTCTTCTCCTGATGGTATCAGCTAGGTCTGGTATTTCTCATTCATTATTTTTCATTCTTCAGTTTTTCTCTTCTTCCTTCTGATTTATTTCTAGATTTCTGTCTTCGATATCACTGATCCTTCCCTCCATTTAGTCGACTCTATTTCCCAAGCTTGTTATTTCATTTTTCAACTCTTGCAGTGTGTTCTTTATCTCCAGAGGTCTATTCGGTTCTTTTTGAGGGTTTCAATCTCCTTGCTAAAGAATTCATTCTGCTCACCTAGTTGTTTTTTCAGTTCCTGAAATTGTTGATATTATTTGTGTCAGATCTCATTGATTTTTTTTCAGAAGTACTATTCTGAATTCTCTGCCATTTAAGTCGCATATTTCTATGTCCGTAAGCTTATTTTCTGTAGATTTTTCTATTTCTTTCTGAGATGCCTTGTCACCTTGGTTGTTCACAGTGTTTAATGGACCATTTCTCCACCTGGCCACTAATGGAAGTGTATTCTGATTTTTTTTTCCAGAAAGCAGATTTATTATATAATGGTCCCTAGCTTGTTGCAAAGAAGGTATTCTTCTTTTGGTTTCCAGTAGGTGGCATCTAAGCCTCTTGGATCTCTGCTTTAAATAAAGTCTTAAGAATGTCTTTTTTTCCTTATAGATGTTTAATCACGCTCCCTACCCTCAGTCTCAGTTCCTATCAGTGTTAGCAACAGTTTCGGTAGCGTTTGCTCAGTTTCCTCAGGGGCTCCGCGGCATTCTGTCTCGGAGGGTATGAGGGTAGGGGCCCTCTGGGTTGAGGGATGGGGGCTGTGGCTCAGCCTTGGTTTTGCAACCGCGGCTGGTAAAAATCAACTGTTGTTTTTTTGCCATCTTGCTTCTCTGCCTTCTGCCCTGATGACTGAGGCCTGCCACCGGCCACGTGGAGCTCACAGTACTCCCAGGCAGGGTTGTTCAGGGACGTTGCCGCACCTTCTCCCCTCCCCACATCCCCTACAGGGAGCTCCAGTAGCTGCAAGAAGCGGCTTCTTTGTTTCTCCCCCGTCCACCTCCCGACACCCAGGGTTCTGACCTGTGGTAGCTCTTATGCGCAGATCCCACACCCAGATGTGCTGGTGTGCAGTCTGGGTGTTTTTTGTTGAGTTTTAGATGTTCAGCTTATTGTTGTTTCAAGAGGAGAGATCCAGAGATGTCTCTCACTCCGCCATGTTTCTGACGTCACTTCCTGTCTTTTTTCTTAGGAGTGCTTTCTCAGAAGCTCAGAATTCATGCTAACAGCACAGCTGAGCCTGGGATCTACCTGGAGTTAATGTGTGGCCACACCCCTGATGAAAACCTTGCAAAACTCCCCATTGCCCTTGGGATGAGTTCCAACTCCTATCATGACTAACGAGGTCCCTGTGATATGGCCCTGCCAGCCTCCTCCATCTGGTGGCTCAGGGCTTCCTACTCCTTCCACCCCTCCTACTCTGTGCTCAGCCAACCTGAGTTACTTATAGCACCTTGGAGTTCCACTTCCCTCTTATCGATGCACCTGCCTTGGACACACCCACATTTTCACCTAGCCAAATCCTACTGGTCCTTCCAAGTCTCAGCTTGGATACCACTTACCCTGGGAAGCTTCCCCTTTGCTCCCCTTAGGTTAAAAGCTCCCCTCCTCTGTGCTCCCACAGCCCCCTGGCTTTACTCACATCCCGCATCTCAAGGTATTGTAAGTTCCTGTTTAATCAGCTGATCCCCCAGTCCGGTTTCTAGTTTTTAGCATTTTGAAGGAAGGAACCTTGTCTTCTCCAAAAGTGAACACAGAGCAGGCACTTGATAAAATGTTTTGTATGAATAGATGGATGGATGGATTGGATGGAAGATGGATAGAAGGATAGACAGATGGATGGATGAGTTAGGTAGATAGTGCTTGAAGAGAACTCAATCATTTCTAACTCAGCCTAACTGATGGAAAAATTGGTCTATCAGCTTTCATGGTGGGAGGAAAGCAGATATTCTTGAAACAATGGTCAATCTTGGCTGTACTTTGAGATCACCTGGGAAGCTTTTTAGAAAAATACTGATGCCTGAGTCCCACCCCAGAGGTTCTTGTTTAACTGGTCTGGGTCATGGCCTGGGAGTTGGGATTTTTTAAAGCTCCCCAGGTGATTCTAAAATGCAGCCAAGGTTGAGACTCATATGCAGAGAACCATAAGAGGAAGCCCCATCTGATGATATTTTCTTACAACCAACCTCCTTCTCCTCCCAAGAATGGAAGATGTGGAGCTGGAAACAGACATCAACCACTAAGAAGTCATTTCTCACATCTGAATTGATGGAAAGTTGCTCTGTTTCACTAAAAGGTAGCAAATGAGTAAGACAGGTGTGACTACGGCTATAACTGCAGTAATTGGCACTACAGAAGGAATGTCTGATGCAGACAAAAGATTAGGGGCAATGGAGGGCATGGTGATGATATATTTTTCCTTGAGTGTGATTTCAAGACAAAAATATTTGAAAAAATATACGTGTATATATATATATCCTTATATTTGATTTTTGGTTAATTACCTCTTCGGTGAGAGGATATGCAAAGAGCTGGTAGATTTCATTAGTCACAGGGGTTTATTCAAACGTCTCCTTTGCATAAGAAACCCAGGCTTACAGCTGGTCTCTGGGAAAGAATGCCCTTCAGGCCTTGAAAAGAGAGCTCCAGGCTCGTTCAGCTCTCACTGAAGCACAGCAGAGGTCAGCGGCACGTGATGCACAGGGCCAGGCTCAAATGTTTCTATCCAGCATTTGCAATTCAATCCCACAGTTTCCTTTATGGAACAATTCACTAAATTCAGAGTTGTTCTTTTTTCTAATTCACCATATAATTCACCTCCCAAATTCAATTAAGAAGCAATCTGTTAGCAACTTTGGGAGCAAGCTGCTTTTCTTTGGGAAAGCCTGATTTTCTTCCGCTCTCAAACAAAAAAGTAGCTTAATTATATGCATCATATGAGACACTGATGTACACACAACGCCCCTCCACCATAATTAATGAAATATTAACTATATACATCCAAAGACATCCAGGCAGAAGGGGATAGGCATTCCAAAGCCCAAGGGGGCAGATCCTTGGTCCATGGATGAATATTGCTCATTTAAACAAAAGTTTAATAATAATAATAATAATAATTAATAATAATAATAAACAAGACTTTTTATTAATTTTGCCTTCCATCTCTCATTCTTAGAGCCTAACATTACTTAGTTTTTGGTTTTCTTAAGCACAAGAATAACGACCATTTTAAGAGCTGATTATTTGCAGGTACTACACATAGGTTATCTATTTGATCCTCAGGCCACCCCTCCGAGGTGAGTATGTTCTCATTTTACAACGCAGGGTAACAAAGGCTTAGACCAGCTAAGATATCACTATGGACCCACAGCCGCTGAGTGGAGAGGTTGAGATTCTCTCTAGATCAGTCTGATGTCAAAGCCTTTACTATACATCACATGCTAAAGTAACCCTGTCAAGACAACCTTCGCTCTCAGTTACTGATGTGAAACAAGACATGAGTGGAGCCATATTAAAATAGAACCAGCGTAGCTGTTTCAGAGGAACTGTCCTGTACGTCTTGTTTTTCTCTGTCTTCCAAACTACGCCAAACTACCAGCATTCTAAGAAGTCGGTAAGAAAGAGAACATCCTGTTTGTAAAGACTGATGAAACTGGACTTTGGCAATGACCGAATCTCTAACCAATCAATGAAGTACAAACCTAGCCTTTTGCCTGATGGCCAAATCTCAAGCCAGTCCATGAAGTACAAATCTAATCTCACTTTGTCCAGCACCAGTGAACTGAACTCTTCTTTAATCTTCCTTCCTTTTTCCCACGGAAACCCTGAGCCTCTCTCCTGTACTGGGAGAACACTCTTTGGGCTTCTGTCTGAATCTGTTCTTCCCAAATTGCAATTCTTTGGTCACAAATAAATACTTGTGGCCTCTCATCTGACTTTTGATTTTTAGATTAACACTAACTTTTTGATAAGTGTATTTATAGCTCTGACCCATCAGAGGTAAATCAAGCTTGAAACTGCTTTGCTCTACTCTCCAAAAAAAAGAAAAAAGAAATCTCCAGCATCAGATCCTAAAACTCACTTTATGACTAGTCCATTCATTCCATAAATGTTGGTTGTGTGCCTGCTTTGGGCAGCACTGTGCTGGGTTTCTAAAGGTAGGGACAGGCAGGACTTAGCTTCAAGATGCCTTCATGGTTCTAGTGAAGGGGAATCAACAGTAAATGATAAGATTTGCATGGAGGAAGTAAGCACTTTGGAGAAATTAAAACAAAGCTTTTGAAGGAGCACTGGGGGAAGCAAGCCCAGGGAAGGGCTGTCTGAGGAGATGATATCTGAGTTGAGAACCAAAAGATGATAGGGGGACATCTATCTGGGGAGAGTATTCTAGCAAAAAAATAAAAGTAAAAATAAAAAGAAGCCAGCAAGTAAAAATGTCCTGAAGAAGGAAAATAAGAGTCTGATATGTCTGGAGCTAGAGCTGAGCGAGCTGTACCAGCTTGTGCAAAGCCTTTGTCTTATCATTCTTAAATTGCCATGCTCTTTGGCCATGTGTAAATGCACAGCGATCCCTAAATAATTAAGATTATTCTTCTTTTACAGAAGAGAAAACTTACTCATGAGTAAATTGTCCAACGTCATCCAGTTGGTAAGTGATTGAATTTGCATTCCAAGGTGGGCCCTCCTGACTCCAGAATACATGATCAAAACCCTTGTCCCTCTACCCCACACCTGTGCAGGTGTGGTCTGAGCAAGCATCCCAGGCAAGACCAATGGATGAAACATCTGCACACTTCTGTCAGAAAACTACTTGAAAGATACTCTGGCTCAGCTGTGGTTTTAATTATTCATTAGGGGGAATAAAAAAACGACAAAGCCCCTTTGACAGATTGATTCAGGAATGAACTAGGCAACTACGATAGTAATCAATGTGTAATCCTAAGTAATTCGGTGCCAAGTAATTTTTATATCTCTGCCAAATTTCAAATGCTACAGAAGGGAAAGGGAAATGAGTTAAAAGACTATTGCCAGTTTTTGTTACTGAAATGATTTAATATTGGTGACTGTATAACAAAAAGGAAATTCTTACACACTGCTGGTAGAGGAATAATATAAATTGATAACATATTATGAGGTAATTTAGCAAGATGTAGCAAAATCTTTTAAAACAGACAAATAATATGACTTCGATCCAATATGATTTCTAGATTTTGGTACTGAAGATTGACTGGCAATGAAGACAATGGATGTTCATCTCAACATTTTTATAATAAAGACTATAACAACCACACCCAACAGGGGAGTGGTAAAATGAATTATGACATAATGGAACACTGTGTAACCTTTTTAAACTGTTTTAGAAGAAATTTGCTAAATGAGGAAAATGTTCATTTTGTAAGTCAAAAACAGGTTAGGAAGTAGCACCCAGTATGACTCTATTTTTTTTTAAGCATGTACAAAAAAAAAAAAAAGAAAGAAAGAAATACTAAATGGAAATACCCACAATGTCCATTGTGATTATCTCTAGTTGGTGATTTTTAGATTAATTTTATTTTCTCATATACTTTTTGCAATTTCCAAATTTTATTCAATATCTTATTTTTTAAAGTCAGGAAATAAAAGGATTTTCAAAGAATTAGATTACAGAATATACTTTGTCTAAAAACATGTGCTCTGCACTGTGTAGTATATGTGTGCACACATGTACACAACACACAGATGGTTGCCACGGAAACCTTCTTTTCCAATGAAGAAAGAAACATAGTTGTGTTTACACAGATGGAAAGTTGTGGTCCAATTTTTTTTTTTTTCTGATTTTCTACTCTAACCATGGAAAGAAAAAATAATGAGTCCACATCTTGGCAGGATGGAACACAAGAGGGCCTATCAGACAGCGCTGGGTGGGCTCTTCTGAGATCCAGCCCTCCCTTCTTCAGCCAGTTGACTGGCTCCCACCTGTGTCCTGCACTGGTGGATAAGGCCTCAATTTGCTCCTGCCCCAGGCATAAACTCATGGGAAGCATCTTAACATGCAAATTTGAGCTCTCTCTTCAAAGAGCTTCCAGTTGGATATCCATTTTGCTTGGTGTTGGGGCCTCCAAGGAAGAGAAGGGCAGGAAAGGGCAGATGATGAAAGGGAACCATGAGCCCCCAGGGAAGCTGCCCTAGCAAACCACTCTCCCCCTTCCCTTGGAAGCCCAACCCCACCTAGACGTGCACTGACAGCACTCTCGGCCCCTAAACCAGGGATTAGACCAGATGTTCTTGAAGACTGAGCAGGCTCTTCCTTAGGAATAGAAAGTGGTTCCCTTCAGGAAAAAAGGAGAGCCCCTTCACTTCCATCTGAGTTCAGAACTACTGGATTCCCTCAGAGCCATACCCATTTCTGGCCAGGACTCACCACCTGCCTTGAATCGAGCCAGTTCCACAATATGCTAGCCATGTGGGAGACACAAGTGCGAACCAGATACTGCCCCATCCACAAGAGCCATGAGGCACAGAGAACAGTGAGAGCAATCAGGTGAAGGAAATCTCATTCTCAACCTAGAAGTCCAGGAGGGCTTCCTGGAGGTGGCCACTGAAGGATAAGAAGGGTTTCAACAAGTAGAGATGGGAAGGATTCTTGCAGGAAACAACTCGCTCAGTTTGGTAGCACAGCTTTTTTGATTCAAGCGATCTTCAAGTCATCTTAGAGGGCCTCATCTCCTTTTATCTTGAAGACCATACTTTGGCCTAAGCTCTGGCCAGGAGCATAGCTGTACCAGCTTTCCTTATCTCCCTAAGTGGAGCCTTTCCCAGACCCCAGCCTAACATTCCCCACCTCACCCCCTAATTCAGGATAGGCCTAGGTTGACCTGACAGATGACAGCTTATCTCTGCCAAAACTTTAGCAGGGTCTGAGCACACATCCCAGTTTTATTTAGAAGGAAAGGGTGAGAGGAAGAAGATGACAGATAAGAAAGGAGTATCTGCTCTCTCCTTCACAGCAATGACTGTCGCCTAAACGTCCAGTGGGGTTTAGTCCTTTTTGGTTCTGCAAAGCTGTTGAGGATCATTGCTGGTCTTCAGAGGCCCTTAGGGAATTCTTTGGGGCCTTTCCTTTACACAGATTTCCAGAAGCTTTGGGGGGCGGGGGCAGGCAGTGCTTCTAAAGCAGGGAGTGGTTGAGTGCGGCTGCGGTGGGGCACTAGAGAGACATGACAGGGAAAAATTCAAACATGAGGTGTTCACAGCTGACGGTGAAATAGGAAAGGAGCACAGGGACCTGGGAGCATGATGGATACCAATTAAATTCTTCCCTGAGACACTGAAGGCCAAAATTTAGACCAATAAGCTAAATGCTTAAGAGGAAGATTTAGAAGAATCTTCTCAGTCCCCGTTTATTTCCCTTGGGGATCACTGAGCATTACCAGCAATGATCTCCTTTATTTGCTTACGTGTTTACTGCCTGCCTCCCTGACACCTTCTGAAAAATAAGCTCTATCTTCTTCATTGATGCATACAGGAGGTGGCTGGCTGCTGATGGGAGGGAGGACTGAGGAAGGGAAGGCTGCAGGATGTGAGGCTACAGCGGGCATCAATGCCTGTCTCCAGGCAAAAGCAATGACATTCTGAAGAAAGGCAAGACTATAGGGATGGAGAGGAGGGTGCTGAGAAGAGCTATTTTGGTGACAGGATAAAGATAACTGGGTACCCAGTTGGATATGAGAAGGGAGGTGGGAAGAACAATGTACTCAGCTCTGAGATGAGATAAAGGCACCCACTTGCCCATTCTTCATGCTGAAGTATGCTAATAGAAAAGAACATTTCAGAGGGTCCGTTCCAAGTAGTCGGCATAAGAGACCTGGGATAACTTTAATAGGAAATGTGTATCACTGCAAGAGAATTATACATTTTTATTGCAATTTATAAAAATAGTAAGTAAAGACATCCAATGTTCCTAGATGAATTGGGCAAATACTATAAATGTGTCAATCTCCCCAAATGAAGTTATGGGTTTAATGCAATCATGATTCAAATTCTAAGAGAATTTTGTTGGTATCCTCTTAGATTTTTGTAGAAAGGTGATTCTCAAATTCACCTAGAAGAATAAACAAGTGAGACTATTCAAGAAATATTTAAAAATGAAGGACAAGGGCAATGAGGAAGGATAGATTCTACCAAATATTACAACGTATAAAGAAGCTAACATAAAAAAGACATACAGATGAATGAGACATAAATGCTAACGCAACATGTAGAAACACACACTATGTGATAAAGGAGACATCGCCAGACCATGGGGAAAAATATGAATTAGATGGTATTGGCATTACTAGTCAGAAGTTAGGGGAAAGGGTATCAATCCTACCCCTAAATAAAACCCAAGTGGATTGAAAAAAGAAGAGTTAAGTATAAGCAAACAAATCATGGAAATTATGTGTTATTTCCCAAAGCTATAGTAGGAATAATTTCATATATATAAAAGTATAAGAAATAGAAAATTTGATTTGACATAATTAGCTTCAAAAACTTCAAAACATTTTGTATATCAGAAAGACTAATCCCCTAAAATGAAAACAAATCATCTATATAAGGGAAGATGTCTGTATTGATGATAACATGTGCTTACCATCCGTTATAGAAAAGGCTCATGCAAATCAATGAGAAAAACTTTATAACCCAGAGACATATGGATGAAGAAAATAGTGAACATGTCATAGAAGAAAAATCTAACCAGTAGATAATTATATAGAAGTTTTCCCTCAAGAAATGAAAATAAAAGCAAAAATAAGGTACCACTTTCCAACTATTAAAATAGCAAAATAAAAAGATTAATAGTAACATTCATGCTGAGTCAGATAGAAGTGGAACTCTCATTTTGTGACGAATCATTTATTCGGTAAATTTGATGTGCATTTAAAATGTGTATGTCACAGGACTAAGCGCTGGGGGTGCTCAGATACATGATAATTTGTAGAGCCCAGGAAGGGCTTACAGTCAAGCCTGGGAGAAAGAGGAAGACATCGGCATTCACAGGCTTCCAGAGAGGGGCTGGCTGGGTGTGAGGGCACAGCAGAAGGTGAGGAGCAAAGACTTTCCAGGCACTGAGGCGAGGAAGAGGACAGTCTTCCGAGTCCTCAGCCCAAATCCCACCAGAGTCCGATGCCAACATGCCTTCCCAACTTCCCTCCCCACCGTCACATCCCACAGTCCCACCCACCTGCCAACCACCCTGAACTGCTCAGTTCTCATGGCCAAGTTCCCCCGCCATGACTTTGTTCACACTCTGCCTTCCACCTGCAAGGTCCTCCCGCTACAACCCTCATGTACATCCCTCAAGGCCCAGCTCAGCCTCTTCCATGAAGCCATCCCCCTCTTCTCTGCTTCATTTACATCTCCCTCATGGCCCTTTACTCATTCATTCATTCAGTCCCTCATTCAACAAGCTTTTATGGGTACCTCTCTGTGCCAGGCACTGTACCAGGTACCAGAAATCGAAAAACAGATTAGACACAGTTCCTGCTCTCAAGGAGCTCCCGGCCCTGATCCTACCATGCCCATAGTATAACTACTTGTGAGCCAGTCTGTCTTCTTTTATGACAATTAGCCCCTTAAGGACTGAGACAACGTCTTGTCTATCTCCGCCATGCGGTATTCATAGCAGATGCTTAACAAATACATGCATTTGAACTGGACTGAATTGAATTGACTAAGGCTTGCATATATTATCTCAGCTGATTCTCGCTGCTCCAGTGTGGGCTAAGGTAATTACCATTGTTATCTCCTTTTTACAGATGAAGAAACTCGGGCTCAATAAAGTAAAGCATGTCTGTACTCAGAAAATGTTAGGACATGGCCTTTGCACAGATATGACCACATGACCAACGTCTCAAAGGGCGAACCCCATTAATTGGGTCATAGAAACAGTAGCAAGGAACTCGGGAAATCAAAGAAAGGAAGATGCCTACCCAAGCCCTCTCCAGAGAAGCAGAAAGAACAGCATGAAGCTTCATGGCCTATCTTTGACCTTTTGGGACAGAAGTCATTTTAGTTCATGGAGAAATGCAGAGCAATGGCTTCACCTTTAAGAGATAACACAGGTAAAGAGAGGCTGAGGTGACTAGTGTTCTTTTGGGTGATGTCATATGTCAGTGAAGTGTAATGGGCCCTTTGTTTCAGAGAGGTTAATATCTATTAGCGGTTCCATCCGACTGATTCATTGGGGCAGAAAGAACCTGTTCTGATGCCAATGTATGTGCTGGGCCACAAACCACCCTCTGCAAGACAATGACTGTCCTGTTTGCCTTTTCTGTATTTCTCCCCCAGTGCCAACCAGAGCCCAAGACATGGCATGTCGTATTGCAAGTAGGTGCCAGAAACTGAAAGTTCATGGAAAAGGAGAAAAGAGGTTTCAGAGGAAGATTCTTTTTCCAGACCACCAGGCAATAGCTGAAGCTCTAGGACCCTCTTCCCTTGATGAAGAAGAGAGAAGTGGCCCTGGCCAGTGTCACGGACCTGAATGAGGGCCCAAGGATGGTGTCCCTTACCCAGTGGCCCAATATGCAAACTCAAATATCTAGAGTTGGGGAGCCAGGGAAGAAATACATTGGAGTGAAAGAGATCGAGTGTGAAAGATGGATAGGGAGTAGTGGAGTCCTGGGCAAACCGCAGAGCACCTGGTCCTCCTGAGTTCAACCCATTGTTGTGCAACTCATGATTATTGCCATGCGGGATTGCTGGGCCGGCATAGTTAGATCTTCTAACTTTTCAAGAAAAGCCAGGATTCTGGATATTTATGAAAAACCTGGTTTTTAAATGTTGGCAGTAAATTAAAAATAAATAAATAAATAAGCACTACAAAACAAACAAAACACATCTGCAGACCAGATTTGGCTCATGGACTGACCCCTCAGGACCTCTGAGCTGCAGACCGAAGGGAAAAGTCATGCCTGTAGGGGGTGCCAATGTCAGGGAAGACAGGAATTCCTCGGGCAATGGCAGCCAAGGTACAAGAAGGTTATGGAGAACCTAGGAAGCAGAAAGCAAGGAGCTATAGGAGCAGGAGAAAGTTCAGAAGCTCAGTGAAAAGACCTCCAACTGGATCTTTTCTCTTACTCTTGGCCAAGCAGGCTCATTAAAAGACACCTACGAAAACTAAAATGACCAGAACACAGGATGAGATTCCACTGGCGACTCTACCACCATCATCACCTTCTCTCTCTGGACCTCCTTGGAAACCACAGGAAAAAACAAACAAACAAACAAACAAACAAAAAAACCACCACTGCAAACATCAGTGTAAATAGCCCCAGAAGAAATGTGACTTTATCCTACACATCCGTCACAAGTTAGCATGATGGCGGTGAGCCTCATCCCAAACTAATACCAGCAGGGCCACCTACTGCTCCTCGGGCTATGTCTCTGGTTTTCAGTGTCCCGCCCACTTGTCACTGCTGCACAGTGTCTCCAGCCCTCATGTGGCTCTGCTGTGGGAGGCAGGCTGACCTTTCTTAACCATCTCTCTCCAGCCTAGTATTATTTGTTGTTGTTTTCTAAGACGGGACAAAAAAAGGCCAAAGCCACATTTCTGCCAACACACATGGGAGCCCACCAAAGGGTTTCTGGAAGGTCTCAGGTTAGATGCAATTTGAGCAAACTGTCAAGTTCCAAAGGGCATCAATGAAGAGGGTCCCAAAGCCACTGTGGTTATCTAATCAGCCATGCATGCAGCAGACACCATGCATTGAGTCCCCATATGGTCATGGAAAAAAAACTAAGAGACTCATTCTTGGCCCTCAGGGAGCTTAGAGCCCAACCCTCCATTTTACAGATAAGAAAACTGAGGTCCCGTGAGGTAAAGTGACACGGCCAAGGTCTACTGTGCAGTGGGTAACTCTGAAGGGTTGTGGCACTTGTTTTGTCCAAAAACAATTTAGTTTATCATCATCATGATAAGAAAATATTTCAGTAGTAAATGCATTTGAAACAAAGGTCAGTTCCCCATTGTAACAAAATGCACACATCTAAAAGAGGCCAAGAAATACAGAGCAGAGGTACACAGCTTTAGGAAAACTATGAATGTTAAGTGCAAAAATTTTAGGGGTGGTTACCTACTGGATAAAAGCATCCTTTATTTTGTCAGAAAGGATCTATCACAGGTTCTCTTAAGTTGGGGTGGGAAGTATTTTCTATATCAAAGCAGCTAATGCTAGAACAATTGATTGGAGGGCTGCATAAATAAAAAGCTTTTAAGTATGGTTTATTTTATTTCATTCCGCTTTAGAGATCAACTACTATTTCAATTAAGAACAGGAAACACAGAATACCATTCAATCAGTACAAACAAAAATACATGTAGTTAAAGGAGAATGAAAATGGAGTCAGATCAAGAAGAAACAAAGAATGATGCTTGGGGAGGTGAGGCACAATCTTTCTGTTGGCCAAAACTGAGAAGCAAAGAGTTGGATCCTCATCTGATACAAGCCATGGCCAGCTCTTATGAGTCTGTGTCCCCAAATTTCATGTATTAAGATAGCTGATGGGAATTCATGGAGTACTTTCCCATAAAAATAATATAAATGGCAAAGTGGATGTAAAGTTCCCAGGCTTGTCCCCAAGACCAGATCAACCAAAAAAAAGCTGCCTCCCCACCTCCACAATTGTCAGTTGGCTCACCCATCGCCTCTGCAAACCAGAGGCTGCTCTAGCATTCATTCTTCTAAGAACCAAAGACACAGACCTACCACCTGCTTCCATTATCACTTTGATTCCTCCTCCTACTTCCTAAGGGCTCTGTCATCAGCCCTCTGATCAGCTCATTTTATGCTCCTTCCCTTGGAGATCTATTCCACTCTAAGGACTCCCATGGAACCCCTACGTCAGTAGATACCACAGACCTTTAGTGGGGGACCCTTGAGTTGAGGAATCATGATGTAGACGTGGGCATCATGAAGAGGCAAAAATGAGACACTTTGTGGCCCCTGAGAAGAGAAGCCAGCTTGTTCCTTTCTCTCCAATTTCTAGGCCAATCCCCATGCGGCTAGCTCTTCTACTTCTGTCTTAAATGACCATGAGAGTATATTCTTAAATAAACTCTTTTACTTAAACTATCTTGAGTGGGATTCTA
This sequence comes from Pteropus medius, assembly GCF_902729225.1. Classification (NCBI taxonomy): domain Eukaryota; kingdom Metazoa; phylum Chordata; class Mammalia; order Chiroptera; family Pteropodidae; genus Pteropus; species Pteropus medius. The sequence continues at coordinate 23,438,442 of NW_024344378.1, read as the reverse complement.
TATCTTGAAACTGAAAGAAACTTGTCTAGAATGTTGGGTCCTAAGCTCGTGCTTGTTCTGTTTACTAGAGCTAATCTCCCAATTTTGACTCAGGTTCTCAGATTCATGGCTCATGAGGAGGCCTGGGATAATGGCTCCCTGGATGGACAGATGTCCACAGATGGCCACTGCCCCTACCCTACCTGGCTCTGAGCCCCACTGGGCTCCAACTGGACTCGCAGCCATTTCTTCAAATTCTGACCAATGCAATGATAGTAAAAATCAAGCAAAAGGTGAATTTACTTTTCCCAACACTTCAAGTTTACAGTTAACTCTGGCTTCAATCCAAGCTATAAGTCAGCCTTCAAATGAAGCCCCAGGGAATGAGATGATAGAATCCTTATGTTATATTCTTTTTTCCTTCCTGAAGAACAGATGTGCACTTTATCATATGCCTCTTTATCATCTCAAATCATCTTACTAAATTAAAAATTTTGTGGGTGGAATAACTGCCAGGTCTTGCCTGGTTCCAGCACCACAGTCCTCCCCGCCCCCACTTCCCCCAGCTGCCAACTGCTGTCTGCGGCTGAGCCAGGCCTGTCCTCCATCACGGGGATTTAAGAAGTTTGGGCTCAACACTTGAGGGTCTCGGGAGCACATCTTTGGCCGTAGTTTTAACCTGTGGGATTCTGCTTAATTTCTAACCATTGTCCCCATCTTATTTTCTCAGGCCAAGCTTCTGGCTTGTTGTCCTGCCCAACACCCACTTCCCAGAAGAACCAGGGGTCCTTGCCTTGTTCTTCTGAGCTCCCAGCACAGACTGGAACTTTCCACATGTTCTACTAAAGGCCTCTCTAATACTATCTGTCAGGGTCTCTGCCCTATACGAACATTACTGCCTCCTCATGACCCTGCTCTGCCGCCATCAGGCCCTGCACCCTGGGGCTGGACTCCCAACACCAACTGTTGCCTGAATGACAGCTGTCACCTGGGGACTTCTCTCCAGGTGTAAGTTCTGCCTACTGGGCCATACCTCCCCTGGGAGGCTGGCGGTCCCCCAAACCAGTGGGAGCTTTGGATCCCAGGTCCTACTCCTCAATCCTGCCCCATTCCCCTAGTCCTCCCAAAGCATGATCATAATCATTTCCATCATTAAAGCTCCATCCCCTTAATGGCAGGAGAAAAGGTGGATACTGCTGTATCCTTGCTGCTGAGCACGGGAGAGGTCTCTAATTAGCATCTGTTATTTGAAGGAAAGGAAGACAGAGGGAAAGAGACTCTAATCATAAAGTTGGTGTCAGAGGGTCAGCAGAGCTGTGAGATAGACACAGGGGGAGAACGCAGGCATGCCAGAGTAGACTTCAGCGCATAAAGACCAAGCTTTCAACCATGGGAGCCAAGGCAACATGGGAAGGCAACATGGGAAGGCACAGGTGAAACAGAGTGGCCAGCCGGGGACTCTTCCACAGATCTTCGAAGAGAAGGGCTGAAAAGAGCCCTGGAGGAGTGAGCAGGGAAGCCAGTACTCCTTCTCTGGCTTAGAAAAGACCTAAGGTCTACATTTCCATCTGGGGATCTACACAAAAGGCCCAGAAAAGATAAGCTATTGACCACGTGGCCAAAGGATGCCCTTTCAGATGCTTCCTTCAAGGCAATCTGAGCTTGCTCAGCCTGAGAGTATAATCCCTGAGTCTGAGCTTTTCTTTCATTGCTGGCACCCACTCCTGCCTGGAGTCTGAAGTATCACACAATTAAACAAACAGCCCTAACCCTAACTGGCCCATTGGGGGAACAGAAGAACAGGGAAGTGAGCAGGCCACCATGATCCTAAGGCTCATGGCACCATCCACGATCCACAGGTGTTTGTCTGGCACCATTCATGAACCCAGCCTGATGCTGGAATTAAAGAGGGAGGGTCAAGAACAAACAAGCACAAGTCAGCTACTGACAGTCTAGTGGATGTGGCAAGGCACACACTAAATGACGCACTGAGATAACAGGGCAGGAGGAGGTATAGCCCCATCAGTACATGGAACTCATCCTTGTCTTTTACCATCACCTCTCAAAGGTAGGGATGGGGGGACTAAGTCTTCACAGCTCAAGGATACAGGGTTAACAGTGATGCCAGCAGTTATTTCTAGAAGCAGTTGAGTGCAGAGGCTAAAAGCAGGCCTTTGACATTAGACATAGTTAAGTGCTAATCTCAGCTCTGCCAATAATTAGTTGTGAAATCAAAGACAGGTTACATACCTCTCTGAACATTCGCTTTCACATCTACAGGTACTAACAGCACCTACCACATAGCGCTATAGTGTGAAGATTCAGTGAGATCATGTATATAAAGTATTTAAGATGTAAGTAGCACACACCAAATGGTAGTTATTGTTATTCTTTTTATTGCTGCTATTAAAGAAAAACCAGCATCTAATCTATTTTCGAATCTCTGGCCATTATTATAAGCCAAAGTTTGACTCAGGAGGACGAAGAAAGTCTTTATGCTGGGGATTGATGGATTGTCTATGTGCTTGTGGGATCTAAATCCAAGGATCTGATCAGATCACAATGATGCAGGCCCAGCACCGGAGACTCTATGGGGATGCTGCAAGAATACTGCAAAGCAAAAGAATGTCAAGGCATTTAGGGAGTATGGAGTCTGGGACACAAAGGTGGACCAGAGGGAAGAGAAAGCAGAAGAGCTGGCTCAAGGACAGCCATGGTGGCTATTATTTATTGAGCATCTACCAGGTGTCAGATTCTGAGATAAGTGCTTTACCTATCACACTTTTTCAATCCTCTCTTGCAAGACAGATGTCAATATCTCATTTTACAAATAAGGAATAAGTCACCCTGAGTCCCACAGCTAATCAATACAGAACCAGAGGCAAACCTGGGCTTGCCTGAATCCAACATCCACGCCTTTCTATACTGTAGTTCTACACAATTCAAGAAGAATACCTCCAACAGTGTGGAGACAGACATAAAAGGGAGACTGTGGACCAGAGTTTATAACTTGGGATCCACAGTGTAGTTCAACTTCTTGAAATTACAAGAGAAATTGTATGCACGAAGCTTTTTCTTGGAGAAGTGCTCATAATATTCATCAAACTCTCAAAGAGATCTGTGAACCACAAAATATCAAGTACAATATACTTAGAGAAAAGAAATCACCAAGACCTTATTCTCTGGGCACCTGCTCCACCAAAGCTCTTGAGGAGACAGTGGAAAAGATGAGTAAGATTGCTCTCTGAGAGCTTATTGTCCCTCTCTAGCTTTCCAAACCAGTGACCCCAGAAGCAGAGGCCACTCAAGTTCACAGAGATGGCACTTGGCATTGCATGATGTGAGAGAGGACAAACTTGAACCCAACCAACCGCCCAACAAGAGTTTAACCTGGCATTCATTCATAAGCTTGGGATATTGACCCTTCTACAAGATGTCACAGAGAGACATCGCTGAGCCCATTCTCACCTGGACATTTGTCAATTAGCAGCACTCTCACTAACTGAAAATTAATGAAAAGATGAAGCCATGCCTACAGAGCTTGTAGAATGTCTCCAGGGAATAGGAGTAAAAAGCCACAGCCCGTAATGGGGCTGCTTAACGTAATCTCACCCAAGAGCCTCGAACCAGAAAATGTGTTGAGAGCAGAGACATGCTGGGTCTTTTTTAGACCCTCAATCCTTGGAAGGCAGAGCCCAGGAACCCGTGGAGTACATGTGGGTATCTCATCAATATACATTAGCCTTTTATGCCTAAATTTAGCCCCTCGATGCTCAATGGCCTTTGCCTCTCCTCTTTTTTCTAGCCTGAAACCAGAGTTCAAACTGGCTTGAAAGAAATGAGGATGTGGTTTCATGAGGCCCTCTATTCAGATGGGAACAGTAAGACCAAGTGAAGGTAATGTAGGCCACTCTAAGTCATGGCCAAAGCAGGAAAAGAAACTCTAGGAGCCAAAACAGGTCTGCATATGGAAGGGGCCTCATCACTCAGAGACGAGGCCCAGCGAGGGGAGATAAGTAATCCAAACTTCTATCTGTGACTCTCCTGCTAATTTACTATGTTGAACTCAGACGCTCAAACTGTTGGGCTTATGCAGATGCCCCACACAGATGGCAGGAGTTTAGGAAAAGAGGATTTAGAGCAAGGTTGGTTTCTGAACAGACATGGCCATGGCCCAGTGGCTCAGAATAGACAAGGCGGGAAACATCAGCTTCCATCAGAGCCAATAAGTAATTAAAACCATTTCCCCTTTCAGAGTTGATCCTCATTACAAAGGTCAAGAAATCAGATCCATTATCCAGATGGTGATAACTATAAGATGATATTTCCTCTCCAGGTTTCCAGACATTTGCAAAGATGGTCTTCCTGGATTCTTTGGGGGAAGAAACAAACATACAGAAAGTCCAAAACATCAACCGCAAAGGCCTTTCCTCCACATCTTGTGCGGTTTGGAAGAGAGGTGTCTCAGAACTCAGAAATGGGGCTGTCAGGATCTGCACCATCACATTGAAGAGGATGCAAGAGGGTGGGAGAGTGTGTGTGCCTGCGTGTGTGTCTGTGTGTGTGTCCCGCTAAGTACTTCCTTCACTACACGGCTAATCCGATTAGCAGCTTTAGGAAATTCTGCAATGTTAATTCAAGGGCCCCATTCATAGAACGGCTTGGCCCATGCCTGCCCAGAACTCCTATTCTTCTCACTGCAAATAAAATGCATACAGAAGAACTTTCTCTTCCTGAAGAATGTGCTCTTGCCTCCTTGCCCCCACACACATCCAAAATGCTGCCGCCACTTCCTCTGGCAGCTCCTGTGGCAGGGGAATGGGGCTGTCCAAAAATTGGAAGAAATCCAAAGCACAAAATGAGGCTAATTTTAACAGCACTGTCAACCCAGGCAGCCTCCTAAGCTGGCAGCTGTGTGGAGTAAAGAGGTGTCTTTTATGCACACCAGTTGTAGGGCCCTGGATAAGTCACCGTCTTTCTCTGGGCCTTCATTTCTTTTTCTGTAAATGGAGACCTGGAGCAGAAAGCATAGCGGGAACAGAGGCTGAAGGAAGGACACTCGGGGCTTGTACAAAGTGTCACTGTGTTTGGTGGGAGAAGGAGAAGGAAGGGAGCTGGATATGTAGGTTGTGGCCCTTGGGGTCAGACTAAGGAATGTTTCTGATAAATAACAGGCAGCCACTGACGTGTTTTAAGAAGCATACTTTATTAGTTTCCTAGGCTGACATAACAAATTACCACAAAGTGCATGGCTTAAAACAACAGAAATCTAGTCTCTCACAGTTCTGGAGGCCAGAAGTCTGAAACCAAGGTGTTGGCAGGGCCATGCTCCCTCCGAAGGCTCTGCGGAAGAATCCTTCCTTGCCTCTTCCTAGCTCGTGTGGCTCCCGGCAATCCTCAGTGTTCCTTGGCTTGCAGCTGCATCACTCCAAGCTCTGCCTCCGTCTTCACGTGGCCTTCCTCTCGGTACCTCTTTGTGTCCTCTTCTTACGAGTCACTGGATTTAAGGGCCACTCTAAGGTCTCATCGCAAGATCCTTAACTAACTAGATCTGCAAATTTCTAAATAAGGTCACATTCTGAGGTTCGAGGGAAACATGAATTTGGGAGGACACTATTCAACCCAGGACAGGGGCTGCAAGGTCAGAGTTAGGAAGATCACTTGGAAGCAGGAGTGGGGAAGAGAGACTAGAGCAGGGGAGATGGATTGGAACTAATCACCACGAGCCTGGGGCCCTAAGTGAACAGCGAGGGTGCTCCCTGCTGGGGGTCCCAGAGCCCTCCGTGGCTTTTTATTTTTGTGGCCAGTGCAGCATCCTGAGTGGGCTCTTAAACCAACCCAAGCGCAAGGTCTTTGATCATCCCTTGGTCCAGATAGACTCCAGCCTACTTTCCAGTGACAGCAAAGGGATGCTTACATGTACTTCAGTTTTTCTCCATTCCTTTTAAGTAGCAACATGGGGGACAGATTGGTACAGGGGAAGACACACGGCCTGTGAGATAGGAAATTTGTGTTCTAGTCCTGGTTCTGCCACTGACTGAATTTTGGACATTGGGCTCTTCTAGGAAATGAGGCCAACTAGGTCCCTTCTAGAGCAGTGACATTGTTTCATACTAAAGCCAGGAAAACAGCACCGAGTTCACACTACAAACCAGGGAAAGGAGGCCTCTGGGGCTGCACTGCAGCCCATCCCCCTCCAAAGATTCACTTTCGAGGTCCCTCCTCTCACCAAAAAACAAGAGAACTTAAGCTTGAAAACAAAATAACTTATACCTAAGAATACATCCTTTCGAACATCTGGAAGTACGAAGTAGAGATAAAGATGTGGTTCCTTTTTAATTTATTCTTTAAAAATCAAAGCAAACGTTTAAAGATTTATATAAATGCTGTTCACAGTAGTAATGTTTCTAACAGGAAAAAACATTGCAGAAAAAAAGGAAAAGGAAAACAACCTCCGTGCCCATTTGTATGGCATTAGTTCCATAAATGGTGGCAGAGTTGTGCATTAAATGCGATAGACCACAATGCACTGCATGAAAAGATGTCCATGAGGCGTGTTAAGTGAAAGACACAGGTTACACAAGAGCGTGTTGAGAGCAATCTCTTTTATGTTTTACAAAATATCTGTATGTTCAAAGCCCGAGCATAGTAAGGCTGGAAGGAATCCATCAGACAGATAATGACGGGGATCCCCGGGGCTGAGATAACGGGGTTTTTCACTTTCTACTTTCTACAATTTTGAGCTCTTGAATTTTTTTTTAACAACTGGTAGTATTAGTTTAATCAGCAAAAACAATAAAAAATATTCCCATTCTGAAAATAAAATAACTATTCTAGATAGATGCAAAGTATTCTTGGCCCTCAGAGAAAAGTAATCAGGATAAAAATCACATTGTCATAAAAATGCAATGAAAAAAAATATGCAATGAAAAAAAATATTAGTAGTGTGTGTGTGTGTGACTGTGTGTGACATGTGTATTGTGTGTGTGTGTGTGTATATATATAACCATGTATATATATATATATATGGAAAAAATTCTTACACAGAAAGAGGAAAACACCAGGTAGTGCATGTTTCAAAGGCCTCAGGCCCAAGCCCCCAACGTTCAACCCTCCAGCACATAGCAAATTTCCCCCATTCTCTACTTTAACCTTGAGCCCTCCCAAGTCTGTGGATTTCTCAAATATGACTAGTAATAATGAGGAGGAAGAGGCAGAGTTGATATTATTGAGCATTTATTATGTGCCAGACACTGTGCTAAGCATTTTATGCATATTCTTTTTTTTTTTTTTTTTGTCCTCAAAACATCACTATTCTCATTTGACAGAAGAAACTGAGACTCAGATCAAAGATTTGAGCCAGGCAATCTGACTCCAAAGCCCGTAACTGACCAGTATTTTAAACATCTTTCTGGAAGCAAAGCCCCGTTGGAGCTCTTCCTCTCTTAAGCCCCTAGGAGGATGGCTCCAAGGTCTGCCAGTCTCTGTCTACCTTCTACCTCTTCTTCCTGCCTTCTCCACCGATGTTGGCCAGTACCTTCTAAGTACAAAGAGCTGGGCCACCTATGGGGGATCCGAAGCTTAATATAGTGTAGGCTCTGCCCTTTCTTGGCTCACAGGGGAGAAGAAAAGAGAAGACAGGCACTCAAGTTCTTAGACCACAAGGCTGACCACATAGGCCTTGGGGCAGTGCCATGAAGAAGGTAAAGGCAGGGCTGCTAGGCTTCCCTTCACTGAAGCATCCTCAGACAACCTTCTGCACAGGCAACCCTACCCAGCTGGGAATACAGCTGGCATGGTGGCTAGCCACTCCCAGCCTCTCTCTGGGGTCTCTCACTCACATTTGCCAAGCCTGAGCCCCTATGCTGTGCCACAGCAGGTCTCCCAAGGACGGCACAAGGATTGCTAATAGGGGCAACTCTGAGCATTTCATGATGGTGGGTGGGCATCAACTAACAATTATGATGGCCCAGAGAATGTGTGGCAGGTCCCCAAGCTGGAAAGACCAAAGACCCAAAAGGCCTCATTTTGATCCTGCGTGGCTACCCCTCCTGCTTTCCAAATCTATATGTACCCACACAGAGTGTATATTGGTACAACTGCTTTGCAACATGGTTGGACAATATCTACCAAAGCTAAATTTATGTATACCCTACGACCCAGCAATTCCACTCCTGGGTATATATGCCCAATAGAAATGAGAGCTTGTGTCCACCAAAAGATACGTACAAGAATGTCAGTAGTAACTTTATTTATCATAGCTGAAAACAGTGAACTGTCCAAATGTCTATCAACAAAAGGATGAATACACTAAGGGACATTCACACAATAGAATACTGCACCGCGATGAAAGAGAATGAACTACTACCGCTTTACTCAGCAACAGGGGGGAATTTCACAGCATAAAGCTGAATGAAAAAAGACAGACGCAAAACATACAGCATGACTCCTTTATGCAGGTAAAATGAATCTGTGGAACAGAGGTCAGAATAGTGGCTACTGTGGGATGGGTACTGTCATAAGGGAATCTTTAGGTTCTGTAAATATTCCATTCCTTGGTCTGGGTGGTGGTTATGTGGATGTAGGTAAAAACTAGTCATACTGCAGGGCTGAGATAGGTGAAGTTCACTATTTTTAAGTAATAATGCAAAAGAAAAGTTAAAAAAAAAAAATTTAACCACAATAAGATTGCATACAATCAGATCAACTTCTCTAGGCTCCCAAGTAAGAGCTGGGGGGAAGAGTATAATTAGTTGGGGTGCTAGAATAATGAAAAGATGCTTCCTTTTGTTAGAGGTCAATTAAGGTTGTGTATATTGGTTTAAAAAAAATAATTTGGTTTCTAAAACCCCATTTAAAATTCAAATAGACATTTTCAAATCCTACATAAAAGGCCCCCCGGACCCTAAGAAATGATAGTAATAGAATCAGAGACCAAAAAGAAGCCTAACTGCTCCTCCCTCCTCCCAGCCACTGGCAAAGGGGTCCCCCTGACCTCCTAACAATCTTTGCCCTCTTGCTCTCCCCTGGCCCCCCACCTCTGTGAGGAGCTTGGAGCCCAGGACTGGGCCCGGTCCCTGTAGCTGCTATGTTCCTCATGAGCCAGAGGAGTTGCTCGCCACTCTGGGCACATTCCCACCCTCCCCCTCCAGCAAAAGAGGGAACCAACCACTGGACAAGGAGGCCATGGAAGCTCCTCATGGTGACTCTATCCCACCCCCTTGCGTGCCCCTCCCACGGTCTGGAATGTCCTCTGTGCTCTGATGTCTTACTCCCCAGTCTAGCACACCCTGCCATCTCCCCAGAACCCCTCCTCTGGGAAGCCTTCCTGACTCCCCCCTTTCAGTGATGGCCTCCATCCTTGGTGCTGCCTGTGCTTCCTGGTACCCTGCCTCTAAGTCTTCAGCTCTCTCTCTTGTTTCTGCACCCATCTCTTCCACTAGCTACTGAATCCTGAAGAAGAGAAAACTCAATTTATACCTTCTCAGGACTTAACACAGGACCTGGCACAAAGCAGACGCTCAATAGAGGTTTCAGTGAATGAATGAATGAATGGGGACCGCATCCAGACATGTGAATACGGTCTATTCTCTTCCTTCCCTACCAAGCAGATAACAGATTCCAGGGCCTTTTGTGCCAGGAAATGCTGAAATTAAGATTTGCTGAATCAGCTCTAGTGGAATCTCAGAGCCTTGCAAGGAACCTCAGGAATGAAGGATGTTCTGGATGCCGCCAAGCACATCAGCAGCATGGGAAGGGGTTGCCTGACAACTCTTCCCCGACCATCACCACCAGCAAGCAGTGCAGTGAGGCTGCCCAAGCTTCCAGCCAGGAATCCAACATCCTCAGGGCAGCCGGGGGCTGTGGAGAGCAGGGGGAGAGAGGACTCCACCAAAACCACCTCAAGTAAGAGCTGAGCAGGTCATACCACACTCCTACTCAGAAACCTCAGGCAGGGCCCCTGCAACTCACAGGGGAAATCCCCAGCTCATTAGCTCAACTGGCATAGAGCTTTGTGGGAGTTGTCCCCTACTCTGGGCACATGTCCATGCACCCCTCCGACAGGCATCTTCACCATCTACCCCAGCCAACCTCTCCAGGTGCATCTCTCTACAATAACCCACCCCAAAGAGCCACCTTCCAGTGACTGCACCTTTCTTCTGTTCCCTGAATAAAGACAGCCCCTCTCACACTCGTCACCGTTGCACCTAGCTCCCCCTCTGCCTGAAATGTCTTTCCTCCATTCTTCACTTCAGAAACTCTACTCATTTTTTAAGACAGAAGGTAAGAGTGCCCATTCCCACGATGGCTTTCTTGGCTTGCCTAGGTAGGCTTCTCCACTCACTCGTCTTTCTTCTCATTGCTCCTGGTTCATTACAGCACTTGCCAGGAGGAATTAAAGTTTATCTATTTACACTTCAGTCTCATTCCACTAGACTGGGAGCATCTTAGTGATAATATCTGCCATGGCCTGAGAACTTGTTATGTGCCAGGCACTAGGCTAGCCCATTACCCTCAGAAATGATCCTCCCAACCCCTTATGCAGTGAGTGCTGGTCTCATCCCCATTTCACAGGTAGGTAAACTGAACCTTGGAGATGTTAGAGAGCTTGTCCAGGTATAAACTCTGTCTGCCTGGTGCAAAAGGTCACTTTGAAGACAGAGGTCACATCGTATTCCTCTTTCTCTCTCCAGCACTGCACTTGGCCCGTGATAGATGCTCAAAAGAAGGGTACAAAGCTTCAGTTATGAAAGATGAATAAGTTCTGGAGATATGCCAAGCCACATTATGCCTGTAGTTTATAATACTGTATTGTACACTTAAAAGATGAAGAGAGTAGATTTCATGTGTAGTATTCTTACCACATTTTTTTTAAAGCCTCAAGAAAAAGAAAGGGAGGGTGAGTGAAAGGGTCACAAGTAGCGGAGACAGTGTGGGGTTACGCACACATGAGCTTTAGTTACCAAATAACAAGCCATCATCAGCCATGCCAGCTCACCAGCCCCACAGCTCAGCCTCCCCAGGTGCTTCCAAGAATGAAGATTCCACAGAGCTGAGACATCTGGTCCAGTGGGTAGTGAGGTGAGGTGAAGAGAACTCAAGAGACCAGTCCCATAATCAAACAGTAATCAAAGCCTGAAGCTCCATCCTGGTTTCCTGGCCTCAGGGGATTTTCACCTGGGTTGTCAGCCAAATAAGTGCAGGATAACCCATGGGCAAACATCTCCCCACTGCTAATCATCATTATTAGCATCATCATCAGACAAGCCCTAAATGGAGCCCACCCAGAATCCTCTCCAGCTGGGAAGTGCTGGACTCCAGGCCAGAGTCCTGAGAACCTCCACTGAGCTCCAGTCTGACTCTCCGAGCCCAGATAAAGAGGCACACTAGATCTTCTCAAGGGATCCAGCACACTTGGAGGCTCCAGCTCCATAGTCTACAGTGGTGACTCCTCTGGTTTTTCACAGACAGGTGGGTACTGGACTGACAGGTCAAATACTAATGATCTATGGTCCACATCTACCCCTGCTGGAGTCCCTGACCCCTCCCCCTGCAGCAGAGGAAGAGGGAAATGCAGTACTTACCTGTTCCATGTCCTGTTTCCTCCACCGACTGCTTGATCCAGTCTCGAGCCTTGTCGATGTGAAATAACTTCAGGTCCTCTTCATCTAAGGCAATGTCTCCCCAAAAGACAGCTGGGGAGGAAAAACATAAATGAGTCAATTTAAGCCGGAGGTCAAAAAATGGATTTACTAATGCCCCAGAGGCACGAGGTTTGGGGTAGCAAACTCTAGAGAAAACAGTCCGTCTAATCAAATTTCCTCCTGACAGAGGGCTGGTAAAGAAAAAGGAATGACAGATACAATTCTGTGCATCAGAGCCACAGGGCTGGGGCCAACCATCATGAAGATCAAAGGCCTAGCTAGGTCTGTAAGGTATTTTGACAGGTCACCCTGTCTTACTCTAGCTGTAGGCAGCTCTGGGCAAAACCACCACATAAAGACAGCTGTTTCTCTCTTCTTCAGAGCTCCCAAGATATAAAAGAAAAATCATAAATGTGATAAATGAGACTATTGTTCACAATATTTGCTGCCCTTCCCAGGCGGAAGGTTATATTTCTCTGCCCCAATGATGTCAGGATTAGCCACTTTACCTGCTCTGACTATATGTGAGAGAAAGCTTTAAGAGCTACTGCAGGATTCACCATACCCTCTTTTCTCTTTCTCAGAAGGCAAACAACATGCCAGATCACCCTGTGTTCTGGAATAAAGATGATGTAGAGCAGAGGGATAGCTAATTAAGATTGATATGTAATATGGATGAGGAAAATAAAAACTGTTATTTTTATAAGTCTCTGAGATTTGGGGCTATTTGTTACTGGAGCATAACCTCGTTATCCTGACTAATACAGAAATCGTTATCAAAAGCGTCATGCTACTGCAACAAAAATACATTGTCTTTGAGACGCATGGTGCGAGTCAAAGAAATGTTACTAAAAGCTGGAAGGAGGTGACCTATGTTATGCAGTAATGAAGTAGTTGGTAAAACTATTGCTTATAACTTAGAAGACAGATGATAAACTGAATGAACTTATGGCTTTAAGTGAAGAGACTGGAAATTAGAATGTTAATCGCATGCCTTGGTTGCCATTAACTGTGTTTGACAAGGTAGTACAAGAAAGATAAAGGCTTTAAAAGGAATTTGGCATTGAGGCATCACACGTCCTGATTTCAAACTATGTTACAAAACTATAGTAATTAAAACAGCATGGCATTGGCATAAAAACAGATACAATGGAACAGAATAGAGCCCAGAAATAAACCTACACATATATGGTCAATTAATTTATGACAAAGGAGCTGAGAATATACAATGGGGAAAGGATAGTCTCTTCAATAAATGATGTTGGGAAAATTGGACTGCCAAATGCAAAAGTATTAAACTGGACCTCTATCTTATACCATAAAAATTAACTCAAAATGGATTAAAGACTTAAACATAGGACCTGAAGCCATAAAAATCCTAAAAGAAAACATAGGTGGTAAGCTCATAAGTGGATTATGGTGATGGTTGCACAACTGTAAATTTACGTAAGCCATTGAATTATATACATACTTTTGCCCTGTTGAGGCCCTCCCACCTCCCTGAAGACTTAGCACAAAGTAGTCCAAATACAGTGCCATCTTTTCCTCGAAGGAATAATGTCCTGTGTCTATGATGGCATGGAATCAGGAATATTTCTCACACAGTCTGAGAGCAGAAAGAGAGAAGCCAAAGGGTAAGAGGAGAAGGAAATGAATTAACAAGGACTAGAAAGACCCAACAAGCCAAGAAAGTACCATGACGGTCTTCAAACTTTTGTGTTTGCCTATTCCCTAAATTTAAATACATTTATTTGGTTCATAAGATAAGGACTAACTATGTGATTTCATGATGCAATCTGGTAAAATGAACGTAAAAACCTCATTAAATAATATATGATGTATCTGAAAGAAAGCAAGGAAAATGTTTATCTTGGGTCTTATTTATGTATCTTGAAAATTTTAGAAGTCCAGAAAAATTCCATTATACTTAAAAGAATCACTGTCATTAACTTGTCCTACTTAAGTTGTTCTGGATTCACAACATTCCACTGTGCAACCAGCATCCCTCTAACAGAAATTCATACGGATAGAAATAGGCAGGAGAACTACAGGTCTAAGATGCTTTGACGTGTCATCAAAGAAGGCTGCTCTGTTTCTAATTTTCCCTTTGGTGCCAGAGGTTTTCATTCCTGGGGTGATGTACTCAGTGGAACTCAGGATGGGTAACAGGTGAGCCTCTCTTCTGTGACATGACGGGGAGGGCCATTGGGACCAGGGCTTCCTCCAGCAGTTTTAATAGATTATTTTTATTCCAGAATCTTACATGGAAACTTTAGAATCTGGAAATTCATTCCCATAAGCTCTCTGAATAGCGTACCCCTTGGTAAGTCTCCAGTGCTTCTGCACACACCAGTTTGAAAGCCAGAAAGTGACAGAGGTCAGGGCAAAGCAGCACAGGACTGCTCTTCTGCAGCTGCTTCCTAACTCAAGGGGCTGCTGAGAAAATCCCCTCGCACTGTCTCAAGGCCTCGCTTTATTCCCCTTGGTCTCCACCACTCAGGTGTCCTCCTGATCTCAAAGGGCTGGAACCCCAGCCTAGTTCTCCTTGAAGGCACTTTCTGCCTGCAAACTTTGTGTTCCACTGGGGAGACGGGTTGATTAAAAGCATGTGCTTTCTAGCCAGAGAGATCCTGAGTTCAAATCCCATTATTGCCATTTAATCGCTGCACGACCTTGGGCAAATCACTTGATCTCTCTGAGCCTCAGTTTCCTCATCTGGAAATAGAAGTATGTACTTTGTACAACTGACAAGAATTAAACAAGGTGTGTTAGACTCTGTCTAACAGACTGGGGCCATGTCAGGAAATAAGGACAGGCCATTAGCTCTTAACTCTGTCACCATGGGAGACAGTCACCATGTTACTCTCAAAACAAGAGCAAAAACATATTATGCACAAAAATCAGGTTGAACGTCTGCCCTAGATAGGAGGCCACCATAAAACCAGGATCCAAGACACCACTATGAGGTGGGCAAAGATTTTTGTCTTCTTTGTTTGGCTCAGTATCTCTAGTGCCAGAATAGCGTCTGGCATCTAGAATATGATAGGGAAATATTTATTGATAAATTAATAAAATGAGAATGAGTTCCAAATTCTATTTGTGTAAGTTGCCCAAAGCAGTCAAATTACTTCCCAGACACCTGCCCACTAACCTTGTCTTCTTCCTTTTGAAATGATGAGAATATCCAAAAGCATTAAACTAGTGAATTTTCAATACATAGTCTTGTTTCCTATATCCGTTCTTTTATTATGGCCCCAGAGAGGGAGGAAGGGTGAAAGCTACTTCAGGGAAAGAGTAAAATATGACCTGGGGGAGTCCCCATCAGATAGAAGGGGAAGTAGGAAGAAGCCCTCAAGTCGGAGGACAAAAAAGGGGGTGTGGTGTAAGGGAGCCTGGGTATATCAGGCTCGGAGCCAACTCCCCGAGGCATAGCCAAGGGAGGCTGCAAGTCTGGGAGAAGATGCCTCATCCACTATACACAGGAGCAGACAGTAGGAAAGGACAATGTCCAGAGACATAGGCGCAAGGGTGTTCTCAGACCTGGTGTCCTGGGCTTCAGGTACCCCCAAATGCCCAGGGAAGATGCAGAGGTGCCAAGATGATCAGTGGACCAGCAGACTCCTGATGTCAGGATGAAAACTCCACAAAGTAGGATTTGTACCAAGAGCCAAATGCTCAAGGGTATGGGCTTCAACAGCAGATACCAGCACTGCATGCTGGAAAGTCAAAGATAACCAGACACCTCTCAGTGGGCACTGCCAGGGCCCAGGAACTCTGAGGGTGGACAGACTCACCACCTCCCAATAGGGACCAAGATGGACTCAGATGACAGTCCTCTCTCCTGGCTGCCAAGAGGTCACATAAGCTCCATTTCCACTTTCTAGGCCCACCCTCCTCACACACACATACACCATACTCAGATTCTGTCCCAGAAAAGAGCACAGAGAGGGGGGGAAATAGGAAAAGTTGAAAATTTATTCCAAAGATACTCTAAATTATTCAAAAGATACTACAGAAATAGGAAGATACTGAAATTTTGTCCCTTGATAAATATAAGTCCTGACCGCTTCTCCCACAATGCATAAAATGCTTATTGAGTGGGTGGATGGATGGATGGATGGATGGGTGTGTGGATGGATGTTTTTGGACTCTAGAGTAGTAATAACAATAATAATAGTAAAGGTTCTTTGAGCGCTTATTAGAGGAACTTCAATTTAGCTAAAGAAAATAAAGAAGCTAATTTTCTTTCCTAGTAATGCAGGTAATGTTTTACCTTTCCATGATTTTAACTGGTTAATACCACACAGTGTTTATGAAATCATAACAGTTGTCCCCAAATATTAATGTTCAGACCCAACATCCCCCCCCCCACTCCCGCCATTCAATAGGTCTGGGGAATTTATGTTTTAAAGAAAGCATCTCAAGTGAATCTGATGCCAGAGGCTTCCTGAGCCACATTTTGAGAAATACTGAACTAGGGGAGAACAGGAAGTACATAACCAGCACAACCACCCACCCCAGGGCCCCAGGAAGAGGGCATCTCATAGGGAAGATGGGGCATGGATGTGTGAGTGTTCAGAATCTTTGAAAGACTTTTTTGATCATACCAGGTGATACTAAATATGGGAAATATTTCTCCAAAACAACGTTGCCTTTGGTGCTTAGTAAAATCATGACTCCAGTCGGGCTGCGTGGGGGTAGAGATGTTCAGGTGCTTTGTAGGGTCTTTTCACTCCAGACACACCAGTCCTTTGCCCAAACCTGAGTTATATCTCTGACCTCAGTCTGCTGGTAATACTTATTTATGTGTCCATCTCCCCCACTCCACTGGGAACAGGCACAGTAATTCCTCAAGGGAGAATGAAGTCTCGTTCATCCTTATGTCTGCCTCCTTCTACCAGAAAGTAACACAGTAGCTCAAAAAATATTTATCAAGTGAATGGCTAAACAAATGAATAGACAAATGAATATTATTAACTCCAGAGTGGTGATAACGATAATAATAGTAGATGTTCTTCAGATGTGTATTAAGTCCAGGGATTGAGTAAGACTGCACATACATTACCTTACGTAGTTCTCACAGAACCCAAGTAGGTATTTTTATTCTCATAAATTGAGGGCCATCGAGTTTAATAACTTGCTCCACACAGTAAATACGGAGTGGAGGCCACCAGTAGACTGTCTTTGGCCATTATGATCACACAGTCATACAAAACTACGAGAGAGCTCTAGAAGTCAGATGTCATTAATATTGAGAAGAATTGCGGCCCTAGACACAAAATGAAAATAATTCAGTCTTTTTTCACATTCAAACAACTTTGGAGCTAGCTGGCACTTAAACCTTTTAAAAGCAGAAGAAATGCAAAACTGGATCAAGCGATGTTGCAGCCCAGGCGAATGTTGGACAGAAGAACCAGATGATGTGTAACTTGAACCTGGGGAACCCCAGTGGGCTGTGAGACCATGCATCTGGAACATCAACAGAGCAATTCAAAATAGCATCCACACTACACACCAAAATAAATTCCAAGTAAAAAAAAAAAATTTAAATTTAAATCAACAAATTGGCTAAACGATACTTAGAATCGAATGTGCTAAATCCATATTCAAAACACAGCTACTGAACTCTTACCACAAGGCAAAACATGGCCCACGGCAGCCTCTGAAGGGAACTCTTAAAGAATTCCCATTGCCTGGGCATCTTTCTTCTTCTGCCACCAACTCCTGGCTGCTTGAGGTGTAATCTACAGATGAGCAGCATCAATATTGTCTTGGAGCTTAACAGAAATACAAAATCACAGGGCCCAGCCCAGACATGCTGAAATCAGAAGCTGCATGTGAACAAGATCCCAGGTAGAATGCGAGCCCACTATAGTTTGAGAAGCACGGGCTCGAGGGACCAGAGATTTTGCCTCAATCAGGGTCAAGGTCTCCCCTGTACCTCTTTTCTGCTTGTCATGTCATGAAGAGGTCAAGCAGGGTGATTCTTCACAGAGACATAGGCTCTGGATGGACAGGCCATAGGAAGCATCTGAAATGCTCATAGGAAGCATCGATGAAAATGCCATCTGCTCCAGCCTTGGCTGACCCCACTGGAACGTCAACCTGCAATTTACGGAGTTGTGACCAGGTGGTCATGTTTTGCTATGAAGTGCTGTCCAGTAAACATTTGGGGAATAGTTTATAAAATACAATATAAAAAATGCTTTTCAGAAGTCATAAATAAGAATTTTTAAAGTAGGCGAATGCAATTTTAGGCCATTACACAATAAATTAAAAATATAAAAGGAGACTAATTTTAAAGAAATACTTTCTAGTAATAGACATTCAGTGATGTGCTGATCTCTAACAATTGGCTGGAGAAAGGGAGACCTTGAATTTGTAGCCTTTGCTGATTTCCCTGGTGAAAACACTCCCATCATGGCTGATTTCAAGGTCAGAGAACATGGAGCTGGGAAGAGGTATGTACAACTGGCTCTCACAATCGGGTATGAATCAGCTTCAGTACACTACTGTAATAACAACAATAAATATCTGCAAAGTACCTCACAGCTTCTAAAGTTATGTTCCGCATCTGATTCTCAAGGCTGCAAAAGATGACCATGATACAGCCTTTCAGGGAAAGGCCCCATCACTGCAGCTCCCATCACAGGATTCTCACAGAATCTTGCTGTCTGTTTTTCCCCCATCTACGCAGAAGCATATAGCGCTCTGTCCATGGGACCAAGCCAAGTGCCTTCTATACATTAACCTCAACGGAAGGCCCAGAGAGGAGGTAGGACTTGGCCAAGGCCATTTGGGTGGGAAGAGCCTTCACAGGTATTTTAAGCCAAAAGAGGCCCTCCTGATTTCCAAATCAGAGCTCTCCCCAACAAAGCCAGCCCTTCCCAAAGTTTTACATTCTAAGAAGTCAATAAGAAATGCTATGTTAAACCACTTTCTTTACTTCAGGACTTCTCAGAGCCTTTATAATGCTAACGAATATCATGACTTGCCAAGAGAACCGTAGAGAATGCTGCAATTCTCAATGTGGCTGCTCTGGAATCTCTTTTCACAGAATCTCCTGTCCTGAGGAACACTTTTTGGAGACTGCTGCACTACTCAGCAAACCTCTAGAAATTACAGACTTCTAGGACTAGAAGAGGTCCTACTGGTCCTTGGGTCCATCCCACCATCTGGTGCCTAAGTGGCCTCTACGCACACATCTCCGGGGACAGGGAGCTCATGGCCTTCCAACACAGCCGCTTTATCTTGGAACAGCTCTCTTTGTTTCTTCCAAATCTGGTGCTTTAGTTCTTCTCTCTGGACCAAGGCACTGAATAGAAAGGGACTGATAATTCTTGAGCCCCAGCCACGCACCAGTTCACGTTCTGCTGGCCCTCACAACGGCAACTCCGTGCAATACACATCATCACCATGCCCATATGTAGGATGAGGAAGTAGGCAGAGAGAATAGGTCACTTGCTCTAGGCTACCTCTCAATTCTAACTCCCAACTGCCATGCATTTTTGCCTCGAAGTGACCCATGCTGTTCAGTAGGGGATGGAAGCGTAGAGAGGAGGAATGGCTAATTCAGCCTTGGGAATGAAATCAGAAAAGGCTTCACAGTCAAATGGGTGACACTTAACTAAGAGGATGACATATGAGTATAAGTTTGGCAAATGAATAACAAGAGGAAAGGGCATGCTGGCCAAAGAAACATGCACGAAGGCCCCAAGGCACTGTCAGGGCAGGAGGAGAAGGGCTCAATGAGGGGGGCCTGGATGAAGTGGGGACCCAGACGTGTGAACTGCCAAAGATAGCAAGAACAAAGCAGGACATGAGGTCACAGGAATTAATAGGCTGTATGGGGGCAGAAAGGAAGGCTCAGACACAGGAAACAGAATTCTGGGGCCATTATAGAACCCAAGGTAGAGCTGGTCACAAGGAGTCCTCCACTTTGATGCGGCGCTTCACAGTGTACCATCCCTTCCACGTACACATTCTCCCCAACTCCACCCCAGCTCACTACCACCTCAGGGCCTGGTAAGGACCTTCAGTTCTGGGGCCTTCAGAATATTTTCATAAATGAACAAATGACTGAATGAATTCTTCCTACCAAAGTCCTAGGGGAAGACAGGACAAAAACCATCAGCCCCATTTATGGAGGAAAGCTAGGCTTTGGGAAGTTAACAATTAGCTCAAGTTTACAACTGGCAAGAAGGGGGTGGGGCGTGAACACAGATCTATGGGCTCTGAACTTGGAGTTCGGTTCACTACTGCCTCACACTGGACCCAGCAGTTTCTAGAATTGGGATTCAAGGTGCTGACTTCATGGTTGACGGTGAAAACCCTGTTACCAGATGAGCTACTGGCCTGGCAAAGCATGGACAGCCCAGCTAGGGTGCCTGGAGGGGACAAAGTGCACAAGGGGTTGACCAGGAAGGCACTTCACACCCCTCCCCACTAGATCCCGAGAGTCTGATGGGAAGGAGCCCTGAGGGTGTTAAGCGGCTCTGGCTTGAGGCCTGTAGAGCCAGGCAGAAGTCCAGCCGATCTGAGAGAAACCCCTTTGACTATGCTGCTTTGTCACCACCCCCACTCTTCCCGAGAGTCTGATTTCTGGCACCCAGGGATCAAGAGGATGAGACTGCTCACCCTTCTGACTTTTCCAATCCTTCCTGGCCACAGGCCCTGCCCTGCCTCTGGGCTCACTCCAAAACCAACAGAGACCTGAATTTATCCCAGGGAGAGACCTCCAGCAGGTATGCACCTCATCTCACCTCCACCAGTCAGGCCGCCTCCAGATTTTCATATCTACATTTGTAGCTTGGGCTTGCAGGTGCTTTATTTTTCAATCAACTTCTCACTTATGGACCTAATCACAATTGTTCCACAAAAGAGCTGCTTCCAGAATGAAAAAGGCCCAAACTAAAGCAGTATGGAATCACAGGCATGGTCTGGACTGGGGAAGAGGAAGCTTAGATGCTGTGTGTGACACTGGGCAAGTAACTTCTGTTTGGAGGCATTTTCTTCACCCATTCAATGAGACAGCTGAACCAGCTCAGGGTTTCTCAGGGCATGGTACACAAATCCTTGCATTAGAAGTGTCTAAGGAGAGTGTTGATATGAAGATCCCCAAGCCCCCGCCCAGATCTATGAAATGAGAATCTCTGGGGACAGGGCCCAGGAATATTCATGGTAAATTCAAACCCCATCCCTCTGCTCAGGTGACTCACGAACACTGAAGTTTGGAGACCAGCGGAGTCCATGGTGTCTGAGGTCCCTCCAGCTCTAACGTTTGATTTAAGAGCAATTTCTGTTAGAGAAGTATAGGGTATCCATCCAGGGCCTGCTGTCTGTCCACCCCAATAATAAGCCACTCAGGAAGGACCTCGCTAATGTTCCATGAGATGGTCACCTAGAGATAAGCCGAGATTATTGAAGAAACTAAATATGGAGCATTCAAACCATTGGAATTCCTCTCAGGAAACAGGCTGAGGTGGGGTGGAGGGGCCAGAGGCAGGGAGAGCTACAGGGAAATCCTACCCAGAGACACATTTAGTTCACTTCGAGTTTCCAGCAGAGGGATTTAACAGGTTTAAAGCAGTTTTCTGTGAATCTTTGTTAAGGGAGTGTATGTACAAACAAACAGGGAGGGTTTTTTTTTTAGTAAAAAGTTAATCGGCTTAAAGTGTGCAACTAAATAAGCAAAGCTTACATTAAAGTGACCCACAGAGAAAGGACCCCATGGAAAGAAAGTTCTAGGAAATACAATATGGCCTCTATGTTCCTTTGTAGTTTCACACTATAAATATTCATGGGGCAGTGTTAATGGGGTCCACAGCTCTATGCAACCACAATAGTTTTTTTGTTTATTCTCAGGACCATGAACTTTGAAACCATGAACCTAAATTTCAGAACTCCGCATTCAGGCGCGTTTGCAGAGCAGGAAGGGAGAGGTTCAGGCTCGCGGAGGACAGAGGAGAGGAAACGGAGCGAGATGTGAATCATGTCTCCTGAATCTTTTGGTTGAAATTAAAGAGTAGGCTCTGTTTAGTATGGGAGGCCTCCTGTCTCCGAGGTCCCCAGCTGCTCCAGCCTGGGGAAATGGCCTTTGCAAGGGATAGACAGCTAGTTACTCAAGCATATGGCAGAGTGAAGTAGGGCGTCGGAAATATTTTAATTGGATCAAATAGATGTATTGCATGTTTTACATTGAAGACTTTAAAAAACTAGTTCGAATCATGGAATTTCTAAGATGGACAGAGTTTAAAAGTTATCTAAGCAATGTTCTTGTTTTCCATACGAGGAAACTGAGGTCCAAGAAGGTTAAATGACTTCCTCAAAATATTGCATCGAGAAGCCATGTCTGCTGACTCTAAACCAGTGCTCTTCCCCTACGGAAGGATGGTAAATATGAAACAACCATGGGTCTGCCCTACTCTCTCTCTCCCATGGCAGATATCCCCAATTGATCATGGCCCTCTCGTCCACTGAACCTAGACACAGTCTCCAAATCCATCTCAACACCATGCTACAGAGGGTCAGCACAAATGGATAGAAATGGCTGATCAGTTGGGATCTACTTGCCATTTATGCCCTACGCCATGCTGGCAATGTCCATAACCCATTGCCCATTTATTCCAGCTAAGGGCTTCTATTCAAAGTGACGTAAAGCCTAAACTCAAGGGCCCAAACGTACACACCAGAAACATAAAAGGATCGGAGAAGCCATGGGTCAATCAGGACCTAGGAGAGCACCACACACAGACGGGTGGGTACGACACAGCAACTCAGCTCTGAAAGCTGATTCTCCCTCAAGAAAATCCAGACCTGCCTTCTACCTTGGCTGGATCATCCTATTTTACAGATGAGCCAAGAGAGTCTGGCTGGTGCCTGGGCTGCTAGCCACCTTGCTCAAGGCAGATATCTATATGCCTCTTCATCTATATCACAATACGGTTGCACCAATACATTTCAGAGCCATGTCACAGCTTCACTTTCCAAGCAAGACTCACGTGGCTTAAGAAATACCTGCTCAGCTAATTTCCCAGGAAAAAAAGATTATCCACCGAATTGTCATGAGCAGGTAGGCCAAACTGCGAGGCTATTTAAGTTTTATAACTCCAAAAAGTTTCATTTCAGATGCCGACCCCAGTCAGTTGGTGATGTTTCTGTGAGCACTGTG
The DNA here is from genome assembly GCF_902729225.1 of Pteropus medius. Taxonomy (NCBI): domain Eukaryota; kingdom Metazoa; phylum Chordata; class Mammalia; order Chiroptera; family Pteropodidae; genus Pteropus; species Pteropus medius. Next base: position 23,415,648 of record NW_024344378.1, on the reverse strand, counting down.
AGGTGACTTCTTAGACCCATAGGAAAGAGAGCCATGATTAGTCATGTCCTCCACTGGCATCATAGGTGCTGCATATTGGTCATTTACAAATGTATGTTGTAAAGATACTAAAAATGTTTTTGTCCATGTAAATGAGTATCTGCAGCAAGGCCTAAGCTATGACTAAAGTTATTCTTTTTATACTTACTCTCCACCCTCTCCACCCTGCTCTGCGCCCAGGAAGACTGATCCTGTAGACTGCACCTTCCACTTCCTCCTGCCCTCTGGCTTCCGATTGCATTCAAGCTGGAGGAGACCCTGGCAGATCAGAGAAAAGGGGAGAAACAGACGCAAGCATTTCTTCCCTGCTCTGGTGCTGTCTCTGGTAGCAGTCCCATCCCTCCCCCACTGCCCCTCCTGCACGGTTCCGGCTCCTTTAAACTGCTCCCTTGCCTGTTCCTTCAGCCATAGTGGTGGCTTGCTAGTCTCTTCGTTCCCTTAACCCTTCCTCTGTAAGTAGTCCCTTCATTAAGGTCTCTTCACCTCAAATATCTGGAGTAAAGTCTGTTTCCCACTGGGACCCTGGCTCAAATAGCTGTTCTAAGAATGTCCTTCCATTATTTTCATAGCTAAATAGAAAGATGGGATTCTGACTAGTAAAGCGAATGGCTACTTCGGCTTAAGATGACACTTTCCACTGCTTAATTCCCACAGAATATGACTCATTGCCATCTCACACCTGCTGTATTCCCACAGCCTGAGCTCACGTGGCCTCCACTCGGTAATGGCGAGAACGGTGCAGTTTAAGTCTGAAAGGCCAGAAGCTATTTGGACTTTAATTTGGCATCTTATATGCCTCATTCCAAGACCAGGCACATCTCATAAGCCCTAATATCTCCACTGCGGGAGAGCGTCTCCTGGAGCCGTAAGTTACCAGTGCAATTCTGCAGGACTCATTCTGAAGACAAAGGCCCACTGGAGACCCTAACTAGTGTAGGGAATGGAGAGTAAAGGAGACCTGGACCTACCTCCAACCAGGCCAGCAGCTATCCATGTGACTTTGGACAAATCACTGCCCCTCCAAGACCCTCAGGGTTCTCACACGAAATATGAAAAACGTACAATAAATAATCTCAAGGGTTCCTTCAATATTCTACAAAATTTTACTCTAAAACCTTACTTTGTGTATCAGTTAATGTTCACTAATAATAATGGGCCTGTCACCAGTTTGACTAACTTTTCTTCATAAAGGTTTAGCAAGTTTAGCCTGTTGTGGCAGAGATTGCATATTGTCCACCACTACCTTTTCTCCCTTCTTCCATAATAATAGAAACTCTGATTTTCAGTTCCAGTTGCAGGTCTTCCAGAAGAAAAATGTCCCGGACTCCCTTGTAGCTATCTATAGCCATATGACTAAGTCCTGGCCAAAGAGATGACAGCAGAAGTGGCAAATGGCATCTCCTGTGAATCTTCTTTTCTTTTCCGTGCCTTCCATGTCCAGACCATGTTCGTGACGTTTTGAGCTCTGGCTATTATCTTGGACCACAAGGACAAGGGCCTCAACCTAGGGCCCTTGGAAGGGGATTGGATCCTGGAGGACTTCCTGGAACAGAACTGCCATATGGACCCTGGATTGAAGACTTTCAGACTTTGATGTAAGAAAGACAGAAACTTCTAGTTTATTTAAGCCAATGTTCCAGCTACCATTATATTGCCTTTCAGCTCTAAATCTCTTTGCCATGCTTTGTAATACTGGAACTGGACCCTGGAGGAGTTTCTCCTTCAGCGGTCTCATCTTTCTCATTCCTGTGGAGTGGCTGCCAGCAGTGTTTAGGAGAACCACTGGTGCCCGCCCCTCGGAGTTTTGCCAGTATTTCAATGGGCAATTCCCAGCTCATCAGCCTTTTTCCTGCACTGTCTCGGCAAACTTCTCCAACCTCCAGTGGGCCACAGCCACACCATCTCCTGTGGAGTTAGAATTTTAGCCTGGTTGGGATTGTGGGGCACGGGGTGGCCTCTTCCAAGTTTATCCCTTTCCTAGTACTTGTTCCCTGTGTCTGCTATTTCTGTTTTCATTAGGGTTCTCCTACCTCCTTTAATAGGCAATCCTCTTTTGCTAGGTAATAATCTTTTATATTAAATTTTCAAATTACTGGTGTGGTTTCAGTCTCTCAACTGGACCTTAATGGACACAGCCAATTAACTTGGGTCCATTACTAGCAATTTAACCTAAGCTTAACTGAAACAGCCATGCAATCATCTCCATGGTAAAAGTGAATAATATGGTACAGAATAAGCTTTCTGCTTTTTAAAAGTCTTCTCTCCAAAATTTATTTGTGACAAAATCAGATAAAAGGTTGAAGTTCTTAATATTTAAGAGTACCTAAAAAAAGGTTAAAAAACGAACATCTAATTAGAAAGAAAGGCACGAACAGAAGGAGAAAAGCACATAGACAACAAAAGAAATACAAATGGTCATAATATATTTTTAAAAGCTCGAAATCATTTGAAAAAAATACGATTACGATGAAAATGCAAACTGAAGCAAATATTTTTCACTTATCAAACCAGCAAATATTTAAAAAACTAGAATATAAAATATTAATCTTAATGGGAGTAGAAAGGAGTAAAAAAGTTTCGAAGAGCAATTTGAAAAGAAGAATCAGAAGCCCTAAAATCATCTATACTTTTGACCTAGCTCTTCTGCATGTAGGAAATTTTTCTAAAGAAATAATTTAAAATGTACATAAGAATCTAGCAAGAAGGATGACTTCAGCATCATTGTTTATAAAATAAAAAGAAAGAGTTTGGGGGAAAATCTATATGTCCAACAACAGAAGATTAAATACATTATGGTGCTTCTATACAATGATGTACAAAAGAATTAAAATTGATGTTATACAAGTACATTTATTATATAACCAACTTTATTGTCATAGAAAGAGGTTCATGGTACTAAGTGGAAGTGAAATACAAGCAGGTTCAAAGTGGTATGTACAGCATTTTAAAAAATATATATGTCAACATGTGCAGAAAAATTTGAGAAGAATACATGACAAATGTTAACAATTACTTCTAGGCAATGAAATTACCAGAAATTTTTACTCTTGTACTCTACATTTTCTAAATGCTCTCTAATAGATATTATTATCTGCGTAATTTTAAAAACTGTTGTATGTTTTTTAAAAAAAATCTCCTTTTCCTGTCCATCTCAAGGGCAACCCATGCTTGCTGAGCATGCCTTGATCAACTCATTCATGTTTCAACTATGACTGAGGCACAGCTCAGCTTGAGAACTCTCCCACACACAGAGCTATGATCTCTCTCCCATCTTCCTTTCCTTTCCATTCCCAAGTCCATGGCCCAAGTCTGGCCCTCATGCTCCCAGGGCCTAGAACTCCTGGTGTTCCTCCTACTTCCTCCTTCTATAGACACTAAGCATCATAGGTCTTCACTCTAATAGTCCTCTGCTCAAAAAACATCAAGAGCTCCCCATTTCCTAATGGACATTTCGAATGTCTCAGCTTGACATGCACTTTTCCAAGCTTCTTTCAATCTTGTCATTACTATTCTGCAAAGTAAACCAGAATAATCTCCCAGCTTCAGACACATCACAAGCAGTCCTGCTGCCTCACCTTGAATCACAATGCTTATTCCACCAGAAATGCATTTGGTCTTCTGCTCATCCCATTCATCCTTCCAGGCCAAGCTCAGGAAGCCTACCTTGATTGTCTTACAGGGATTGCTACCTTTTTCTGAATCCCTACGGAATCTCATTTGCTCAATTATCTACTTGACAAATATTGTCTGAGCACCCACCGTGTGCCAGGCGCTGTGCTAGAGACTAGGAAACCAAATGAGTCTGGTTTCTATCCCTTGGAGCTCGTTGTCTAATGTGGAGATAGACACTGAGCAAATAATCACACCAATGACTCTACCTAGTGATGGACTATAAAAAATGCCATGCTGGGAAAGAAAGGTGATGAGAGATTTGAGAGAAGGGGCCTGATTGAGATCAGAGCCTGGGAAGGCCTCAGGGGGAAAGAACATGTAAGCGGAGTCCTAGAGGATGAGCCAGAGTTGGCCCAAGGCCTTTCCAGGCAGGAGGAAGAATCTGAGGGAGGCGGAGCATGGCAGGGAAGGGGAGAAGGCTGGTTGAGTAGGAGGGACAGGGTCTGCGACTGCTCTCATCCCGACTGCAACGAGAAGTCATTAATGGGTCCGAAGAGGGTTTGATTAGCAAACATGACCAGGTGTGAGTCTCAAAAAGCTCACTCTTGCCTGCAACATGCAAAACAGACTGCGGGAAGCAAGAGGGGCTATGGGGAGACAGGGTCAGGCCCTGTAGCAGAAGTCCACAGAGGAGCTGGTGGGGGCTTGGGTCAAATGATGGCAGTGAAGATCGAGAGAAGTGAACGGGCTCCATTTTAGAAACAGCACTGGCAGGACTTGGGTTGGACTGCATGAGCAGGAGGGGGAGACAGGTGTCCATGATGGCGCCAGGGCTTCTGGTTGGAGCACCTGGGTGGTCTCTGACACTACTAGGGACCTGCCACCACACAGCCCACCCCTCAGTGAACTACAGCAGACTCTGAGCCTGGAGAGAGAATAGGAAACCAGCGCCGGCTCAGCGGGGAGAAGAACTGACCCAGAGAAATGAAAAAGAATTAAGGAGAAAGGCCTCCTGCTCCTGTGGGAAACTGGCTCACACAAGACTCACATCGACTCAAGGCCAGGAACCCAGGTGGGAGGAAGGGAAGGAGGCTCGGTGAAAATTGCAGGATGAACCAGGAGATAAGTGGCCCAGATGGCGGAGCGGGCAAAGACTCGGGGTGAACATCAACACTCAAGTGCTTGTGCAGGCGAGCTTGAGAATATTTATTGGTAATTGACAGAAGTGGTTAGAGGGTGGCGTGATCCCAGATAGGTCTGTAACCAATCAGCAGGAAAAGCTGGGCTCCTGTTGCTATGTTTGCATCCAGGCAGAACTGTATTATGAGCAGGCTAAGAGGATATCATGAGAAACCTGCTTATATGCAGGTCTGTTTGGTTTATATGTCATCCTCTCCCTGCTTCATGGATGAGAGCGAAGGAGTGGTAGAGCAATAAATTGTTATTTGCCACAAGCTACGGATCCCAAGAGAACTCTCTGCAGTCCTGAGAGGGAGAGATAAGCATGCACAGGCCCTTGAGAGATTGTCACTTATAGGGAAATTCTTAATGGGGAACAATAATAGGAGTAATAGTAAGGAGAAGAACTAGCAATTAATGACTGCTTTATAAATACTTCATGTTCTCTGCCTCAGTTCATCCTCAAACAAACCTATTTATTTGATGGGTTTTAATATAATCCTCATATTCCAAATGAGGAAAATGAGGCTCAGAGAGGTTAAAAAACTTAGTTAAAGCCACACAGGTGGTAAGGGCACAGGCAGGCTTTAAGTCACAGGCTGCCTGATGCCAAAAACAGTCTCTCAAACAAGATGTTTCACTGCTTCTGCTCTATCACCTCAGCTGCCATTCACCCACAGCCCCCTTGGGAAACATCAGCCATCTAAGTCCTCTTCCTCTGGGAGATGGCTGGATCCACCATCCCCAACTGACCTGACACCCATGCACTGCCCCAGGCCTTCTGAAAAAGGGATGGAGAAATAGAGAGGGGGACAGGTGCATTTCAACACCTTGAATTACTCATTTATTCTTCCCTATGCATTGGGACTAAGAGTACTTTGAAAGCCAAAACTGACTCATTCTTGTTGGATTCCGAGCCAAAGGATAGAGAAAAAGGTAGAGAGAAGGTTGGGTGATGGTGCTGTGGGGACCAAATGCACAAACATGACCTTCAGACAGGCCAGCATGGAGATGCCTGTTCACTGTGTGTGGAGACAGCCAGGAGAAGGGAGCAGTTCCAGAGTCAGAGAGGCCATGTGCTAAGAGAAGAGAACAGGAGTTTGGGAAACCTGTTCCATTAATTACAAGTTCAGTGTCCTGTGTGGGTCCCAGCCTAGCCTCTCTGGGCGAGCACGCAGACCACATCCTGCAATGCCTGCAAAACCACAGGAGCCTGGACCATCTCCTGGCTGAGAGACCACTGGAGGAAATAAAAGAAAAAGAGCTTTGTAAACCATCAGGTGTTGCCCAAAGCTCTAAGGCAAAGCTGTAACCATTGTGAGAATTAGCATCATTGTCCTTCCTCTTGAAAACATAGCGCGGGTTGACAGGCAAAGGTCTGAGAACCGGCAGAGTTATAGTCTCTATTCAGATTGCTTGGCTATGTCTCCGCGGCAAAAAGATGGGTATCACCATCGAATGTGATGTGGCCCCCAATCCTGCTTATGTCTGCTTGGAATCTGGAGGCCACAGGAATGCAGCTTTGGAAAGATGAGTGTCTGGGAAGGGCTGTGGGCTGAATGGAGACTTGGGCTCACCTCCATTCACACATCCCCAAACACAGTAAGTCCACGCTTAATGTCATTAATAGGTTCTTGGAACTGCAGTGAAACAACATATAACGAAACCAATTTTACCAAAGGCTAATTGATATAAACAAGAGTCCTACAGTATCTTACCAATGTTATAACAAAACGATGTTAAAATGAAATGAATGACATTATTTAGGGACCAGCTGGCCCAGACACCTGATTGGTCTGCAGGGCAGGGAACTTGCCCCTGCGCCTCCCTCCCATCCTAATCTCAAGGAAACCAGTAAGATTCATGACAAACTTGTTTTTAGACCAAGGTCTCTGGACATAGAGAAGCTATCGGCATCAGTGTCATTGGGAAACATAAAACTCTGAAAACATCATCAGGCTTCAGTTGTTCAGATACTTGGTTTCCTGCCACTTGGAAACTTTGTTGGATTTCTGTGGGATGAATGATAATAATGAAAATGATAGTATTTACTGACTGTTTAGCATGTTCCAGGCACTATTCTAAATGTTTTGTCTGTATTCACTCATTTAATCTCATCGTAACCCTCTGTGGCAGGTATTGGTTGCCACATTTTGTAGATGAGGAAACTGAGATCCAGATAGTTTAAGCAGGTCCCACAGCCACTAAGTGGCAGAGCCAGGAATATGAACCCTGGCGATTTGCCTCTAGAGTTTGCTCAGCCCCTAGACTCTCTTACAGGACTGAAAAGTGGCGCTGTGCATGTGATTTCGTCTAAACCACACACTTTTTGCACATGACAGATTCTTCAGGAGCCAGAAAATTACGGCAATAGTTCACATTTATTGAGTGATTAGTACATTATCGAGTGCCTTTCCTAGAACAACAGCCTGTGAAATAGGAGTTTCTATTAACTGCATTATTTATACAAGGAAACAGGCTTTAAAGGCTGAAGGATTGCTCACAGTCTCATAGCAAGTAAGTGACAGAGCTGAGAAGGAAAACCTAAGTTGGCCTGACTCCAAAGCTTAGGTCTGGAACCAATGGGCACTCAAACAACAACTGTGGTCCATGACGGTGAGTTCTGTGAGAGTGGTTGGAGAAGCAGCAATACACGGAAGGTCAAGAACTGACCACAGGAGGTGCCAGATGAGATGACCTGCTGACCTGTTTACACTCAGCTGCCATCAGGAGCTTCTTCCTACTGAGGAAGCCACACCCTGAGCTGGAAGCTCCCAGAGAAAGGGCTGAGGTATGGTTGGCACTTAGATTTCCAGCACCCAGTGCACAGCCCTGCATATCCAAGGAGCATACAGATCTAGGGCTGTTGTGGGTGGCTCTGTGGCACAGCTACTATCCCATCCTTCCTCTCCTCAATGTGCTGGACAGAGGATTAAAGGGTACTCTCCCCACACACATGCCACCCTGGGAGAGGGTGTGAAACACTGACTGCTACACAACTGGTGGGAAAAAAAAAATAGGTTCCACTGATGTCGGAGCGGGGAACCTACCTTGGACAACACTGCTGAGGGCTCTTCTGTCTGCAGAACTTGAGCTCTGTCTACAGAGATGGCATCGAACGTCCAAGGAGCAACAATGCCAGGCAGAAAGTGTCGGCATGATGCTCAGGTTCTCCACATGCAAATTGAGAATCATCCCAGCTTCATGTCTATTCCCGGGACTGGGTCAAAGATCAGTGGGGTAGTGTTCTCACTATCACTCAGCCCCTTCCAGGCCTCCCCTCTCCCACATGCTGCCTGCCCCAGCATGAGTCCTGACAAGAGTTGAGACCTCTAGGTTCTGTGCATCTCCTTCTACAACTCTGCCCTGGCCTGTCCTCATCTTCACTTGCTTTTTTTTTTTTTTTGGTAATATTTATCGAGCTATATATAAAACTCTCCCTTCACTTACTTTCGGGACCCTGTTTACCAATAATTATCAAGTTTGAATTCAAGAATTCCTAACTAACAAAGGACTAGTGGTGACAAGAGAGGAGGGGGCAGGGGGAGAAATTAAAAAATGAAATGTTAAAAATTAATTAATTAATTAATTAATTAATTTAAAAAAAAGAATCCTTAACTACATGACATGAAATCAACTGTTCATTTATTACAAAAATTCAAATGCCTCTACAGCGTTTCAGCAAGAGTTCAAGAAGTACTTGTGAGCACCTGTTCTGTGTTCTCATAATGTACCTATCAGTCACTGAATACTTGTTGCATGCTAAGCATCTGACATACAATGTATCATTTAATCCTCATAGCAACCCTGAAAAGTGAATATTAGTAGTTCTTTTCAAGTAGGAAACTGAGGCTCAGAGAGGTTAGGTAACTTACTCAAATAGCCTTGCATGGGAGGTAGATTTTGAATCCAGGTCTGTCAAGTTTCAAAGCCCGTGCTCTTAACCACCTCAGGCCCTGTCCCAGTGTACTTCAGAAATATTGGAGATAAAGGTGGACTAGATGCTGCTCCCGCCTGGAGAAGCAGGAAAGATAAAATATTTTGTCTCAATACAGCCCTGAAATATTTTGACTTCATTGAATCAGCATCTGCCCATCAGCAAAGTTGTAAAAATGCCAGCCACTGTCACCTGGGTGTGGGCCACAGGGGTGGGAGTCTGATGGGGGAGAAGAGGTGCCAGAGAGATGGGAGGCAGGCTTCCGGGAGGTACCGCAGGAACCTCAAATCTGTGCTTAAGAGTCCAACCTGCCTGCCCCTGCCATGAAGGAAGAAGTCCCAGGGAGCACATTCAAGAGTCCATGATCCCCCCAACTCTACCCTGAGCACTCTTGGGATGACTGCAGCCCGCGGGCCAGGGCTGCTTCACTTTCCAGGCTGACAGTGAGCTCAGGGGTTCTTTCAGCCATGAACCCAGTCCACATGGGTCAAAATCATCACTTCCTGATTGAGCAAATATTGATGAGTGCCAAAATATGCCAGGCACTGGGCTTAGAGCAGTGACCAAAGTAGACAAGAACCCCTGACCTCACAGAATTTGACATTCTAGCCTTGCATCGATAATGTGAGGGCGCTGGCAAGAGCTGCCCCAAAGAGTGCTGTCCTAGAGGGCTCTGGGTGACCCCCAAAATAAGGAGGCTCTGCAGAGGCCTTGTGAAAACAAGACCCCAATGACTAAAGCAGCCACCTCGATGCTGCTCCTTTCATTGGATTTCTTCGTGTCTCGCTCTCCCTGCTCCTTCACCCTGCTTCTCGAGATCGGCTCCCAAACTACCTATGCGCAAGCCCTGATCTGAGGCTCTGCCCTCTGAGGAACCCAACTATAACTAGCCTCATGTCTGCCCTACAAGGCATGCAGTTTTGTTCCCATCCCCATTTTGCAGATGAGGAGACTAAGACATGCAGAGGTGAAGTGACTTGCTCAAGGCCACACAGAGTAAAAGGGATAAGGACCCAGGGCTTCTGGCTCTGAATCCAGCTAAAAAAATTATGGATGAGGACAAGCAGGCAGGGGAAACCCTCAGCTTTGCAAAGGGCGTTCTCAGAAGAATGGTGGTTGGGAGGATGTCTTGTAATTTACTGTCAATCAAACCCGTGGCTGCACTTACAATATCAGATGAAAAACAAAATGGCAGAGCTATAAATCACCAGTTAGAGACTATGCCCGGGAAGCTCCCTATACCTCACCAACCCCCGGGCAGGAGGACTTCACAGCTTCATTCCCACTCTGCAATAATCTAATTTTAAAATCATACCTTTTTAGAGCATCAGATAGATTGTTTATTAGTAAATTTAAATTTTATAGTTTAAAACTTGTTTCGAAGGTCAGCATGAAGATGTTCTTTCAAGTTTTTAGGAATCATCCTCATTTATAAATGAGGATACTAAGGCACAGAGAAATAAAGTGTCTTAAGGTCACACAGCTTATAAATAGCATAGTAAATAGTAAAACTTGTAAATGGTAAAATTATAAACGGTAAAATGGTAAAAATCATTTTAAAAAATAGTAAAAGAAGTGAAATGGTAAAACACCAATTTGGTCAGCCTCTGAGAGACTGAGCTGGAAGCAATGGTCTACCTAGCAAAGAACACTAAGTAGGAAGGAACCAGGGCACATCTTAAATGTCCACAAGGTATGAAGTGGGCACAGGGTAAGATGGCTGATGTGGACCAAGACAATCAGCTCTCTGGACCTATCGGTTTGCAATCTTAACAAGTCCAACATCTTTACTCTATAGATGAGCAACCGAGACCCAGATAGGAGAGGATTTATCCATGATAACACAGTTCCGGTGAGGCCAGGAACAGATCTAGGACTCTCCTCCCTACACTCTGGAAATCCACACTCAGAAGGGGCAGGTGGGAGGTGTTTTAGGTGCGAAGCCCCGAGGCAAGTCCTATGTGGAGGGCTTCAGGCTAGAGGAGTCATGGAGTCGGAGTTTGACTGAGAGAGGATGAGAGACTGCCCCTAAAGGTTTGGCTTAATATGTAACCAGGAAATGCAGTGTTCCCCCAAGCTGAGAAGCATGTCCTTTCCTTGAGACTTCAGTGCACTGATAAACTGCTTGTTATCCTCCTAGAAGGCTGTTCCAGAAGCACGGACAGACTGCAATGTGACCTTTTCCCCAGGTCTCCCTTGACATCGCCCTCTTCTGGCCACTCTTAACATCAGCATAGCCCAGGGAGAGGCTGAGGGGTTGGGAGGATCAAGGATGGCTATGGAGGATGTGTGGAGCCCGCCAAACCACACTCCCAAGATCCTCTACTTTCCAGTCCTACCCGCCCATCTCATCCTGTCTCTGAAGTCGCTCAACTTGCATGCCCCAGTTAACCAGCATTTTCCCAAAAATTACTGGAGAAAAATGAGGCCCCAACAGGCAAACCTCAGGGTTATTCCTCAAGGCTGAAATCAGGAGCTGAGAGCTCTCACGGACAGACGTATGGCCCTTTCACCTGGATTTGCAGCACCCGGAAGTCCTCAATACATTCCTGAAAAAACTGATCACTTCCCCATCCAGACCACAGCTGCCCACACTGCTTTCTACAGCCCTCAGCTCACATCCAGTGGAGTCAAGGATCTGACAGGTGTCAGTGATGGTTGATCCACCCTCTTTAGGCCCATCCCATTTTTTGCAGCCTCAGTGTCCCAGCAAGGCCATCATTCCTACAGTACTCTACAGATCCTTCTCCCTGTCATGATCTAGGTCCTGTGATGAATTGAGATACCTCAGTCAGGGCTCACACTGCCTGCTGATAAGCTCTCAAATTACCCAGGAACCAAGTCTGTCCACCTTACCAGCTCCACGAGAAGCCCCACAAGGTACAACAATAGGTGGGTATTCTGAAGGAATCTTTCCACACCCTAAGACTAGACCCCTCAAGCCTGGTTTGATCTTCAACATTCAAAAGATTCTCAGGTCTCACAATCCCCTAGGTCCAGCTCTGACCTGCCCAATGCCCATCCTAGACCACAGCTGCTGCAGTGGCAACATAAAGTTAGTGCTATCATCATTATTCCATCTGCAGAGAATTTTCTCATAAATCTGAGTCCCCTTATAATTACTGTGTCCAATTTAGAGATGAAGAAACTGAGGATACTAGAGGTCTCCAGGGAGTGAAGTAATTGGGCCTCTGGCCCACGACACTCCCACAGACCTGGCTAACCACTTGGGAGAAGCACCCTGCCCTTCTGCGGATGGAGGCAGCCTCTTTCCTTCTGTTTGCTCACCTGGGCAGGCCGTTCAGTGAAAAGGCCAGTCCACGCCTAGAGGTAAACACCACTGGGAGTAGGGGGACAGGTGCCTGGCCACCTGCCAGAAGCAGCTCGGCGGGCCTCAGACACCATTCTCTCCCAGTAGCGCGAGTACCCCTCTGTCTCAGCTGGGAACCGCCCCATACCCATAGGCTTTCTTTGGAACATGCGTGTGGACCCTTTTGGGGCTGGCGCCTCCACTCTTCTGGCTTGGAAGCCGCTCCTCTCAGGACACACGAGCCTCTTGGTGGCTCGTGGGAAGCAAGAGCTGTAGCGCCCCGGCCGCAGTTTGCGCCAAAAAGACCCGCGCATCCCAGGACGCCGCTTCCTGGCCGGATTACGGCACCTGCCAGCTTCCATCTTCGCCAGCCCAGGGCGACCCCCAGGCCGGGACCACACTGACGGGCCACAGGGAAGTTTGCTTCAACTCGAGTCGTGCACATTCTCCCTGGGCGCTCCTTTCCTTTTGCCTGCTAGAAGCTTTTTAGTTTTTTAAAATTTTCTTCCGAAGAGCAGCCAGCCACAAGATGTTGGGAAACTTTGCGCGAAACTTAAAAATGCCGTGAAACCAGAGCCAGCGACTCCAACGGAGCCTGGGAACGCTGCGCCCAGCCCTGGTCCTCCGCTCTAGCCTAACGCGTCCGGCGGTGGCCTGTGCTGACCACCTGGCTGTCAGGCGGCCGAGGCACTCACCCCAGCCCTGAGCGCCCTCTCAGCTTCGAGCACCCGCCCTGATTCGCTTCGGGAACGCTCCGGCGGCCGCCACCTCGTGCGTGCCGCATACCAGGGGCCAGGACGTCCCAGCCCGAGTGGCATTTCAGCAGTTCCTCTGGGCATTGTTTTCCCGGGAAGCCTGGGGGACCGCAGGGGAGGGGAGGGGAGACCCGCCCCACAGACGACAGCAAGGGCTTGCCCACCACCTCATTTGCATTTCAAAGGAAAACTTCTACCGGACTTCCCCGGAGGCAGCGACGGCGGCACCTACCGGCTTTGCACGGGTCGTGGTAATGCTCCAATTGCTGCTCCGCGCCCTCCTCGGCTTCCAGCGCCGAGTAGTCCGAGACGGCGTCGGAGCGCTCCCCGCGCCCCTCGGCGTCGCGGGGCAGCGGCAGCAGCAGCAGCGGCAGCGGCAGCAGCAGCAGTGGCCCAAGGGCCCCGAGCGCAGTCCCTCGGGGCATGGTTGCGAGGGGTCGGCAGAGACTTGAGGGAGTTGCGTGCACGGAAAGCTGGGCTGCAGCGAGGGACGGTGCACTGGGTTGAATCAACGGCGACCCAGGCGCGGAGATTACGCGCGGCTGCCCCGCATGGCTCCGCACGGAGCGAACAGAGCCTGGAGCCCCGGCCCGCGTCGGGGCACCCAGGAAGCCGCCGCTCCGAGCTACTTGCCGGGCGGCCAAGGCTGCGGCGGCTGCGACTGTGGCGGTGGTTAGAGCAGTGGCCGCTCCGCCCCTCTCCACCCGGGATGCACCACACAGCCCTCGCCAGGGGCCCGGGGCAGCCAATCACTCGGGCGCCCGAGGCGAAGCCCCTCCTCCTCCCGGCACCTCCGCAACTTCGGAGGAAGGGGAGCGAGGTGAAGATGCTGAAGGCAAGGACCCGGGGCTCGCGGCGCTACCACCGAGCCTAGGGCGCCCTTCTGTGGGCGTCACCTCAGCATCCGGCCCCGGAGAACGTTGCTCCTGAAGATCAAGGCTGGACTTCCCGCCTTGTTTTATTCTCATAACTCACTTTACAACTCCCCGATATACACGTGGGCGCAGGCAGGCAGCAGTGGTGAGAGCTGGAGCGCAGGACCAGGAACCCCATGTGAGCTGAGCGGTACGCTTCGCTACCAACAATGTGCTTCGGACAGTCGTTTCTCTGCGAGGATGAAGTGAATCTACTCTCTCGTTGCTTTCAGCGCAGAAAAAAATAGAGGATTACAATTCTCAGCTTTCTCAACATCCCTTCGTGCAGCCATGAAGGGTGCTTGTTGCAGCACCCACCTAACCTAGTGGCTTAGAGAAGAATGATTTAAAGTGACGGATTTCCCCTCTAAGTGACCCTATCCTTTAGTAAGTCTAAGATGTTTCATACAGGCAAAAAGATTGACAAATGAACAGCTGTACGTGCTATTTGTGTTAAATGCAGACATGTTTTATTAAATAAGCCATTCACCATTAACTTGATGGACTAAAAATGACCAATTTCTGTGGGGGTTTTTTGCAATTAAAAATATATGCCCAAATAATTTAGGCAATACAGAGATATTTAAAACCCATTCCTATTTTGTCCTTTAAATGTAAAAATGGTCAGAATTGAGACCTTTTGATTTATAGATATAAAAGGTATTATTACTACCATGAGGCTTTTCAAAGACCTTTTATACAAGCAAAATTGCCCTCCCTAATCAAGGAGTAAAATACACCAAAGTGTACAGATTTTAAGCATCATGCCCAGTAGAACCTTTTTTCATTTAAATTGCAAGTAGAAAAATGGACCAAACTTCCCTTTTGGGTTTCCACATGGTTTCACAGCCTCTGATGACAAAATAGTCAATAGGGAGCCCAGAGTTGGGCTTTTACACAGGACTCTGAATTTCCTGCTTTATGATCATCTGTCTTCTCATCTAATAACGATGATAATAAGTCCATCAAACTAGTAAAGGTTTAACAGTTAACCACTGTAAGGGTGCTAACTGGATAGTATGCGCTGGCCCTTAGGAAGAAATGCAAGTTGACCCTGCTTCATGCTATTTTCATCACACAAGCACATACAAGATGGAGCCAGATTGAGCAAGATCTGGTTAGGAAATGACAGGCAGAAGGAATTTGGGGTGACTATATGCCACCAAATGGCAGGGAAGGCCAAGTGGCCATTAAACAGGCAATAGTCGTGGGAAGGGGTAGAAGGGCATTTCTGCCAGAATGCTTTAAGGAGTCAAACCCAACGCCATAGATCTCTGCATCCAACCCAGTGAAGGTCACCACCTGCCAGTACACAAGTCCACAGTCAACACCTAAAAGGCCTAACTTCTATGACACTTCTAGGTCTCCAGATGGCACTAGGCAAACAGCCAACTGGCTTCTTCATTAGCAGTGAATTCCTCCAAAAAATAGACATTACAGGCAACTTGTGCAAGCACTGAGGTTGAGCTTTTATTGCTTCTAATCCCCACCTGGTAAGTAGCTGCCAGGTCTTCTCACCAACACTGTGTCCAAATATTTTAAAGACAGTGCTGCTCCTGGATAATCAAGCTACAGCTTTATATCAGAATCCCTGTTTAGATGCTACTTTTGCTATCAATCAACAAATATCAACAAAATATTTGGATCACAGAATAGAAAGGTTAGGTAGGACAAACTGAAAAGGGATGATTAATATTTTTTCTCATTTCTAAGGTTCCTGATTTCACTCACCACTTTTACATATTAAACTCTGACTAGGGTTCAAATAATTGTTTACATATACATTTTTTTTCAGTCCTATGAAAAATTTGAGGTAGATTTAAAAGGCCTTGTAATCTAAAGATGCTCAACCTCATTCCATTATTAAATTCACATTATTTATGGGCTTCCTCCTGCATAGCTCCCTCCATCAATCATCACATCTTCCTTTCATGATTCCAGCCTTGACTCTTGCCACCTCCATCTCTCCACTCTTGTTGCATTAAACACCCTGCAGTCACCTTGCGGCTTCACACCTCCATGTCTTTGTGGGGGACTTGATAACCATACAGCCTGCATCCTCATGCCAACATCTATTATAGCAGCTACCACACTTATGACATGTACTTACATCTGTCCTACCCTAGTGGCCTGTAGCTTGCAGCAGATGGTTTGACAAACTCCAAACTTGAAACCAATTTCCATGTATCACTCTCTAGACCCTCCCTTCCCTTTGAGGTTAAGTCCCATAATCTTAGATTGAACCACTACGAATAACCGTAACATTGGCCAATTAAAATGACTTACATCGACTTCTCCCTACAACCATCTCCTGCATTTCTAAAACTTGAAATTCCTATCACCTTATGTAAAACTTGGAAAATAATTTTAAATACATGTGCAGACTACATTACCATTGACTCGACATTTCCCAATGCCAGTTTATTCTTCTTTTCTAATGTTAAAACCATAGAATTACAGTTTAATAAAAGTTCTCACTTTTAAATCTAGAAGCTGGCTGTAGGATGGATTTCCTTATACCCCTAGTTCCAACCAGACAAAAACTGTTCATTAAAGAGATCAAAAGCACTCCAAATTTATACTAACTTAAACTATTTGGCTAACAGGAATGATCAACTATAGACATTGACTGAGGCAGCTAGTTAAATCAGGAGAAAAGAGAACCAAGGAGGTTGACAAGGATTTAACTAGTTAAAACTGGAGGTGTAAAACAAGAAGTATGAACACACCAAGAGAAACTAACCACTGATTCTGATGCAGCACAATAAAAATAATCCCTTCTGTCAGTACAGAACACTCATTTTCAATGTGATCTCTACATATATTATCTACTCCACAGGCTGGAGAGGTGACATCCCCATTTTACAATTACAGCAGTCAAGACAACAGAACCCTAATCATGTAAAATAAGAGACCTTTGGCTGCTCTAGTTTCTTAGATATAAAACATAGCTATCTACCCTACTGGCTTCACAGGATGGTTATAAGTGTACATGTCTGAAACTCCTTTGAAAAAGTAATAAGTACTAGACAAATGCAATCTATTATCAATCAGAAGAATGACAGGTATGGGGTAGCGGGGTTTTAGTGTAGGAGTCAGTGCTTGTATATACAAAAAAACTCAAAAGAATGATAATAAAAGAGAAAAATAACCTTTTAAAAAACAACTCTTATTCATTGTACCATTCTCTCAACTTTCTGTACATTTAATTTTTTTTTTTCAAAATATAAAGTTGGGGGGATTCAAATCTTAAATTTTAAATCCTTTGTTTCAGGGGTCAGCAAACTATGGACCACTGGCTGTTTTTGTTGTTGTTACATTGGAACACAGCCATGCTCATTAGTTTATGTCCTATCTACTCAGTGCTATAATAGTCGAGTAGTTGCAACACAGACCATATGGTTCTCAAAGCCTCAGATATTTCCTATTTGGCCCTTTACAGAAAAAGTTTGCTGACCCCTGCTTTATTTAACTGTGGAAAGCTATTAGCAATCCCTTCACATGCATGCCAATAATAATGGGTTGTCTCTTATGCTTGGTCCACCTGTTTCAAAAAGGAAAGAAATAAAGCATCCAAGGGAAGTACATTTAACTTTTTATTACTTTTTAAAAATCCAACTTCAGTTAGAATAACAAGACTAGATTAGAACCTCAGATGTATTTGATACATTATATACTGGATTTCTATTAACTAAAAAGCTAGTTGGAATATGGCCGATACAAACCAAGGTGTGTACAAAATGGAAGTAATCACAGAGCAGTAACTGTTTCCTTCCAATTCTGCCACCAATTGTCTCTGCCCTGTGAGAATTTACATAGTCGAGTTTGACACAGTTGAAAGCCCATGTTGGACTGCTTTTCCAAGTATACTCTGTTGCCTTTCAAACAGAATTCCATATTATTTCTTCCTTGCCTTAAGCTCTTATAACATTTAAAACTTTCAAATGACCTAAACTTAAGAATTGGAGAAACACAGAATGCTGCTTTATCAGTCAATTATTAGCAAGCCTAGTTCACCAAATAGTTCAACATAGGCAGCTTTCACAATAGTTCTTTATTTCCATTTCCTAATACAGTGAAATAAGTACCTAATTTTTACTTTTGTCTTTGCATACTTTTGCCTACGGTTCCAATGTCAAGTCAGATGGCTTTTAGAAAGGGCACATATCTTGCTCACAGGCAAGACTTAGAGTTATTCCTCATACTGAATTTAAACCTCACAAAATTTCAGCAGCTGTATGTTAACTTTCTGATCTATCCTACCTCTAAATCTAGTCTATTTCTGCATACGCTTCCAAAGAATCTTTATAAATTGTCATTTCTCTTATCTCTTTAACATCTTGATTGCTAAAATATAGCTTGATAACTATGGAATTTTTATGACAATATAAAACATTAATGAGTTCCTGTGTTTTCATACATCACTACTCCTATTTGTGTTCCAATAAATCAATAGAATGAAGCACTAAAACACGCTGAAATCTAAACTTAAACCCAGATGGAACTACAGTGTACAGATTACAAACAGGCTTTTCTTTCCTAGACTTCATATACAGAAGCCCTTCGGCATGTAGCTTTTCCTGAACAAATTACATTAATATGCTTTTACTTTTTTACATTTGTAAAAATTCAGGAAAATTTTAAATAACATTTGCAAGACATTTGGCATATGGTGGTTAGTAAACATTTAAGAAACAAAAAAGCTTTATCAAAATCAATAAAATTTGTGGATAAACCCTACATAAAGTGGTTTTTGGAAGAACTTGAATTTGCAGCAACCACCTTTAAAAGAAGTCCATCCACTATCAATGGAAAATGCCCAACCACACCATTCACTAGATGACTATACTATTCACCATATCATTCACCATTGAGATAACACCACAAAATAATGAATTCTAAGAGTATGAGGCTTGATTTATGGGCAAACCCAGTACAATCTAGGAGCCTAACATAATTTACTAAAGAATGCTTTACCATCCCTCCAGCCATTACATTTCCACCTTATTCTACTCCTGTACTAGGATATACATATTTAACAATACCAATGACTAACATAGCTAAATTTCAGGAGAAGCATGCTTATAGATACGAGGGAAGTTTATCCTTAGTTTTTGATAATGTTCAAAGCATCAGTTGGGAAGTTGAGCAAATAATGCTAACAAATGAAAGCCAGATACAGCATTAATGGAATGGAAAAACCCCACCCTTGAAGTAACTTAAATAATATTTTATTTTACTATTCTACAACTGAGAGTTAGGGAGCTAAACCATTTGTGAACTACATCATCTTCAAGACACCATACCCAGCCCCTCTATGAAGCCATAAATCAATCTATATTTTCTAAAGGACTTTTCAAGGTGATTTATATTCATTTTAATGGAGCTCTGAATGTTATTTGGAAATTAGAAAACTATTTTTCACTGAAGATTCCAAATTCAAATAGAGCTCAACTTAGTAGAAAGAACTGGTGTACCTGAAAGCAGTTAAACCCTCATTCTTTAAAAACCCTACATCTTACCTGCAAGATTCATAAGAAACAAATTTCATTTTATTATGACAAAAGCTTGCTCTCCAATTTACACTCCATCAGACAGACTGTATACTGTTATAAGTACTTTACATGTAGTTAGAAAGTTACATAATATAAGCCATTAAATATTGACTTCTAGTTTCTTTTCTTATAAGATCTTAAAGGCAGGTAAAAAGGAAGAGAAAATGGAAGAACCAGTGTATTATATTTAATATAACATTCTGACTTGAAGAAGAAGATTTACCTACAGCTTCTGATCAACTTTGTTTGCTAATGTCAGCCACACTTATGTGGTAAGAAAACAAACTTTTCACTCTTTATAGTCCCTACATACCACATGATAGGATGCAGAGTCTATTATTTTATAGAAACATTTTATAATGAAAACATCTTATGAGACTATTAATGGCATGAGTTTCACAATAAGGTTTAAATACAGCTGTTTTGAATCTTTCTAAAAATACCAATATACAGTATTGTTTTAGATGGTCATTTGCATAGCAAACTATTAAACTAGAAACTCAATGGTTCTAGGAAAACTTCTCATTATGGATAGTTCCAGAAAGATGTATTCAAAATTAAAATGACTTCTCTTAGAAACTGTAACCTTTATTTGCTAATCCAATTGTAAGCTAACCCCTTTTACCCCCATCCCCACTTCACAGGGTACACCAACCTGAACAGATTTTGTGCCACAATTTCATTCAAAGGACTTGTCATTCACTTTATGACTGTACTGGATAATGTAGATGTAAGCAAGTTTGGGATTTTAAAGTGTGGGTCCCTGTATTAGAAAAGCATAGTTTACAGTATATTTAAAAATTGCATTCAGTAATATTGTCTTTTGAAACAATATCTTCAAATTGCAAACACATCTATTTTCACAAAACAATTTGGTCAGGAAATTTTATTTTAACATTCTAAAGCAGTAATGCTTTAGATGTTATTATTTAAGTGCCCCAGACAGGATTAACAAAATTAAATGTTTCTAAATTACAAATTTAGCTCCTGTAGGAGTCTCAGAAAAGTAACAGAAGAAAACAATCCCCCCTCCCAAAAGAAAGACACACACATTTTGAAGAAACCCCAATGTTTCATGCAGTGGTAGGCAAGATGTAAAAAGCCATCCAAAATTCACACATTTCTACACCAATCATCATCAGAAAAAAGTACTCTGAAGTCAATCTGTACATCCAAATGCATTTGGGAATCTACACCTACGTTACATTATTTAATGTTATATACATTTATTACCCACCCCCTTGTTTTTAATAATTTCTTATGTAAAACCTTCATTCAAACCCAAAAAAGATGTAAGACTAACTTGGGGGTGGAGAGGAGAAAAGATAATCACTTTAGACATTCAGTTAAAATGAAGTTTATCTAAATCTCAAAATGTTTAATAAAAACAAATATCTTCTCCATTTAACACTTTGCTTTCTAACTGTACAGTAAATTGCATTGTAGAGAGTACACCTCTATCATCAGACTGTATCTTCTTTGGATGGAATTAAGATGTAACAGGAGAGTTTAAAGATAAATAAATGGGAAGTTGGTCCAACTAAGATGACAGCAGATATATTACATGCAGGATTTAATATTTTTACTTCTCTTAAAAAAAAAAAAAAAAAAAGGATGCAGTTGAATTGAAAAAAAAAAAAAAAGGTCAAAAAAGAACCCAGATTCAATATATAAAAATGTCCCACAATAGGCTGATGATAGCAGTAAAAATAAGAGAAAAAAGTAATCTTTCTGGAACATCATTTTTCAATAACGTAGAAACACTAAGTGCCAGGAAGATTTCTATTCATGTAATTTTAGCATCCAAGTTTTCCTCTATTTATTTTATTGGAACAAATGCTTTCAATAAACTTTGTCCTCTTCACTGAAGAGAGCTGGTCTATTTCATCTTTAATGAGCTAGTTTTTGGGAAGATTAGCCATGTACTGTAGTAATGCCTACTGCATAAAATCCAAGCATTTGCTGTGAACAGTTGGAGAAAGCAGTCACTAAGAACCTAGGATCAATGGAAATAGATGTTACTTTAAGCCATCCATTAAAGACAGACCCACAAGTACCCAGTGTTAAAGCCCAAATCTCTTCTTGCACTTTTTTTGTTGTGCAAGTTCCACCCCTACGAAAGAGAAATTGATCCAAAGTTCCAGGTTTTCTTGGGTCTTTAGTCAATTTTCACATTAGTATAGATTTTTCGGACAAAGGCACTTGTTCCCATGTAACCAATTGCTCCTGTAAAGATAAAATAAGATATTTTGAAACAAATACAGAGCAGTATCTATCATTTATAAACACTAAATGCTGTCGGCTCTGGAAAGTTATTCCTTTTTCAGGATAATATCTTTGTTAGTATTCTCTCTGAATTTATTAAAATTATATCATTTGTTTTGCAAATCACCTTATACTATCATACACCAAGTCTGACCTGATGTAATACATTTAGAATTATCAATTATTATATATATATATAATCAGTAATGATATGAATTAAAATACATCTCTTATAAAGCAAGAATAATTTGATGACAAAAATCTGTTAAATGAAAAAATGTCTTTTTTTCTAACTTGAGCATATATCCTAAGTCATTAAACCAACATTAACATGTTCTCCGAACTATATGAAACCATATGGATAAGTAAGAAAGAAGTGACTAGGAATTCTCTCAGGAAAGGACTAAGGACCATGGCCCAATGACACTGAAAGTCTAGAGAAAAGGCATTTTCTGAGGGGTTCTTTTTTATGTCTAAATTGCAGAAGCTGTGTGGGGGATAGAACAGAAGACATATTTGAGGAAATGGACAAGAGAGACAAGTAAGCAGCTTAGAAGTTTTGAAATGTTGTTTTTGAATTATTAGCCTCAAATGGGGCTCAAAACACCGGAAAGCCGAGCTATTTGTCTGTTTTATTAAATTAAGTATCTACCTCCTATGTTGGAGTGCTTGGCACATGATAAGGTACTCAATCAATATTTGTTGAATGGATAACTGAAACGCATAGTTCTTTATTATAAATACTAAGGCATCTTTATCTTTAGTACAAAACGGACGGCCATTCAAGTCATAGAGAAGATTCTCCATTGGATTTAGGAATTTACCATTTAGTCCAACGTTATCGTAAGTTTAAAAGTAAATCTTCCATGAGTTAACACCCATACACTAACTGGTCACCTTTGAACTTTTATTCACTCAAATAGTGTGTGCAAGAAATGAAATGTCTATTCTGCCTTTCCTATATATGAACTGTACTTCAAGGTAACCAAATGGTTGAGGAATGGAAGTTTCTCCTTATAGAAGTATCCCAGCTAATACATATAAAAGGTACGACAAAATTAGAATATTATAACCACTAATGGGTTACTTAAGCTGGGTGATGGTTTTCAATGGGTGCTAAGCTCACAAAGAGAGACAACCAGATATTAAGTGCTCCTGATAAAAGTTTACAAACTATCAGGGAAATATTCTTGGATAAGTATTATTGAGTATGATCAAGGCTACTGATCTAACTACCAACTTTACAGGAAATACGGGGGGAAGCACATGGAGAAACATTAAATGACACCCGAGGGATATAGTCAGTACAATCCAGAGTGTGGAAAACTCTACAGGAATTCAAACAAACACCCAAGTTTCTTAAATTGCAAGGGAAGAGAGAACATCATAGATTTAGAAAGCCTTAAGAGACATTTTAACGAAGCAATACATGAACTTTAACTAGATCCTGATAAGAACAAACTGTATTAAAAGAGAATGGGGACAGGTCAGGTAAATTTGAATATTAATGGAATATTTAAGCATATTAAGGAATTATATTTATATATGCATATATGAAGTATATATTTTAAAATATTTTAGTTACATAAAATATAGATCTTTAGATATTATATCAATATAGTTATATAATAATTACAATGTATATTATGGAAATATTATAAAACATACATTTTTATAGAGAAAGAAATATTTATAGTTGACATGAGGTTCGAGATTCACGTCAGAATAAAAGGTGGGTAAGATAGGCATATAAATAAGAGAAGATTGGCCATGAGATGAAAATTATTGATGTTAGGTGTGTTAGGTACATGGGGACTCACTGTATGTATGTTATTGTTCTTCTTTTTGTATAATTTGAAAATTTCCCACAATTAAATATTAAAAATTTTGAAAACCCGCCAAACCAACAAAGCAAACCTATTTCCAATTTCTTTCACAATGAAGACATTTATTTTATAATACAAATTAATTATATTACACTTTAAAATACTGATAATTCACTTCAAAATAGTTATCACATAAGCCCTTACTAGGTAAGAAAAAATTCTTCACATTTTGTAAAACTGAATCTGAATTCTTAAAACATAAAAATATCTATAAAATGTTAACTAGAATCAAAAAATTAACTGGCATAGTAGAATACTAGTCCGATAACCATATCCAATTTTCCAGATTTATGAAACATCATTCCCCTTTGAGCAGAGATATGCTTAAAATCAAAACAGTATCAACCTAGAGAATCATTTTTCTTAATCTTATGAGTACTTCAAGAACAACCTTATAAAAATATGACTTTATAAAAAGAGAACAAAATATGCCCCCCAGAAAAGTAAATATGTGGGAATAGAAATACACTTTTAAACTTAATTTCCTTAAAACTAAAACTATGCTCAAAATATAAAGACTATACCAATCTATTCCCCACCTTAACACAGTCATTTCTTTTTTCTACATTTAAAAAAAATCAACAAATATTTTTCTTCCAATCACTGATACATAACCTGATAGATATGTATAATTTTGTATTATAGTAACATTTTACTTTGTTACCGTCTGAACTCTTCCCCCTCTGCCCAAAAAACAGATTAGCACTGAAGGTATATAAACCTGTTCAAGAATAAATACTGGGACACTGCCAAAATGCAGAGAAATGTCAATGTGCCAAGACTTTCAGGGAGCAAAATAAAATTTCAACAGGAAAAGCACTGAAAATTTTAGCGAAATCCATTCCATTTTATTTATAAATATCAAGATATTACCCCCCTAGATATTCCTAAGATCACATATAAAGTTAAGGAAAAAAAATTTAACCTTCTGCATATTTCTGTGATTCTATACCTCACTGAATGGTGGTGACAATCAAGAAAGATATCAAGAGTAGAGTTCAGTGAGCAATATTCTGAAGGAAGGATGGCCAATAATACTAAAGAAATCTTGTGAATGCCTAGAGATACACAGGGATGTTCCCACATGACACAAATCTAGTTTTAACCTTCAGTTCCTATTCATCTGTCCCTTAAAGTTGGTCAACTAATTATTACAGAGAAAGGTTATCACAATAGCTATAAATAAAACATGTGGCTATAATATAGAGAACTGTCTTTCCTTATAGCTTGTGAAATGAGTTTTACTACTTTACAGTAGACGTCATTTGTGTGTGCACACATGATCACACACACAGTATAGATGAACAAAACAAGTTCTTTTCTTTAATTGACATATAATATTATGCTGGTTTCAAGTGTGCA
This sequence comes from Pteropus medius, assembly GCF_902729225.1. Lineage (NCBI taxonomy): Eukaryota > Metazoa > Chordata > Mammalia > Chiroptera > Pteropodidae > Pteropus > Pteropus medius. Next base: position 23,390,834 of record NW_024344378.1, on the reverse strand, counting down.
ACATAATGGATATATATAACATATAAATGAATAAATATATGTAAGTGAATAATTAAATAAATATATACATCAATGATTATCACGATAAGTCTAGTTAACATCCACCACCAGAGCCATAAATTTATTTTTCTTATGAGAACTTTTAAAATCTAATCTCTTAACAACTTTCAAATACATAATACAGTATTATTAACTATAGTCACCATGCTGCACATTACATCCCCAAAACTTATTCATCTTATAACTGGAAGTTTGTATTTCTGACCACCTTCACCCATTGCACCCAAAGTCCTTCCTCTTACTTCTGACAACCATCAATTTGTAGAAGAGATTCTACTGATGGAGGAAAAAAGCAATCCTTGTACCCCAAAGGGGTCCCCAAATGTCATACTAGGACCTAGCTTTTAATGAGATTATCGTATCTCCCTTATTCCACTGCCTACTCTATAGCTAAAGGTGGAACTATCAGAAAAAAAAAAGTCAACCAAACTCTTGAGGTTATTTTGGTGTTCCTAATCAAACAACAGAATGTAATTTCTTAATTTCTTATTACTGTATTTTCCTGATTCTGAAACACTCAAAAATTTACTCATGATATTCCAAGAATTTCAGAACTTACCACACATTATCCCCAAGGCTGTGCTAAATACTGCCATATATCCAAAGTAAAATGATGTTTGAAATAAGCCATACATCCTGAAATAGAACAAAATGACCATATGTAGTATATCCATTTTTATTTTCAAAGTAAGACCTTAAATTCTAGTATTTAAATGACAAATTTAGTTTCCTAAATACAAAATGAGAAAATGTCTCCACTTACTTTGTTTTGAAAAAATAGTAGTAAAAGGAATACATGTAAACATATATTGCAGTTGATGCAGCAGAGAGAAAACTTGTCCATTGCCTGGGGGGGAAAAAAGATAAATTTTGAATGAGTGGCACTGATATATGGATTTTAAAAAGCAAAGAATTTTATTTAAAAAATCCTTTAAAATTCTATATATTTAAAAACAAATGCATGTACATGGCATTTAAATATATCGACAAGGAGAGAGCCTACGAACTAGAAGGAAAGATCCTGAATTTTGTCAGATTCCCTATTACGAGTGACTTTAAATAAACCATTTCCTTTTTCAGACCTGTATATCCTTATGTTGAAAATGAAGCAATTCTTCCTCATAAAGCTCTTTCCGCATTAAGCACTTTGTAAAAATATTTCTAACAGAGTGATCCCTCATCAATACAAAAAAAAAATTGACTGATACTATTCTTCATCATTCTTATCACTGAAAATCTTCATCTTTATTGTCGTTTTTATAACTGAAAAAATACCTAAATTAAGTAGCAACGTTTTTATATAGATCTTTTACTCTACTTGACACTTCAAATGGAATCTTATTTTTAAATATTATGGTCTCCAGAGGTTCTTCCCATACTTACCACCTATAATCCTCTGCATTTAGTAGAAAGTATGTGCACACAATGGTCACACAGACGGTCACAATGCACAGGATGACCAGCACCAGCATCATGAAGCCATAGACATAATAGATCTTATATGCCCAGAAAGATGTGAAGATGAAATACCTAAATAAAATGCAATGAAGACATAGTTTTCTAGTCTTTATCTTTAAGCTCACCCTGTTCTTGCCAAGTCTCACTCACATCTTAGTACTCACTTAAATGTCAATATTTTTCTTTTGAGTAACTTCCTCTTACCTTTTTTCATCTATTAAACTCTCTAAAATTCTCTCAAAAAAATATTTTCTTAGATAATCTTTCAAAAACAGACTCTTTAGTAGGGCATTTATGTCTAAGCAACCTGATGAATTAGAAGGCTAAAGGAGTAAAATATGGAAAACAACAAATGAAAATAGTTAAAACTTCATATTTGTAAAAAAAAAGTCAATTCCCTCATTCCTTCATTTTTTTCTAGATACGACACTATTCCATCAATGTTACAGTTTATAAAATATCCTATTAAATTAAAAAATAGTTTTGATAGAGGTCCTCATTCAACTTGAAAGGGTGTTCTAACCTTTTTTCTTTTTCCTGATCTCTTCCTGTTCTCTTATTCGTCATTCATTCTTTCAAGATACTAACAGGGCCCCTACCACACACATCGGGGAAGCAGTAAGAATAGACCTGTGAAGATGACAAAGACTCTACCCTCATGGAGATTACTGTTTAGCAGAGAACACTGGTAAACGGGCAATCATGATGCCCTGGGACATGTGCTCTACCAATGCACCTGAGAGGCACCTTACTGGTTTGGCTGTGGGGGGGTGGGGTGTGACTGAGAAGAATTAGATAAGGCATATGTGGGCTCTGGGGTGGGGTAAACTAGAAGAATGTTCCAGGCACAGAAATAGGAAAGGCCAAGGCTCATAATAAAGGAATTCACTGTATTTTGAAAAACTCAAAGGTCGGTATGTCTAGAACTTCAAATGAAAGGGTGAGAGCTAAGGGATGAGGTTGAAGAAGTGAACAGGGCCAGAATCTATATTACAAAGGCCCTTAATAGCCATGTTATGGAGTTTGGATCTTACCTCAAAACAAGAAGTCTTTAGCAAAGAAGTGACATATTCAGACTGATACCTTAAATGGATCACTGTGGCTACCAAAGGGAGAATAGGCATGAGGGAAGTCAAAACAGGAGAAGTTAAAGATATAGCAGAAAAGCTATCTAATGGAACAAAGTACTTGAGAAAGCAGAAAGAGATGTGACCTAGAAGATACTCAAGATAGGAGTAGAAGGGAAAAAATACTTGGAAGTCAAATCAGGGTGAAGACACAAAGCAGTATCAGACTAGAAGTACAGAAGAAGTTCCTGAACTGGCTTTATTAAACCAGGAGCTAGAGTGACACACAGTCGATCCCTCTCCAAGGTACTGACTAATGCACATAGCTTATTACTGGTAGGGTAACCACCAGGAGTTGGCCCAAATCTATGGCAGTTGTACTCATTAGTGTAGCAAGACGATTTAATTAAATGTCACATAAACCAATAAACATAAAAGCAAAAAGGAGGTGTGATTTCTGAAACTTACTTTGAATTCTTTAGAAAAATTCGGTAAGGTGAGTTGCTAAAAAATTATAATATTAGGTGTGGATGAGATGACTATAAAAGACTGGGGGACAAATGTACAAATCTAGAATTCTGCACTTAGAATGCTTCAGCAGGTCTTTATGTTCTTTTTCTACTTTAAAAAGGCTGGAAAACACAGATGATGTATTACGAATGGCAAAGGAAAAATGGCAGAAACATCAACTGGATACAAATCAAAGACCTTGGCTTTATATTTAAAAAAAAAAAATCAATAAAGGATGTACATTTAGTTGTTATAAATTAAAATAAAATTTATGTATTCTCTTTTTCTATAATTTCCTTACATGAGGCAACTTTTTCAATTAACTCAATTATCAGGTTCGATCATGTCTGTTAAGGAGGTGTCCACTGCACAGGAGAGAATCAGCAGTAGGGTAGCTAAAAGGAAATATGTAAGAGAATTTTGAGCAGTTACAATGACTGGCATTTTATGGGCCGGGGCCAGAGGTATGACTGCAGTTCTTGAGAAAGTCCCACACAAAGAACTGCCTTGCCTAAAATGCCAGAGCATTCCCATCAACGAACACTAGAAAAAAGGCTGAGAGAAGAAAGGCTTACATTTTGCAGGGGTAACCAAGGATGCAGATATGAAGCATGGTAATTGGGCACAAGGTGGCATATCTCCCATCCCTAAACACATGCACATTTCCTAGCATTTCCTAGGAGACTAGGAATGACTATGCATCCAGAACAGTTTACCTAGTTCCTTGGACCCTCAAAAATATTTTAAAAATACAATAAAAACCAGTAATTCCTAACATCATGCACGTGATCAAAGGTTGGCCTAGTATGCATGCTTTAATTTCTAAGATTTCCTGTTAGGTAAGAGAGGTCTAGAACATAATACAAAAAAGCATAAACTTCACCTGAATATTTGAGAACAGAGCAAAAACTACTATTAGATAGGTACACAGATCCCTTTCTGAAAGCCATAAAACTAAGACTAATTCTGTTACTTTCCCACCATATCCTAAATTCTAAATTCTCTAAGTACAATTAAATCCTTTAACACATAAAGGTATTGCCAAAACTTACATTTCAATAAAGATTGAGCCAAAAGGTAAAATTCCTCCCAAGCAAACAATAACTGCAGGCTCCATGAACCTGAAAAATATTAAAATTAACGGTAAACTTCTAGCATGATTTTGTTACATTATGTAAATCTTGATAATAGAAAGCAGATGCTTGACACTTTAAAACAATCTGAAGGATAGAAACAAATCGGTTAAAAGAAAAATTAAAATCCAAAGAAGCACAACACACAGGTGGGACTTAAAATTAGTCCTAGAATATGGTCAAAATTCTTTCTAGCATTAAAGGCCAAGATAAGAATTTAAGGAACACAAATTCTTGTCAATGGCAAATCTCAAAGAAGACTCTTAAGTGTTTCCTCCTTTCTACAACTCTTAATAACTTCTAAGAACTTAACAGGCATTTACATACAGAAAGCCATAGGGAAAGAAAATAAATCTTAAGACCCTTATCTTAAGGGAAATAATGTTTCCCAAACTATGGCCTTCCCATTTCTTTGCTCAATCTTTCATTAGTTCAGTAATTCCTTTTCTTATGAATTATACATTAAGGTATTATGAGTTCTGAGTTATAATGGAGCAAAAAAATTAAAAAACAATAAAATTAAAACTTCATTCATTCGCTCAACAAACATTTACTACTTGCAATTGGTAATTCTCTACCTGGAATACCTTCTTTTGTCTCTTACTTCTCCTGTAAGCATCAGTTCAAGTGTTCTCCTGGTAAAGTTTTTCTGTTAAGTCTCTCAGAAGAGGTGGATCCTACCCAGTTTTCCACTGCCCTTTGAACCTAACTCAACCACAGCACTCACCACACTATTCTGTAACTGTCTAATTACATACATATCACACTTCACTGGATTATAAACCCTGGAAGGCAGAAGCTATTCATCTAGGTATTCCCAGTGCCCAGCACAGTGCCTAGCACCTAAAAGGTACTGAATCAATCTCTTTTGAATGAACTAAAAAACCAAAAAGAAAATCAAGATTTTAGATCGGGGGGGGGGGGGGGGGGGGGGGACTTAAATAGCATTCTTTCCTCATTTTACAGAAGTTCAGACCCAAAGAGGTTAAAAACGATCTGTCCAACATGACACAGTCAGTGAGAGCTAGATCTAAAATTCAGATTTTGGTTCCCATGTGACTGTATAAATAAAATGAAGATACACATAAGCTATCCTACACCTAACTGTAACCCATGGTTGGCAAGGTCATCTGTTGTTCTTTCTTCTTCTTCTCTAGCCCTAGCCATGTAGAGGAACTTTTATAATTTCTGACTATATGCTTTTCTTTTAAACTTATCATCCCTAGCAATGTGTGAACATCAGAATATCAATGGGCCTTAACAATCAAATTTGAAAAAGATAACTGAGTTCAAAAAATAGACTAGGAATTTCTTATTAGACCAGTCTAAACACGGACAATCTCTCAGACTAGAACAAATCACTCTTCTTTAAAATATACAGGCTATTTTATTTTCAACCTCCATTTCTATAAATTTCTACCTACCTCCAAGCCTACAAAAGACTGTTTGCATTAAGTACCTGAACATAAGTTATATTTATAACGTGATAAAATATCTACAAACAGGCTTTTCAGTATACATCTCTTATTATGAATACATAGTCTACTGTACAGCTTATTCTTATGATGATATGTAGTAAGTGTACAGTAAGACTTATTTTTGTCTGCTAGTAAGAATTAGAAAAACAAAGAATGCAGAATAGCATAAGTCAATTTAATAAATATTAAATATATTATTAAATATTCAATTTACTAATTTTACAAGGCAAAATATATAGAGTTTGCATTTTGTTCAAATTTAAATTACAAGAATCAGAAACATAAACATCAGAAACATAAACGTCATCTCATTTTATAACCAAAATTTAAAAAAATAAAAATCATCTCAAATTTAAAATCCATCAAGAATCATTATTTCAAAGCTGACTGATCAAATAAACTGTAAACTATGTTTACAATATTGCAACAGAAGAATCTCTTCATCTGTTAAACAGAAATATTTGTCATCCTTTGTCAGGATTAATCTTGAATTATAGGAAGTCCTCAAGAACACACTTGTGCATAAAATATGAACAAATTTATGAGTTCTAGACTATGCCGGAAGTGAAGATAATGTAAATCAGTAAATTACAACTGGTCTCAATCCTAATTCATCTCTCAATTGGTATGATATATTTGGCTATATATGTGTGTCACTGTTGTTTAGAATAAAATATCTGGAAAGAAAAATAAAATTATAAATGAAGGGTTGGCAAATATTTTCTGTAAAGGTTCAATAGTAAATATTTCAGGTTTTACGAGTGATATAGTCTCTGATATAACTACTCAACTCTGATGCTGCATTGTAAAAGGAGTCATAGACAATATGCAAACAAACAGGCAGAGCTATGTTCTAACAAAACTTTATTTTTACAAAAACAACAGCAGAAACTGACCTATAGGCTGCATTATAAAACTGTTGCTGCTCTAGTTCTCACCCACCTCTACACACTAGGATACTTATCAAAGCATTCGACTTATCTGTCAGTGACACCAATACTCAGAAAGTGAAATTAGGATATATATTTATTATTATTTCTAACTATATAGGTTGAAAGAAAAAGGACAAATTCTTAAGTTCAAACTTAAGGTAGTCATTCTTATAAATACATGCCAATTCTAAAAGTTAAATATAAATAAAGAGCCTTAAGAACTATATATTGTGAAAAACAATCACATAAGATTTAGCATTCTCTTTACCATTTTTTCTCCGGTATGGGACGAGGCACAGCATTGACACGACAAGGAAAGTTGGGTTGACCTGACAGATTTCGGCCAAGTATTGTACCAACAAGATTTAGAGGAAGAATAACAAAAAAACAGATGCAACAAACGGCCACCTGCAAATTAAATTAAAATGTATATGATTACTCAGAACAATAACATTAATAAAAATAAATAAAAGAGACATTTAAAAATTTAAACACAATTTGATCATAAAAGAAAATGTTTAAGTTCTATATGGATTAAGTGTGCAAGATATACACTAATGAAAATAGAAAAAGAATGTGCTTTACAATATTAGAATTGAACTAAATACAAGATGAAGTGTTTCCTATCTACTTTATTCCTCATTTTTCCTATTCTTCCATACTGTCTTTGCTACAGTCCTTTTTTCTTTTCTTTCACTTTCAGCTGCCATGCTTTTAACATATCCTTTATATTTCCTCATTATAACCAACTTATTTACTTGGCTATACTTTATTGAGTTCCTAAAATGCACAAGGAGCTTTACATATGTTATTTCACAATTTTACAGATGAAGAAAATGAGACTTATGGAGGCTAAGTAATTTCCCATGATCACACAGCTAAGCAGGTAGCCAAACTAAAATTTCAATTCAGATCTGCCTGTCTCAAAGACCATGCTTATTTTTATTCCACACTGCCTTAAGATCCTAACAATAGAAGCATAGCTCTATTTATTATATATATGTCATTACTAAAATAATATGAATATTTTTGTCTATTAGTAATTAATTCAAAGTCTAAAGTTATAGAAAGACCACGTCAAGATTCTAGAATCAATGTTGTCGGTTAGGAAAATATTTATCTATTTTTCTTTACATAAATCTGAGTACACAAGGACACACACTCAAGCTCTTTTCCAGTCAGCATCTGGTTAGGATCACTTCCCTCTGACTTCTATAAAATGAAGTAGGACTGAACCATCTCTAAGATCTCTTTCAGTTATACATTTTGGGGTTCTAACACACAGTAAGTAAATGTAAGAGAAAAGCTAAATGAAAATTGTGAAGAAACTGAGAGAAATGAAAACGTGTTGGTAGAAATCCACAATTACATGAGAATGAAAGAATTCATTTTGAAGCAACATTAGTGAAAACTCTACATCTTCTTTATATCCATGTTTGCATGTGTTTAAACAAGCCAAAGGGGTATCATCATCTTCCTTTCAGATAAAATTGGTATAAAGAAGAACTGGAGAGAAGCTGAATGGAACATTCATATGTGGAATGACATGGTCTAGTCGACTGGCTTTCAAACTGTACTCCAGAACCCTCAGGCCCTGCTGAAGACCTTCAGGAATTCCATAAGCATTTGATTTGAATACCCTTTTGAAAATAGTTTCTTTTTGAAAATATGGAGATACCATAGCCAGGTTACTCATTTTCATGCAAACCTCAGAATAAAGTTTCTCCTGCTATTTTGTGAATATATTTGGATTGCTTGTAAATGTGTCATTGATTAGAAAGGTTTCTAATGCTACACTGGTCTTTTGTTCTCCATCCCCTCTTCCCAACCCAATTGAAGCCTACACATATTAGCTAACTAAAAGCTGTACAAGCAAACGCACTACAGCACAAGTGTGTCACAGCAATTAAATGGTAGGTGAAATGAGGGCATATCTTGTTTTATGAGCTCATTCAAAGCATAAGAACAGTCAATAAAGGAACCTATAAACAGTTCATCAAGCCATTATCAACTGTTTAGCATTTATTTTTTTCCTCTTTTCTTGTCTGACTTTTTTATACATGATAAAAAATGTGAGCAGTTTGTTAGAAACTGTTAGTGATTAAAATGTGAAACCAATTTCATACTCCTTTATGTTCAAGTTCTGGATGAGTTTACTTGAAGAATACTCTGAGACTGCATGGCAAGCTGTTTTAAATAAAAAGGTCACATGGAACTAAATCATCTGTGAAGTCAGGAATTTTCTTAATACTGATATTCAACCAAATAAATTGGTTACTGAAGAAGATAGTATTGAAATGTTACTCACACCCTTTGTATTATAGCTATATTCACAGCATTTTATTGCTCTCATAAATTTAGAATATTAAAATATTGAACTTGCAAAATTTATACTAATAGAATCATGCTTATACTTGTTCTCTATATTCTGCTTCCACATTAAGGTTTCATTTTAAAATTAAATTTAGCAGCTGAGAATTAAAAAACTGTAAGTCTAAAACACTGGTGAAAATCCTGGAACTCAAACCAAAACAGGGCCCTCCCCTATCCTCCTAGTCACTGCTCTGGACCAATGGAGAGTGAAAAGAGGCAGTGGGAAGAAGAAAGACTTACTCCAGGTGAGGGCCTCCTATATCTATAGTAAGAACCAATTAGAAACAAGTACAGCCTATCAATACTTAACACCCAACAGAGGTACCAACTGGTTAACTCTTCTTAATTTCAGTTACAAACCAAGAATGTGGCTATTTACTTATTCGATCTTTGCTTCCTGACTGGCTTTTTGGGAAATCTGTAGTGTGAATAAGGTGGGAAGGTGGAATACAACCTAAATGAGCTATTTTAGAATGCTGAAGGATATAAATTTTATTTAGGGCGATAGACAGTAATTGCTTATAGGTAAGGTGATTCTCAGGAAATATATCGTCTTGTCAGCCATTATGCTTACACATTTCTTTGACACCTGCTCATCGTAGACAATTTTATTATTCTTTTCTAGCTCATAGATTATATGACTTTATTATCTATATAAAAATGATTTAGCTTCTATTTAAGCATTTTGACAACAGCACATAATAACCACAGCATTGCCAACTCAAACATAAATACGTGTAAGAAGCCTATCTACTTTGTCAGATATTTTCAATATGAATAATAAATAACTCTCATTCTGTTTCTTGGGCCACTTCATTACTATAATAAAAGAAACACTGGATTTGAAGTTAAAATTTATTCTATGTTTTTATTTCTTTGGATAACTACCCAGAAGTAGAATTGCTGGATCATATGGTACTTCTATTTTTAATTTCTTGAGAAACCTCAACACTGTTTTCCATAGTGACTGAAGCTAGCTTTATCCTGATCCCAAAAACAGGAAAAAAAGATATTATAAAAAAACTATAGACCACTGTCTCTCATAAATATAGGTGCAAAAACAACAACGAATTTAAGTAGATGAAATCCAGCAATACATAAAATGGCTAATATATCATAACAAACTGACGTTTATCAAAGGAATTAGGTTAAGATTCAAAAATCGATCAATGCAATTCACCACATTATCAGACTAAAATAATAGATCATCTCAAATGATGCAGAACAATCCCTTGCAAGATCTAACCTTGATTCACAATAATAATAATAAAAAAAAACTCTCAGCAAACTATAATTAGAAAGAAACTTCATCAATTTGATGAAGGGCATACATGAAAACACTACAGCTAACATTTTACTTAAGGACACAAGGCTGAATGCTTTCCCCCAAGACTGGGAATAAGTCAAGGATGTATGCTCTCATCGATTCTACTCAGCACTGTATGGAGGTTCCAGTCAGTGCAGTAAGGCAGAAAAAATAAAAGGCATACAGATTAGAAAGGCAGAAGTAAAAGTGTTTTTAAGTCAGATGACGTGATAATTTACGTAAAAAAGGTTTTTAGGAAAATACAAAAAAGAAATTAGAATAAGTGAGTTTAGCAAAGGTGCAGGATGAAAAACCAATATACAAAAATCTATTGTTTTTCTGTACACTAGCAACAATCAAAACTTGAAATTTAAAAAATACCACTTGTGAAAAGCATAAAAATATGAAATACTTAGAAGTCAACAAAAGAAGTATAAAAACTAAGCAGTAAAAACTATAAAACACTACAGAGAAGTTGTGTTCATTAATCAAAAACCTCGATATTATTAAAATGTCAATTCTTCCCAAAGTGATTTATAGATCTAATGAAATCCTGATCAAAATCCCAGCAGGCTTTTTGTAGAAACTGACAAGCTGATTAATTGTTTCCAAGACTTACAATCATAAAGCTACAGTAATCAAAACAGTGTGGTATTGGCATAAAAACAAGACAAAACAAACAGAACAGAAAATGCAGAAACAGATTCACACATATGTGGTCAATGATCAACAAAAATGCAAAAGTATTTCAGTAGGGAAAAGATAATCTTTTCAATAAATGGTATACGTAACAAATGGTGTGTAACAATAGCGACAAGCAAAACAAAACAAAACCCCCTGACCCTTAACTCATACAATATACAAAATTAACCGAAAATGGACCACGGACCTATATTTAACAGCTAAAACTATAAAATTTCTAGAAGAAAACATACAAGGAAAGCTTACTCATTTTTGGTTTGGCAAAAGATTTCTTAAATAAGAGAGAAAAGTACAAACTATAAAAAAAAATCGATAAATCAGACCTCAAAATTAAAAACTTGTTCTTCAAAAGACGGTCTTAAGAGAATGAAAAGCCAAGAACACAAAATGGGAGAATATACTTGAAAAATATGTACATGACAAAGAACCTGCATCTACAGTATATGAAAACTCTTACCACTCAACATGACAACCTATTAAAATATTGGCAAAAGATCTGAACATTCATTAAAGAATATATATGGATGGTAAATAAGCATACAAAAAAAAATTATCAATGGGATTAGTCATTAAGGAAAAGCAAATTAAACTCACAATGAGATACCACTACATATCCACTAGAATGGCTAAAATTAAAAAGACTGACTATTAGCAAGTGCTAGAGATGATGTGGAGTAACTGGAACTCTTAGAAAGTGCTAGCAGGAATGTAAAATGGCAAATCCACTTTAGAGAAATGAAACATGTCCACACAAAGACCTGTACATGAATAGTCATAGCAGGTTGATTTATAAGAGCCAAAAACTAGAAACAACCCATATGTGCATTACTGGGTAAATGGATAAACAAATTGTGGTATATCCATGCAATAGAACACTACTGAGTGATACAAAAGAACGAACTATTAATATATGCAACAGCAATAAATCTTAAAATAATTTTCTGAGTGAAAGAAAGAATATACTGTGTATGATTCTACTTATATGAAATTCTAGGTAATGCAAACTAATCTATGATGACAGAGCAGATTGGTAGTTATGAGAATGAAGGAGGAAAGAAAGGAAGAGAGAAGGCATGAATTCATTGTAAAAGTACAGGACAAAACTTCTAGACTTGATAAATACCTTCGATTGTGGTGATGATTTCCCAAATATATACATATATCAAAACTCATCAAACCGTACAATTTAAATATTTATAATTTACATGTTAATTATGCCTCAATATATACGGACAAAACGTACCAAAAAAAGGCATAAAACGTTTCTTCAGAGCTATCCGACACCCTCAGAATAAAGCTAGAATCCCTTTTAACTGAAGGAAAGAAAAAAAGACAAAAACCCATCACCACCACCACCAGTACAACAAAGAAAATGTGATTCTGAGTCAGTTACTACTTAAGAGTCCTGGTTTTTTGCTCTGTAAAACAGAGATGACGCATACCACTAGCTCTATCTCTTTGGGTTCTGAAAACCACATAAGGATTTCCAGAGGAAAGTGCTTTGTAAACTATAAAGTGCTATGCAAATGTATCTGCCCTTACTAAAATTCATCTTGTTAGATTTGGCACATCATTTCAGTCATCTGAGATTGTTTTAGATGCTGTCTTCATCATTTCATATTACTTGTTTCCTCCCTGGTCTCAATCCTTTTTCAATTTAATCATCAGATCACTGTGCCTTTATACAAAGTCATTAACAATTATTTAAACAGGTCAAAGTCAAGAATATCTGTCCCATTCTACTAAAAGATAATATGTAACATATTATGGGTAATGTCATCCCAATACTTTAATTCTATAATTATTTAGTTACATGTCTACCTGACTGTACTACTCCACCTACATTTCTCCATCTGCTCCAACAATATATAATACTTTATCTACACTGTTTTGTTCTTCCAGCCTACTAAACCCTACCAAAAAAGGGAAATTAAGTTATTCTAGCATTTTTGCTTTAATGAATCCAAAATGTCCCATTTATTAATTTCTGTGACTTAAAAAGTAAAATTTAAAAATTCAATCTAAAATCTTACATCTCATCAACATCCAGTTTACATTTTGTAAGGCAGAATCTACTTTTTTCCTTTTCTTCTGGAAAAGAAAATTTGCCTATGTCCAGTTTCACAACACTTCTGCTCTCTCACACAGTTGTTTAAACACTACTTATCAGCATGATCTCTCAGTATTTCTAAAAGATCATTTATATGAGCAACAAAACTTTCAGCTTAGGTGGGTGGGTTATTCCTGTATACTCTATTCCCTTAACTGCCTTGGACTTCACTTCCCTCTTATCGGGGATTATTTTCTCTTATCTCTTCTTGTTTGAAGGTTATTTTATTTGATGAAAAATAAAAGGAGGAAGAATGCGATAGAGCCATTCTTCTTTTATTCTGTTATATCGTTGATGTAATGAGCCTTTGGTCTGGCTATAAAAGTATCTTTACAAAATACTTTTGTTTCCCTTAGCATTTGTTAACATTTCAGGTTAGGTAATGGAATTTTTCTAACACTATTTTTATAGATCTTCATTATTCTTTTACACATAGATATAGCATACTGTTCCCACCACTCCTAAAAGATCACAAAATAGTATGTATCCACTAATCTTGGTCTCCATTTTTTCCTCACTGTGGTAATTTCTGATTACATATCATGAATTTCATTTTTGAGGCCCTCCAATTCTCAAGCCATTTTCTTAGTTATGGCCCAAAACTCGGTCATGAGAGACCATTTCCTTAAAAAAAAATCTGATTTCATAAAACCCAGGGCGTATTTCTGATGATGTTCAAGATTCCTCTCTCAAACTAAAAGCGAACCTAAAGATAACAAATACAACACGGCTCGCCCATGGCCATTACCCCTGTTACTTCTCCATGAACTGTTCTACCCACTGAGACACAAAACCATAGTGTAAGTAAAGGATCTATCAGTGCACTGCATGCTGAACTGAATGATATTTAGAGTAGAAAGGTTATTTGTTCTTATGCTACCTTGCCTCTGTGAGTTTTAAAACTCTGCAACATAGTTCATTGTCCCTTGAAAGCCTACGATAACACCAAACTTAGGATCCAAGATTTACAGCCCACAAATGACTTCGGTGCCTAAAACGTTTTTTCAGAACACCTTGGCAAACCCTTCCTCATTCCCAAGAAATATCACAGAATCAAAAATTCTGAGTATAATACCTAAATCATTCTTAAACAAATTCCCCTCACCCCAGAAAAAGATTCTACCTTCCCAGAATCAATCTAATTTCAAGTACACTCACTCTCATTCTCTGTAGTACCTCTGCCAGAACACTCCAGCTTCAGGAACAACAGGTATATTCATTTTTGGGTACTCTTTGGATACTCCAAAATTTCATTTAAACATTCTCTTATGTCTTCTTGTAATACTCTCTTAACTCTAGGCACCATGCCTTAAACCTGGGACATTAGACTTTATCTCAGATTATCACCACCACCCTCTACTTATGTTTCTTTTATATTTATTAACCTGCCATAACTGACTATTGTTCAACAAGTTCAATCTGTCATGGATTTAATGGTGTTCATGTATAATTAGGTATACATATAAGTAGAGTAGCTGGGGTCCAAAGACGAACTTCACCCACTGTCAATCTTGTGCTGGTCCTGGGGGTAATAGCAGTATTCTGGCAAAACTCCAGATCCCAAGTGGGCAAAATCCCTACTGTTCTGGTGCCTCTGTGGCACAAGGCAGAAATCTGAAGTCCTTTTACTAAGGTTGGATTAGCCCTCAATTGTGGAATTTCTAAGAAAACAGAGAACTAGAGCCAAGATCCTCCCAGAGAAAGGGCTCAATATCTAAGAGATCAGGAATGGGGGACAGAAAGGCCTGGGGAAGAGCATATGGAATGACGCAAAGACACTGATTTTCACACTAGGGTATTCAGTTAAGTAAGGGCATCCTGCTTCTCAGACACGAACAGTTTGGGAGCCTTTCGGTTGTCAGATTCATTCCCAAATGCTGAAAGTAGAATCAGGTAAATGCTAGAGACCGAGTTTAGAGCAGGACAGATAAATTGGCTTAGGATGAAGCCCTAGGCATTGAAATTTTTTAAATTCCCAAGTGTACACAGGATAGAGAACCACGGTGCTTATGAAAACATATAACCATTTCTTTCATAATGTCAACAAGTCAAACAACTAAAAATACAAATTTAAGCCATTAAAACACTTAATGAATAGCTACAACCAACATTCACCTCAAGTTCTTAACTTTCATGTTCTAAACAAGTTTTGATACTCTTAAAAGAACAAAATGCAGGACCAAACATCTGAATAAAACTTGAGGCCAATGGAATGCCCTTTGCTCAGCATTCCTTCATTCCAAATTAGAATACAAATTAAGAACATGCTATTGTAGGAGGTTGCTAAGCACCAATAGCCAGTCTTTTATACAAAGATCAATTTTATAAACTTTCTCTGCTCAGCATAGAGTTTGGCACTGTATTCTGATAATTAGTAATTAGTAAATTATCTAAAGGAGAATTACATTGATTAACATCTAAAATTCCATTTATAAAGTGGTAAAATTTACGATTTTAGTGAAACGAAGCAATTCTGAAATATAATTTTCACATCAAATTCAAAACTTTATGAGGAAAATTATAACTGAATCAGAATTTTAACTTTTAAAGCATTAAGAAAATAATTAATTCAACAAGTCATCTTTAAGAAATAACCTGACACCCTAAGTATACTTTCTGATGGCCTAGAACTACCATGAAGCAAATTGTTTTCCAGTTCTGATAATTACTTTAACCTTTCCTACCATTATCACTTACTTTGACTTGCAAAAAAAATTTTTTTCTTCAATATTGAAGCAACTTTCAAAAATATTCTTAACTGAAAAGTATTAAAGACTTAGTAGAAATGTATATGCAAATGTGTCTTTAAAAAACCCGGTCTGTACTGTAAAACAATCAAAATCATCTGGAATTTCCATAAAACTTTTCAATAATTCACATATATTAGGAAAAAAAAACAAAACTAGATTAAAATTCAGAAAGATTATGGTTGCAGTTGCTTTTCTGCCATTAACTATCTCTATGACCTTGACCAAGTTATTTAGCCTCTCAGAAAAGCAGTAACCACCTTGCAATTTGTATACTTGTGTGCATGTGTATGTGTGTGTATGCACACAAGTATATATTAAGGCTAAAGTCTACTCCAGGCCTAAAATTCTGTTTCTAGCAAAAAGGTAACAACGGGAAGAGTTTGGAGACTGTGGATAAACTCTGTAAAGTACCAGTATATCTGTGTTTTAATTTTAATGTATTTAAATAATCCAAAACATTTCAAAGTCTATGACTATAGGTAAGATATATGAAAGGATTTTAATATCTATAGCAACATATATCACCGATATTAATATAAAAAAGCTTCAAGTTCTAAAATAGGGCATGGCTCCTATCACTGCACTCACCTTATCACTTTTAAATATTCATGTTTTTTAATGTGTCATTATTCTTTCTCTAAAGTACATTCACCAGTTTTGCCCATCTCTGATAAAAAGTATACTGTTCTCTTCTATCATACTTAAAAGTTGGACTTTCACTTTACTGGCTCACAGAATCAAGAAAAAAAGGGCAACTATAGGTTTACGCTTAATGAAAATTATATGGAAACTAACAAACTTTCTTCATCACTTAACTTTGCAGGAAAGTGTAGGGACTGGTTGCTACTATGAAAAATCTGAAAAAGAACTACTCTGGAGAGACAGCAGGTCTCATTTTAGAATGCTTATACTTTTTCAGTTTAAGATTCAAGCAACTTACCATTGTTCCAAAAGGAATGGCTCTTGAAGCATGGTAATAAATGGCTATAAAATTAATGAAGAAGGCAGTGCCACACACCATAGCTGGGATAAGGAAAGCCCCGATAAACATCTGCTTTATCCATCTCCTTCCTGGAAGAGAAACAATACCATGAAAAGCAGAGAGACAGATATACAAACAAGCATATATTAATTTTTAAAATTTAATTATTTAGTACCAAACAATTTATTTAAAATTTTAATGTAAAGAACTTGACATCTGACATCCTAATAACAAATAAAGACTGGCTATTCAAATATGTCTAATGGAAATATAGCTTTTGAAGTGAGTATACTGGAAAAGAGCAATGAACTATAGTAAAATAACACAAAACATCCTAATATTTTGTCCTAATTCTCCACTGAACTACTGTGAATTTTGGTAAGCCACTCAGTCTTTTTAGGCTACAAGTTGGCCTAGATTGATGTTTGAAAACAATTGTTTGGAGTTCTGGAGCTTCTTAGAAGTGCCCATGAAGTCACTGGTGAAGAAAGAGCCCAGGTCTTCAAGCTCTGCTTCAACCAGAACAAGTCCATTTTCAACAGTTTTACACACTAGAGTTTCATGTAAATCAGCTTCATTTGAAAAGAGGGTTACACTGCTTAAAAAAAAAAAAGTTTAATATCTCCTGTGTTAAATGGTCTCTAAATTTACTTTTAGTTCTCTAATTGTAATTATAAATAAGTATTTAAATTTATTTGTATGTTTCAAAAGGAAACATATGGAAAACGTTGTTTCATAAGCTCTCTCTCAGAAATTAGAACTACGATTTGTAAGTTTTACTATTTTTTTGGTACCACTTTGTAGTGCCAAAATTCTATATAGTGAGCACCTATTATTTAAATAATTGAGGGAAGGTATTTTTAAACTATGTAATCAGAATTTTTAAATCATGTTCATATTGACCAGGAGAGTACCAGGAGCTATCTTTCTAATACAGCAGAGTACACAAGCAAGTGCACCAACAAGAGAGCATCTTCATACCACTTAGGAACAGACTATAAAGATTTAACACTGGATCACTATTAAAATTCAACCTTACAATCATAAGCAATAGGGACCCGAACCGAAAGTGCAATAGGAAAAACAAGCAATAACCTATCTTTCATTTTTTTCTATATTAAGCTCTTGTTAAGTATCTCTCTCATAGAATTACAAACCAAATTGACACTTCTCCAGAAAAACTCTTTGATTTTAAACATTCTCCTTTATTTAGTTTCTTTCTCAAGTAAGTTTCAAGAACCCCCTCCTTTCCGAACTAATACTCAGAATTTGAACACCACCACAAAAAAGGTGGCAACTAATTAAAGTATGAATTATTTCTCCTATTTAATTCCAACTCTTTCCTGGCCTTCTCTTTTCCTGCATTTTATATTATCTTCTCAGATTCAGGCAAGTATTAATAATTTCCATATTTGACTCTATTTCCCCCAAGAGTCAAAAAGAATCCCATGCACATTCTACTGGGTACAGTAAGTAGCCCAGGAATCTGCACTGCTGTGCTTCCTACCACTCTCCAAACCCTTGGAGACTCTGGCCAAGTTCCAGGCTACCACTGACTTCAAAATGGGTCTGGAACATTATCTAGTGCACTGCCGAGTGTGAAGATCTAGAACTTCACTGTAGTTCAAATCCTGAAATAACGCTGAAAACTTCTTGATTCTCTGCGTTAACCTCTAAATTAATCTGGTTTCTGGGGACCTTTCAGAAACAATATCAGGACATGATCAAATCTCAGGACACTGTCAGACAATAACCTTTAGATTACACTTGTAAAGACTTGATACTCCAACGGGCTTGAGCCTGAACTCTGAGCTTTCAAGCCTAAATGTAGTGTAGTTTAGCTGGGTGTTTGCTATCAGCCTAAAAGCAAATTTATGTCCAAGTAGAAAATAATTTCCCATTTTAAATAAATCTGTTTCTGCTGTGGAGACTTCTAGGGGTCATAAACCATAAAATTTTCAGCCTCAATAGTTTCCAGGTCAAATTCAAAGAAGTTGCCTTAGGCATCCTTATTTCCATTGGACAGTACTGTCAGATAAGACTCTTTTCTCTATATCTGGAGGTACAACGTAAAGGCTGGAGACTGACCGCCTAACTAAAACAGAATACATAATGATACTCCCCCTCAGGCATTCCAAAGAATTACCTATACTGAAGGCACAGACCACATTAAGTCAAACAGGACCAATAAAGAAAACAGTAAACCTGGAGAAATTTTAAATGATCTCATGCTCTGAGCTCCTATAACCTGTAAGTCAAGTCTACTAAAAGAAGAAAGGATTCCCTAATGTTGACATTGCTTAGGATGGGCTGAGAAAATCACAGTAAGAAGTCGCTATCCTTAGGAATATGATTTTAAGGTCTTTTGACAACCCTTCATTCATAAACTGAAATATGCAAATCTACTACTTTCAGCACTTTTCTGACCCCAGACAACTACAGGGAAAACAAAGAACTGCAAGACCCCTTGAATGCCATCACAGAAACACCAAGAAGTACCCCTGTATCATTTATGCATCCTCCATCATTTCCAGGTCACAATAGTAAAGAAGCAAGGTGGTATTTAAAATAATGTGCTCTTAGCAAAAGATTGCGACACAGAATAACAGAAATCTTCGTACAGGGTCCTTTGATAAATATTTAAGTCAACAGAAATAAACAGCTCTCATTCCTATTCTCCTCCCACCGTCCAGACACTTTATCCATAAGTCATAAAACAATGTATGGCTTTATATTCTTACAAAGCTATACACCCAATGTGGAAGCCTCCTATGGAGAACAACTAGGAAGCTAGGTACCTCAAAGCAAAATAATATCAATAACTTAAATATACTTTCTCTTACAAGTTTCTCAGGGCTAACTTCACAGTGGACAATGGAGATAATCTATTAATTATTCACATTTTAGGAAATAAAATGCAAGAGGCTCCATAAAAGCAAGATAGAACATATAATAGGCTTGGTAGAGATTATGCTAAATGAGATAACAAAGACTGTTACTGCCCATTTTAAATTCCAAATACCTCGTAGTAAAATATTAGCATCTATAATTAAAAGTACAAAATGGTAACTCATAAGTTACCTCCTTGTCTAGCATACAGACTTCCTCCAAAATAACCATTCACTGGAGATGTAGCAGCGTAGACAAATATGGCTGTACTGAGCATTGATCCCCTCCTACAAAGGCAAAAAAAAAGTAAGATAAATTGAAACAAATAATATAAAGAACATATTATATATATAGTCTTATCATATTAACATTAGTTTAATTTTAAAGAAAAATTTAATAGGAACACAAAAATATCATCCTGGACTACAAAGTACCTTAAAAGGTTGCCTAGTGAATGAATTTTCAGTTAAAATTGCACATGATACAGGCTGATCTTAATTTTTAAAAAATGATACAGACTGATCTTAATTTTTAAAAATCTGCAGTTAAATTTCATAATATATTCTAAACAAATATTTCACATTTCTTTGGCAAAAATATTAGAAGCTGGCACAAAAACTGTTTTTGCAACCCTGTGAACCAATCACATCATATGGAAAAGGATATTCATCTGTTAAGAAAAATAATCAGAACATCTCTTTCTAATTTGACTTAACTGCTTAAGAGTCTTGTCTGCTGATGGAAATATAATGTAAGTAACATAATCTATATTAGTACTATTACTTTAAATGGTATAACACTGAGACTTTTCCTATTTAGTCTCCATCATAATGTTAAAAGTGATTTTTTAAAAATCCATAGGTCCACAAATCAACATTAATAACTCAGATCGACAATTTCTAACTTCCTCTTACAAGAATGGTACCTAGGGAATTCAGACCAATCTCGTTGAATAAAACCAGACAAAAAATTTTAAATGCCTAAGTGCAAAGAAAAGGATTAAAATGATAAATGACACTATCTTTGCCATAATATAAAAATGTCCTTAAACAATAAAGACCACTTCTGAAACTCACCATAACTAGGAAGGTAAAATATGTTCTATGTATAGAAAAGATTAAAAGTTCTATCTATCGATAGAACACATGTCAGTTTGAGCTAAAGAATATTCTTTTAAAGAGAATTTACAAGAATATCACACTAATGTGTGTACATTGGGAGAATATATAATTTTCATAAATTAACCACCTTCTGGGTAATAATTATTATTGTATTCCACTGTCCACCTACGTAGAATACAAATGTCATCAAAGACATGAACTATGCAGCACTCCTCTGTTCAATTTCTTAAAGTGGATGTGTAATAGTTAAAACATTGCAATATTTAATTCCCATTAATATATAGTTAATATAAATGTTAGAGTAAATATGAGTGTCATTTCCATGTTTAAAAGATCATAGGTCTCAAAGTTAATCTGTTTTAAAAACTGAATTTGTTTTTTCAAGAACTCAGTTAAACAAGTACTAAATTATTCCTTCCAGACTATCATTAACAAATTCAACCCATTTTCTGTTCATAACTAGGTGTATGAGGCTGACATAGGCCTAACAATGCTGAAAACTAAAAGGCTGCATTAGTCTAAGTAAGACCAGTCTAATACTAGCCAGAAGTCTTAATATTAGCAGGGAGGGTTCAAAGAAGCTGCTCATGTGACTGAGAGCCCAAAATGATTACCAGAGATTTAAGCTCTCAGTCCCCAGAGACATTTCTACTAAATGGAAGTGCATCAGTCACAATTTTAAAAATCAGACATACATTCTACCTCTTCATTCATAAATATTCTACAGGCATTTTCTATCCAAATTAGACCATTTTCACCTACACTGAAAAATCTGCTGAGGTAGAGAACTGTTCTCTTTGTTCACCTCTCCAAGACTGAAGCGGGGAGCCTCTAAGGAGCTGCTTCACCTGCACTCGCCACCTCACCACTCCACTGAAATTTTCAGAGCAGCGGCGTAGACAGAATTTGAGCAGACTCACCCATACCTTCTCAAACACCATGTCTTCTCAATAGCTAACATCACACTAATAGGCATCACACTGATGCTGATCCTCTACCCACCTAAATGTTTTCTTCTCTGATTGCTATAATTATTACTGAGGCAAAGTAATTTTCACACATTACATTATCTGTTTTTCCCTTAGAATCATTCCTACTCTGGGGTGCTTCTTACAAATAATACGTGCAAGTTTTTCATGTTCTCACTACTTTTTTTATTATCTCTATTTTCATTTCATGGCAAATTAAAAGAGTTCTAGAGTGAGAGTACCTAGAGTCAAATCTAGGCTTGCTAACACCGCTTACTAATAGCTGCATGGTCTCAGTCAACTTGTTTAACCTTTCTGAGATTTACTTTTCTCATCTGTAGAATGAAGATAATAACAGTCTCTTCACAGGGCTGATGTGAGGATTAAAGGAGCTAATGTGCATAAAGCACCTAACATGGAACTTCAATAATGTTAGCCACTTTGATATCATCATAATAATATAGCTTTAGTGATTATCATATACGTAATTATGTTCACTTCAAATAAGCACAACATAGAACAACCATCGATAGTAATAACAGACTAAAATAACAATGCATGTCTTGCCTGCTAACACCATCTATTAAATGTGGTTTCTTATTTCTCTGTAAGCGGAAGAGCCTCTGAAGTAAAAAAACGAACTGCCAAAACTATACCACTAACATCTGAGAAGAAAGCGAAAACTTGGTTTCTAGGAGAGGTTATCTATTAGTAACTCCTAAGACTGTGACTGTATAGTCAGTGTCAATTAAGTGGTGATGAATTTAATACAGTATTTAATGTAAAGCATGACTTCTTGGTAGATTTGAAATGTTTTTATTGTATTTGGGATTTAATTCATCTGAAATATATTCTAATATGAACTACCCACCAGAATACTGAAGTTTAGATTTTGGTCAATTATTTTAAAACTTATATGGTATTTAAATTGCAAAGGTTATATTAAACAAGTAAACAGAAACTACAGAGAAATAGTTTTGTTGATTAACACACATTCACTTCAACAAGCATTGACTGAGTACCTTGCACATGCAAAGTTCTTTAAGCAGGTACTCTGAGAAGTCAAAGATAAGTTAAAACCCAGTCCTTGCTCTCTAAGAGCTTATTGTCTAGCAGAATAAACAGCAATGTAGTATAAATATTTAATATACAACTAAAGAGTCATTATTTTGGCAACAATTTATTGTTTGTCCACCAAATGCCAGACTTATATAAGAACGAATGCATTATGAACTAAAACAGGAGTATAAAATATAACTGGAGACAAGTATCACTCTGATTGAGGGCTTCATGGGGCAGTATCTGAGGCACCTGAATTATAACCTCCGCCACCCAAACTCAGAGCGTGTTTCCTTCATTAAGGTCATGGCTCTCTGAGCGCAAGGTTATAGGAACTTGAGATCTTTGTAAATGCACTTTTTCTTATAATCCGAAAACCTCAAATCAAAAATTGCTTGCAACTCATTTGTCTACAAAGAAAAACTGTACCAGAAACTATGTAAATATAGGATAAGAAGTCATCCAATTATTTTTCTAACCTCATGTACCTTTTCTATCATCCTTTTTACTTTTAATATGCTTTCTTCTTTTCTATACAGAGAATCTCCTAGTTTGCGGGGGTAAATGTGAAGTACTAATTTAGTAACTGTGAAAGCCATGTGCTTCTTATGAAGATCTAATTGGATCTCTGGCTTTCATAAAAATGCCTATTCACTTAGTCCAACAGTTCTGGACTCTAAGTAATTCTGCTCATACCTCTAATGGAACACAACCTTTATAATCAACCAAAATGTTCGATAAGGCTAGTAAGTTTCAGCATGTAACAGAAAATATATTTATACCTGAAAATTATTATACCTGAAGTTCACTATTTGTCTACAATGATGTTTATGCTATTTAAATTCTAAGATAATTGAAATAAGCAAATATTTAATGATTGACTTCAAAGGTTCCAATGATTAAAACTATTTAAGAACAACAAAAAGATAATAAAGTACAAACACTTACTCTGTATATAAATCTTCTATCATTGCAACAATAATAACAATGAGCGACACAGCAAATATCTGACATCCAGAACCAATGAGAGAGGAAAATATCAGTGGGTGACTTGATGGTCTAAATACATCTCCATGCACCTGCTTCCATCCATACTCATCCCCTAGGTCTCTGTCCTGTATACATATATATGTAGACAGAAGAGAAAATTATTCAGAATGAAATTAAATTAAATTAAGATAGGTGAAAAATTATTACAGTTCTAAGTTCCCTCCTTTCAAACATAGCTATTTAAGAGAGTTCAAAATAGCGAGAAAAGACATTTCAAATTTAAAATAATCACTGCTTTAAATAACTTTTACCTAGGCCCAGTAAGGTGACTCCAATTGTGCTCAAAAAATCTCAAAGGAAAAGAAAATTATTTAGGAGCAAAAAGAAGAAAAAAAAAGGTAAAATTGGGAGAATAGCACACTGACTCTCTTAACATTACTTTCAAACACTATTCTTGCCATTTATGTCATGACTGTGGTTCATACATGACGAGGGGCCAGGTGGAGAAGAAGAAGAGTATCAAAACCAGTACTAGATGACCTAACAATGCAGACATGTCCTTTATAGACTTGAATCTAAGAAAACACATGGGGAAAATATAGGACAGTTAAATGACAGCATTTTTTAATAAATAGTATTTTTTAAAAGAGATTCAATTTTTCCTTTTCAATTTGAATAAGTAAATATCTACAACAGTCCCTCAAGGTAATCTGTTTTCTGGAGGGAAAGATCCATCCTGGTCAGATATGTTTGAGAAGCACCAAATATTTTATCTACCCTCTAATACTTCACAATATACATTAGCATATTAAAATTTAACTCTGTTTAACTGTTTTCCAAACTTATTTAATGATGAAACATATTTACACAGAAGTCATTAACATTCTACAGAACACATTTTTTACAAAATTGTTTACAATATAATTCTATAATTTTGTACAAGAATTTAGAAAACAAGCCCCCTACCTCAAACCTATTAAACTAAATGTAAATTAATAGTTCCGTCCACTCCCTGAATTTCATGCAATATTTAACAGTATTAGAAAAATGCCAACACGGGTCTACAACCTCCTATCTGCAATTTTGCAATCAAAAATTCTGAAAACTGAAAGCTTGTTTCATAAGTTTGCTATACCCTTATTTACTGGCTAAACTTGGACTAAACAAGAGGTTATTTATACTGTTTATTTATCCCACTGAGGGTGAATGTTCACATATTTTTCTAAAAAAAAAAAAAATGTTAATAGATTAGAGACAGCTTAGTTTTACACCTTTCTAAAACCTGACATCTCTGAATTCTGAAACTCATCTGACCTCAAGACTGTAGACATACATTCCAACATTCAAAATAACACTGAGTTAAATTGTTTTTATTAATATAATATAAAATGTTTGCTCACCATATCATCCATTTCTTCTTCTTTACTGTACCGGGCATAATCTTTTCTTAAAGTTCTCATTAAAATCATTGAAACTAAGCCCACCAAGAAGATAACCATCATGAAGGAGTTGAAAATTGAAAACCAATGAATCTAAAATAACATAAAATAAAATATTACATTAAAT
Organism: Pteropus medius; assembly: GCF_902729225.1. NCBI lineage: Eukaryota > Metazoa > Chordata > Mammalia > Chiroptera > Pteropodidae > Pteropus > Pteropus medius. The sequence continues at coordinate 23,365,380 of NW_024344378.1, read as the reverse complement.
ATCAGTCACAAAATTCTTAAGTTCCATGACAATGGGATGTTAATGTGAAAATAAAATCTTTTAAAACTTTTACATAAAGATTCAATCTTAAGACACACTGGGAATGAATATCCACTATACAAAGGGAAGCACTTACTTACCCCGCAAATATTTCTGAAACATTATGTTCAAATACCACTCCTCTACACTAAAACTTACAGTGATATTCCTTATTTTCTCATATTAAATCTATGTTCCCTAATATTCTGTACCCCTTGTAAAATGGCTACCTCATCTTATCTTGCCAATTTTTCTTTCCATTGTAGTCTATACTTCAATCAGGCCTATTCTTCCTCATTTCCACCTCTGTATCCTTCTCATAATTTCTTCTCACATGGGATCTACTTTTGTAAATTCTATCTACCATTTAAAGCCCAACTCAAAAACCCTCTCATCGACCCTGTAAAACCTCTCATCAATATATTAGTCATTCATAGATATATTCCTGCTCTAAACTTCTATAGGTACATACATAGAATTTTTAACATAAAGGATGTACTGTCTTGTACAATTAGGACGGATTTAACTTGGGCTAACATGCTGACCTGTGCTCTAGGGCTGTGGTCCTCAACCTTTTTGGCACCAGGGACTGGTGCTCCTGAGAATCTAACGCCTGATGATCTGAGGTGGAGCTGGGGAGTGGCTACAAATACAGATGAAGCTTCGCTCACTCAATGCCACTCACCTCCTGCTGTGCGGCCCAATTCCTAACAGGCCGCAGACCAGTACCGGTCTGCAGCCCAGAGGTTGGGGACCCCTGCACTAGGGTGAAGGACAGTGTGGGCTATTACCCACCCTGAGGCTTCAGGCAAGTGACAAACTACATACAAAACAGGAGACAAACAATTGTTTCTGCCCCTTCATAAGATAAATTCTTTCCTCAATCAACAATTTATTGAATACCTACTGAAATTATAAAGAAAATGATGAATGCATTATATTTTGAAATATCTGCCCAAAAAGGTTATATAAATTTAAGTTTATTTTAAAAGTGTCATTCATAATTTATAAAAGCAGTCTATAATTATAGGCTTTTCCAAAGATTTGATTTTGTTCCCACCCTGGGAAATGAGATGACTCAAAAGAGGACAGGAAAGAAAAAAATTATATATGAGACTTAACTTCTTTCAGTCAAATTATCAAATTTTTGAAATGTTTTATATAGTTACCATTTACTAATAAGATTTTATTACTATAATGCTAAAATTTCTAACAAAGCTCTCTGCTAATTTCTAATCAAAGATATGAACTTTAACTAATACCTACTATAATGTACTACTACTAACCTGACATTTTATAATATTCCTTTATTCCAAAAATTATGAAGTACTATGTGCTTTTTAAATTATTATACCAAGGGAAATATTTCCTGAAAATTATAAAGAAATCAGATGTCACTACGGGGCAACTAACCCTACAAACTGCTGACTCCAGCACCCCTGAGTGCTGCTAATCCTAAAGCAGCATCCCAGGTTTGTCATAAATTTTAGAACACTGGTGATAAATAGCTAACTATACCACCAGCACTGCTTCCTACTGAGCACTCGTTATGTGTCAAACACTGAACCAGGTGCTTTATATACACTATCAAATGGAATTTCACAACTCTGCTAGGTATTATAATCCTTTCTTCACTATTAAGGAGAGAGAAGCTAAAGAACTGAGTAATCTGACCAAGGTTATAGTAAGTGGCAGACACAGAATATTGAGCTTGAGCTCCTAAACCTGTGCTTATAGTCGCTCTATTAGAAACAATCCCTAGACTTATATGATAGATCCCATCCCCTTCCACCTACTTAAGAAAAGTGCTGCAGTAATTCACCTCCTTTCCTCTTGTGCTGTCAGTTATGTACTCTCTACGGAACCCCATCAACATATACACGTTTTTCTTACATTACACATACACAAAAATAATTCTCCTGGTTCCTTCTTTTCTACTGGTTATGGTACCATTTCTTTGCTCCCTTTAGCAGCCAAACTTGCTATCTCCAATTCTTCTCCTCCTACTCTCTCGTACACCAGTTCTGTTCAGATTTTGCCCCACCACATCAAAACTGCTTTGTCAAATTCACCAGTGACTCCAGATAAATCCAATAGCCACTTTCAGTACTCCTCTTACTTGACTCATCAGCAACAATTCAGAACTGATCTCTCTATCCTCTATGACACACTTCCTTCTCTTGGTTTCCAGAATACCATACAATCTTCCCCACACACCACTCCCACTTTACTGGTACCTCCTCAGAGCCCTTAGCTGGTTTCTCCTATTCTCTCTAAACTTTCTCACTGCCCCCAGGATTCAGTCCTAGGTCCTCTTCTAGTTCTACATACTCTTCCTGATAACTGCATCCAGTCACATAGCTTTAAATGCCATCTACATGCCAATGGCTGCAAGATTTGAATCTCTAGACCAGACCCTTCTTCTGAACTCCAGATTGATATACTCAACGAGGTGGTCAGGGTCAGTATCTCCATTCAGATGTCTCGTAGACACTTAAAAAAACTAACATGTCCTAAACTATACTCCGCTATTCCCCTCCAAAGCTCCTCCAAGTACAGCCTTTCTGCTCCAGTGATGGCAGCTCCACTCTAACAGTTGCTCGGGCTGAAAACTCTATCTTTCTATCCATCAGGGAATCCTGCTGGCCCTACTTTCAAAATATATTCACAACCTGACATCCTCACCACCTATACAGTTATACCTTGAGCCAAGCCACCTTCATCTCTTATCTGGATTGCTGCAATAGCCTCTGCACTGGTCTCTCTGCTTCTCCCCTTGCCCCCACACAACCCATTTTCAACATATTAACCTGCTTGATCCTTTTTAAACATAAGTCGAATTTGTCATTACCCTGCTGAAAACATTAGTATGCCCCTTTGTATTCAAAGTCCTTATAGCAGCCTCGGACGACATGGCTCTTGCTACCTCTGACTTATCTCCTACTACTCATCCCCTCACTCTGCTCCAGCAATAATGGCCTCCTTGTTACTCCTCAAGTACATGGAGCATGTGCCCACCTAACAGGCTTTTCAATGGTGCCGCCTCTGCCTGGAATACCCTTTCCCTCAGATACCCGACTTTCTTATTTGTCAACTCCTTCAAGTTTTTGCTCAAAAGTCCATCTCAGAGGCTTCCCCTAACCACCATATTCAAAACTACAACACATTTTATTTGCCAATTCATGTATCTTTGAACACACTATACATTTTATATTATGCTTATTGCATTTCTCCCCGACTAGAGTGTAAGCAAGAAGGCACAGATCTTTGACTTTCATACTCTAATGTATTCCACTTAATATAATTTGTGACACAGAGCAGGTGCCTAATTAATGGTGGTTAAAAGAATAAATATGGTACACTGCTCTACCAGTGAAAATGTCAGAAGGTAGCCTTTCCTCCAAGTTAATACCCAATAGGAATATAAACAAGGTAGATCAGGTGTTCCAACAGGGAATGTCAGTTGAGAGCCCTCGTTTGCTCAAATGCTATTCAAATATTGAAGTTTTTTGTGCTTATACCTTTACCTGCATTAATGTGTTCAGGACCACCCGAGTGCTACATCTGTGGAGAATATGAGCGGGGTAGGGGAAGAGGAAGTGGAGAATTTAAGCTCTAGGGATAGCATGCTAAATCCTTCAGTAAAGACTAAATCCCAAATAGCTTAATTATTTTTCTCTTAGGACCCAGAGGAAGATAATAAGTAGTAACAGGTCTTGGTGAAGTCCAAGGGTAGAAGCTGGCAGCAATAATACAAATCTGAGACCGCAGAAACTTATAGGCCATCTCAAAAATAGGTGATTAATAAACTTCAGAATTCCAGTCCAAAAGATCAAATCAAAAGACAGAAGAGGTGAGTCAGGAAAAAAGTCAGAAGAACGGCTATATCCCCTTATGCCCTGTTGTCTTTTCATTTCCATCTTTGAAGAAGGGAACCACCAGAATAAAATCTTTTTTTTGCTATAAAAAACCAAAGCTATCTGTACAAAACCAGCAGCAACGCCACTGGACCTACGATCTGAGATCCAGCTTATATCTGTTCATTGGGGGCGGTAGGTATTTCTTCCCTTTCTTGCGGTTTCTTTTTATGTAGGACTTCCACTAGCAAAACCTCCTGGTCTCACTCCACTCTTTCATTCACTCTGTCCTAGAGAATGCATACATTCTGCTCTGTTTCCCCACACTGCAAGTTTACAAGGGCAGGTGCCCATGTAGGAAAGCATGCAAAAGACAGTCCAACACTGTCTGAATACCTTAAGTCTGTCTAATTCAGTTTCAATATTAAGAAGCCCACTTGTCCACTGATATAAGCCATATTCTCCAATATTAGCCCCATAATAAAAGTGATATTTTGGCTTCTCGTATGCTGTATTCTTTCTTGTGTGTCTCTTAATTGGTTTAAACCATAGTCAAGATAAAGGGAGCTTTTGACTGCTCCTCTAAAACTTTCTATCACCCTTATGATTCTGAGCCCACATCTGAAATCGCCATTAGTTAAATCTTTGAAATCCAGAGCCCCAGCACAGAGCCCTACATATGGCAGACGCTCATTAATGTCTGCACATATTGAATGCCTTAAAATATAAATTTACATACCCTGTGTTGAAAAAAAGATGGATCGAGATATTTGTCAAATCGATCTTCAAATTTCACATCTGACTTTTTCCATTTTACCTGAAAAAAAGTTTTCATTTGAAAATCAAGGCCAGTAAACAAATTAATAATCTGATAACAAAACTCTGAGCAAAATTTGAAAAGATTTACATACTTAGAATAAGAAACGAGAGAAATGGGAGAAAGATATTACCAATTTCAGCAGTTGAAACATGTATGATAAAAAACTAACCAAATCTCCTCTCTCTGTATTAACAAAACCTGTAACTTAGAGGGGTCATTTCACTTTTCAAAAACTATTAACTATCACTGACTTACATAGTCTGACCTGATAAATGTGATGAGTTCAATTAGACCAATTAAAATAAGACTATGTACATCTTTAGATGCCAATAGTTTTATTACAATTATTGCATTTCTTCATTAGTTCAGTTATGCAAACATTATCTGCACTAGGTACATATGCACAAAGCTTGAAAAACTTTCAAAATGGGCTACTAGCAATTGACTCATTCCAGTTACCAAGAAAATAACTGGCAAAGAGATAAGCTAACTATATCAGATTTCTCTTTCCACTATTTTTAGTTCTAACAAAACAGAATTAACTGTTTAAGCTCTCACTCTGTGGAAGTATCTTATTCCAACTGATAAAGCAAAATATGGTAAACTATACCCATCCAAAACAATTTTCAATATATCACCTCTATCTGCAACAGTATAAAGGAAAGAGAAACAACAGAGAATACTGCAACCTAAAAACATGACCATGAAAATACATGACAGGGTTAGCTGGCTGCACAGCTATAATGATAAACTTTGCTGTAGCAAATGGTAGGTCTTACAAATGCATAAATAGTATCTAACACTACAGACCTGAAGAAAACCTTCTCACTGCTTTTAGAAGGCTTACTTATAGATTTGGCGGAAACACGGTTTTAATAATATTCTGTGTCATCCCATTTCAAGCTACATTTTCATTCACTAAAGTTGTAAAACACACAATTATTCATAGTAGGTCACAAACACTTCTCCCTGTATACAATTATTTTAATACTTACTGAATATGACATCTGGATTTTAGTATTGGGAACCAATTTCACCTTTCCTTCACTAGTTAGATTAACATCGACAATTCGATTTCCATTAAAACCTATTTCAAGTTTTTTGTAGGTCCAAAGATAGTAATCCTCTCCATTTTCATCTGCTTCACCAACAATACCTACACAAAAAATAATACTTTATACAAGAGAATGTCACTTAATATTTAAAATACATTAGAACCAAAGTGTCATAAAACATTTTTATAAAAAAGCAATATTACTATTATTCCTCATGGTGAGAACAAGGCAAAACTATAGGCTGGACTTCTATTCTTTATACTATTTGGCAAACATGAACACATCATAGTAAAAAAAACAAAAGTGATGAACAGCTCAGCATAACCTAGCACTAATTTGATCCCCGAAGTTCATGCTTTGTCATTAGTATCACCTTCATTGTAATAATTATCACCTTATATGTATATACTACCCAATATTTCAAAATTTCAGGGAAGAGCTATTATCACCATCTAGCAAGGTTATTTATTCATTTAGTGGTCAAACTAAAAACCAAGGCACAGTACTCTCTCTAATAATCTATGATTTAGCCATTCCTGCTAAGCTGCACATATGTTGTATATAGGTACCAAAATTTAAAATGCCTCCTCTTTTTTTCTCAAGTTCTGGACCTTAAAATGAAAGGAGTCCTAAAACCATAAAAATCCTTGAAGAAAATATAAACAGAAAGCCTTTTGACATCAGTCTTAGCAATATTTTTAGATGTTGCCTCGGGCAAGGGCAACTAAAGCAAAAATAAAAAAATGGGAATACTCGACCTAAAAAGCTTTTACATAGCAAAGGAAACCATCAACAAAACAAAAAGACAACCTACTGACAGAAGATATTTGCCAATGGTTTATCCAATTAGGGGTTAATACCCAAAATATACAAAGAACTCATATAACCAAGTATTGAAAAAACATAATCCAATTAAAAAATGGGCAGAAGACTGGAACATTTTTTTTCTAAAGAAGGTATACGGGTAACCAACATGTACATGCAAAGATGCTCGACAACACTTATCATGAGAGAAATGCAAATGAAAACCACAATGAGATACCACCTCACACTGTCAGAATGACTATTATCAAAATCACAAAAAATACCTGTTGGTGGAGAAAAAGAACCTTCATGCAATGTTGGCAGAAATGTAAACTGTGGAAAACAGCATGAAGGTTCCTCAAAAAATTAAAAACAGAACTACCATATGACCCAGCAATTCCACTTCTGGGTGTTTATTCAAAGAAAATGAAAACACTAATTCAAAAAGACACGTGCACTCCTATGTTCATTGCAATGTTACTAGTAATAACCAAGATATAGAAGCAACCTAAGTTTCCATCAATAGACAAATAGACAAAGAAGTGGTACATATATACAATGGACTATTACTCAGTCATATAAAAGAATGAAAATTTATCACTGGCAACAACATATATAGACATGGAGGGTATTATGGTAAGTGAAATAAGTCAGACAGAGAAAGACGAATACCATATGTCACTTATAAATGGAATCTAAAAAACAAGACAAATGAACAAATAAAACAAAAGAGAAAGAGACTCAGATAGAGAACAAATTGTTGGTTGCCATGTGGACGAGTACAGGAGGATGGGCAAAATAGGTAATGGGGATTAAAGGGTACAAACTTCCAGTTATAAAATAAATAATTCACGGGGAAGATAAAAACAGCATAGAGAATACAGTCAATAATATTGTAATAACTTTCTATGGTGACAGGTCACTGGACTTCTGTAGTGATCACTGCATAATATATGTAAATATCGAATCACTATGTTATATATCTGATACTAGTATTATAAGTCAATTATACTTTAAATAAAACAGTGAAAGAAGTGTTGAAGATAAATGGTAATGAGGCAATCATTGCCTCATTACCATTTATCTTCAACACTTCTTTCACTGTTTTATTTAAGTTTGATCATTCTGATCACAATTTGAGATATTGTAAGGGAAGACCCAAACAGTGTGAGGATAATAAGTGGTAGCTGAGGATCTCTCTCTTGTGCCCTTATACTGTCAGTTATTTATCCAATGTTCCCTACCTAAGCCTATATATTTCTCAAGAGCCTTATGCTTTAAGTTACTCCTTATGGCCTCCCCTCTATGGTAAATGCATCTCATTACAGTACTGGGGGTGGGGAGGAGAAATTATTTCTTATTAAGAATTATTTGCTTATTAATTAATTTGTATAGATTCAAGGAATACGGTTTTGTTTTGTTTGGGGCTATAGAGGGATAATGAAATCCTTCTAATAATTTCATCAAGGTTTATTTACCTATCTATTCTGAAAACTCTGCAAGTGGAGAGACAATTACAGCAAGTAAGAAATTATTCTCTAAGGGGCTTTTAAAAGACTCTGAAGACTTTACCCTAAAAAAAGCCAGATAAGAATTTTTTTTCTGATAAGGATCCCCATGGTTCACACATTCTAGGACACCCAAAGTATCTCCCCTAAACATGGCAGATCTTGGAATCCCAGAGCTAAAATATATTTATTTTAAAACAGTAAAGCACAGTAGCCATGTTGCTGAGGAAGCCCATAGAAATGACTGAAAATAATCTAAGGTTCCAGACAAGAAACTCATAAGCGATGGAAAAGACCAGGAGAGGAACCTGCTCTCTCACCAAAATAAACAAAAAGAGAGGGGACAGGAACCCAGACTAAAGGATTCTCCTGAACTATAGGTTCAGAAATAGTCAGTGACTTTTTAGCACGTGTTCCAGCAACCCTCAGAGCTGATCGCAGAAATGTGAGTTAATGTAATTCTAATTACAGCCATTTATATAAAATGCTTACTATTTATACTTAATTAACATGCAACACAGTAACAATGATACATACAATTATATCTTGAGATTAACCTTTTAAATTTCATCTTGGTACCACACTAAACTCTGATCTGATATGTTTCATCTTTCAATTTGTTGCTCACAAAAATTGTAGTCTGCTAACAATTTTAAGAATCAAAATATTAATTATATATAAGAACAGGTATCCAAAGACTTCCTCTCAAAAAAAAACCTAACAGAAAAATCACTAAGAGAAAAAAAATGTGATCAAATGTGCTGGCTATAATAAATTGCTGTATTTTGTGGGGGGGTTTTATTTTCCCATTTTTAAATAATTTAATCTAGTCCAACACAATGTTTAGATTATGCATAAGGCTGTATTAACTATGCCATAGCTCTTCTCCATTAATACAGATAAACAAACTAAACATTAAAAAATTAGACATAAAAACTAAAAAGTAAAAACTTAAAAGAAATTTTAAACACAGAGTTTTGGAAAAGTAACGTAGAAACTAGCAAAACGAGTCCTTCAGAAAAAGATCATATCTAAAAGCCATTACTACCACAGTTCCATATGAGAGAAAGCCAGAATAAAACTTCAAAATCCTACTTAGTTCCCTTGATTGTATTTGACAGTGTAAGTCAAATTAAGATATGAGAAAAACGGGAGAGGGGAGATATTTCAGATTGTTCAAAGTATCTTTTAATCCCTTGAATCTGAAAAGATATATTGCATAAGTTATATTTTGAAGGAGTTTCATGTAAGGTTTGGCAATGTCAAAAACCCTTCAAGTAACAAGGGACCATAAAATTGGTATTAAAATCATTCTACGGAAAAGAATGAAAACACATTTACTGATTCAGGGTACAATCACCTTAACAAAGTCATTACATAAATCTTGCTTATTATGCAAATGTAATATACAGTACTTACCCCATATTGGTAAATCGTCTATGTACATCTGGTACCAGTAGTGATTTTTGATAGCATACACAAACGCATCTCTCTTTTCTTTATCTAAGTCAATTTCACAATAAGTGGCTGGCATCACATCATCTGCATAAAATAAAAATTGCAAAACAGTTATAGGAAAAAAAACACAAGAAAAAGCAATGTTTCCTGAAGTTAAAATTTACATTCATAACAGGTGAATCTGGGTGATAAATATTAGGGGTTCAGGACACAATTCTTACTTTTTTGTGTATGTTTAAGACTTTTGCAAATATTTTTAATCATCTTTATTTTCAAAGTGAAGAAATCATTCAATATATAAAGAAAATTATAAGAACATTTACGAAGTAACTTTAAAGTAAATAAATTGGTTTAAAAAATAAAAGTTTAAAATACATAAGAAAGTTTTCATTTAATATATATAAACAAAAACTCAAGAATATGATCTTAAATAGAGCCAACAATTTCTAGCTATAAAACCTCTGAGATAAATATTCATTTGAACATTCTTGGAAATGCAAGTCACTGGAGGCCACAGATTCTATGAGGAATCCCAGTGACTCTTCATAATTAGCAAGATTAAAAGGCAAACCTCTATCTAGCAGGCAGCACTGTTTATAAATTACCCAAAAGTTCCCTGGAGATGAGTCATTTCCACTCTTGACTGCTTTCAAAAATACTACTACCATAATACTGCTTAGATGGTCTCTAACATAAACCTCTCAAAAATGTGCTTATGATCATTAGTTTCTCAACAAAACAAAACAAAACCTGAAAAAAAAAAACCACAAACACGCTAGATGTCCATCAAGAAGATTAAATTGTTTTGGTATTTTGCTTAAGCATTTAGGGGTGAAAAAATCAATCTTAACAACAAAAAAAGGAAGCAGTTGTTTATTTTGAAGTTTCTCTGCACTGTAATATTGGTTATTTAGAACTATTTCTCGCAAGAAACAATGTTAAATTTCTTTTCTATGAGAAACAGCAATCTGCATTATAACTCCAGAAACCAGAAACATGTCTTCCCAATCCTCAACAGAGAGAACGGTTCCACCTCACTACAGCTCAGCCCAGAGGGGGAACCCCAAGACTGCACCAGCAAAGATGGCAGGAAACACTGAAGTCCCAAGAAAGAGGATTGGGGAAATACTCTCATTCTCAAAGTGGGAGAAGAAAATTGCTTTGTCTCCAACAACAACGGTTCCCACACATACTCTCTTTCTACCCAGGCCCTTTTAGGCAGCAAGGAATTTAGGATTTTCATAATGGCAAAAACTGAGGCTGAGCAGAGGAGGAGAAGGGAGGGTTAGGACAGAGATTGCTATAGAGGGTTCCTACAGCAGGAGCTAGGAGAACTGGCAGCAAGAAGTTCCCAAATGAGATTTCCACAGTGTGATAATGCACAAAGGGCAGCATGCAACAACAGCTACAGAGGGGAGAACGAGAACCAAAGGAAGGTCTAGGTTTGAGCGACAAATGGCTGCAGCGGCTGTAGGAGACCTCACAGCTACCTCTTTCTGTATAGCCACCAAATTCCCTGCAGTTACATTCAGATATTCACTGATAATCATCATTAATGATATGGTAGTTTTACATATGAAGTTCTGAGATATACAATATGACATCTACTTGTACAAAGCCTTTAAAAGATTCCTCACAGTCTGAACTTCAGTTCAACTCTCTTTCTCAACTCTCTATCATCCTCTCTCCCTCAACTCTAGCCAACTACCTACAGTTCCCACACACCTTGTGCCCTCCTACCCTCTAGACTTTTTTGTTTATGCTGTAAACTCCACTTCAAATGTCCATCCTAAAATTTTTCCCATTCCTCTCACCCTCTCCTCTACAGAATAATTCCTGACTCCCCAGTCCTCACACCTCTCAAACCCCACAGCCTGCCCCTTCCTCTGAAGTCCAATGGTTTTCTCTCCATACTTCCCTATGGCATTTAGGCCTGTACCACTTATAACCTCTGCCAATATCTTAGCTCCTCAAAAAGACCCATCGGGTCTTGAGAGCTATGTCTATAACTAATTATATCCTTTTAAGTCCCAGCTATGCCTGTTTCAGTACCCTTCACAGAGCAGGTACTAAACAAACAAACAAAAAATTTCAGCAAATTTTAAGAGCATGAGTTTCCATTTACTTGGCAAAGGAAATCACTAACTACATTAGAGAATGCACATACATATGCATCTGTGTGTGAATGGTGTGTGGGTGGGTGTGTGTGAGATGAAAATGAGCAGAGTATCTCTGAAGAATTGACAAAGAGGTCTTGAAGAATATCTTTCACTGATATATTTAATCTAGAAAAGAAATGCTGTGGTAAAAGGAAAAACCTATCATTATGAAAGGCCATATCAAGAGCCTTGGTTGGTCATATTTTAATGAAATTCCTCTTGCAGGCATGTAGGCAAATACAAACATCACAAATAACTGCAGAGGATGGCTGCTCAAAAGAAACAGCACTTCTCTCAAGATGGAGCCACTTTGGAGATAATGAATGTAATGTGTCTGAATATGCCAAATCATTATTTAGCATGCTATATAACTAAAAACAATCTGAAACATCTATCATAAATCAATGCTTTAAAATTATAATAGGGTATAACCTTCTCAGATAAAATACACACCTATGAATTCTGAATTAAGATTTTAAGATTTTACCAATATAAGATTTTACCAATTAAGATTTTACCAGTATACATACTATATATGGGGAGGGGGATGAAATCAAAGTTATAAAGTGGCAAATGCTAATATTAATTTTTCAAACAGAAAGCAAGGGTGGATTCTGGAAACTACATATCAATAAGTCTGTCATCAGCTTCCAACAACACTCCAGGCTCATACCTGAATAGACAGTGAATGCATTGAGAAAAGAATGTGATAAGTATTCATGCATTCTCTAAGAATACATCATGCTTTACTTTGTTTACATTCTCTTTCGACAGCATTACTAGATTGGAAAATCAGAAATACTCTACTTCAAATTCAGCAGCACTTGGTAAAATTTCTCATGAAGTCAGTGAAGACAAATTTATAGAGAAATGGGGAGACACCTGAGTTTTAGTCTGGATTCCACTACTTACTAGCTATGTGAATAAAAGCAAGTCATTTACCCTCTGTGAACCTCACATCTCTCAACTGTAAAATAGAGATAACACCTATGCTATCTCTTTCCCAAAGCTGTACGAAGGATTAAAAGTGCCAATATATTCACAGTGTTACATCTCCTTGGGGCACACATCCCTTTGAGAATCCAATGACAGTAAAATCTCCCTTGCCCCCACAAAAATGCACATTCATGCAATACTATGTATACAATTTCAGAGGGACCCCTGAAGCCAGAGCTTCTGGTTCAACTTAGTATACCCAGAGCCTACTATCGTGCTGAAATGCAGTAAATGCTCAAAAACTGAATTAATTTAAAAAGGAGGGGAGCTGAAAAAACTAATATATTCTCACTTATTTTATCAACCAAGTATATATAGAGTGTTAACTGACAAATCTGACTGGCAGTATACATTGCACAATTTTTTTCTATATCGTTATTCGTCAACATGTATTAAGAACTGTCTTTAAAATATTTTTATATCCTTCGATTCAGTAATTCCACTTTTAAGAATTTATCTCAACAAGATTCAGAAATGCATTAAAATACTTATGTGCTAGGATAGCCAAAAGCACTGTTATTTCTAATAAAAACAATAAAAAATAAGCAAGAGAAGGAAGGAGGGGAGGAAGGAAGGGAAGGAAGGAAGGAAGAAGGAAGGAAGGAAGGAAAGAAGGAAGGAGGGAAGGAAGGAAGGAAGGAAATCAGAATATCTTGTAATTGGGAAATGAGGAATTACAATATCCAAGTTATGAAATATTATATAAACACTTTTTTAAAGAATAATTAATATGAAGACAAACTCATAAGATATTAAGAAAAAATGGTTAAAAACTAATTTATACATAACTTATTAATAAGTGCTTAGAACAGTATCTGGCACAAAATAAATACTATATAAGCATTAAAAATTTTAAAAATCATATATAGATAACATAAACCCAATTTTTAAAAATTTAAATAATGTGGATGAATGTAAAGAAAGAAGGATGGAAAGAAATGTTAATGGTAATTATATCCAGGTGATTTTTATTTTCTTCTTTGTATTTCTATATAGTTTCTAAATTTGTACACTAATCCTATATCATTGTTAAAATAAGAAAAAATATATACACATACATTCCTTTGAATACAAAACTGATGTTAATCTGGAAGAGAACAATGTTATCAATGGTTTGAATAAGAACCTATAAAAAGCCCATGCTATTCAAATCAGCAGTTAGCACAAGGTTTAAAGAATTGCTAATAACAAGAATTCAAAATACCTAGATTCAAGATTCAATAGAAAATTGAAATTATTTGTTCTAGCTACGACACTCTGATTGAAACCAACAGGACAAAAATATAGCATCACGTTCTCAGATTTCCAATTAAACAAGGCAGATTAACCACAACTATGTGTTTTTCCCCTCCTGAAACTCCATTAAAATGTCAATAAAGAAATAAAAAGAATGTAGGTGCACAAGGAGAAAAAGGAGGAGGCAATGAGAAAAGATTTCAACAAGTTTTCAGAAAATGGAAAACCAATGGAAGATGGCGAGTAACTAATAAAGCACAGGAAACCATAACAGAAGGGAGGAAATTGGTGTCACAGAACACAAGAGACACTCAGGACTTGGAGGCACCCCTGACATTGACAGGTAGGGGACAGACGCAGGGCAAACCACACAGAAGAAATGTGTAAAAATAACTTTACGGTGGGGTTGGATGCACAAGTTCTTTCCTCCACCCACTGCACAGCTACACAAAGTGCCTCAACTTCCCCCCTGCAGTAGACCAGAGGCACTTTCCCCTAAAGACCTTCACCAGAGGGAGAGTAGAACCCAGGGACTGAAAACGGCTGTGAGGAAATTACCTTGAGGAAAGATTTTCAGGAGGAATGAAAGGACCTGCCACCCCATCCCCAGGCCCAGCACTTTCCCCACCCTTTGGTTATCAGGCCTTACTACCCAGGCAGATATATGGAGGAAATACTTCATACACTATGCAGTATTTAAGTGGTTAAACTCTAGTGCTGAGCTGCCTGAGTTCAAGTCTTCACTCTGCCCCTTTCACTGAGAATCGTGGGGCAAGTTACTTAACCTCTGGGCCCCAATTTCCTCATCTGAAAAATAGGGATAAAATACCTCAGAATTTATTTTGAGAATGAAAACAGTCAAGACTGAGAATCACTGAACTAGAAATATATAAGGCTCTACACAGCCCTTGGCATTTCTCTATATCTGCAGTACTCTCAACTTACCAGTCCACTCTAGAGAAGTAAAAGAAACACTTGTAAAATAATTTCATCCCTCTGTTAAGTTGGGATATTCACATAAGAAAATATTCAAGAGAAGATCAATAAAATAACTGGGAGGAAGGAATCCTCTAGAAGTCATCGAGTCATTATACCACAATGATTCTCAAATGAGGAAGGGAAGTAGACAGTGATTTCCTCTGGTAGGAATTACTACTCCAGATCATCTAATGATCATAATGAACAGATTATCATAAAGAACAAATAGGCACAAACTGCCCGGGTGCCGGACAATTCATTAAGAGGTTAATATGTCTTAAAAGCTGGGGATACAACAGTGAACACAAATACTACCATCCCTGCCCTAGCACAACTAACTAAACTACCCAGTGGGCTAGTACAGCAGCTTGAGGATAAATCAAATCCTCCAATCAATAATCTAACTTAACATTTCATAACTGCTAATAAGAAGTCAAGTTGGAACTACGGACCCACATTATGTGCTATTAGTATTCATATCAATGACCATTTTTTGAATAGTAAACTATGTATCAGGAACTTTGATAAATGCTCTACATACATTACCTCATTTATATCTGATGATTCTATCAAGGAGATATTATTTCCCTTATTTCACAGATGAGATTGAAGAGGCTGAATAATTTGCCCATGACTACACAGAGGCAGGACTGGGGTGCAAGTCTCTCTGAGTCTAAAGCCCACGTTCTTTCTACTCCACAATAGCAGGTTCTAAGACATACCCTCCAAAATTATAGGGTAATGAATTCAGGCCTGATTCAGATACTTGATTTAAAAAATTAAAATATTTAAATTTTCTCTAAATGGTCTCAATTTAGCATTTTATCTAGTGGTAGTATATAAGACTACTCGGAAAAAAAAACAAGGTTGTGCATAAAATCTCAACTGAGAGGCATTCTACATTAGATTTAAGATTATCTTTAGTTCCCTAAAATAGTCTATTTAATGACTTTAACTTTATGAAATACCAATCCATTTAGCTTGACAGAATCTACTAGGTTAAAAAAAAAGTGTGTGTGTGTGTGTGTGTACACACACGTAAGTGTGTATATATACTATATATGTGTATACATTTTTTTCTAGTTTCACAATATTCCCAAAAATTTTTTCTTATCTGAATATGCTTTCAGAAGAGCCTTTAATAATCAAATACTTGAGATAAAAGATTAACACTATAAATATTTCTACAGTTCACATAGGGACAGAAAGTTTGAGTTTCCATAATATTATTGGTATGTTATAATATAACTTAGGCAAATCATTTTCCTCTTAGGCCTCCCTAAGAGGAAGTCAGATGACACAATCTCTAAGGTGCATCAGACTTTTAAAATTCTGTGATACTATAAATCACAACCAGGAAACCTCGTAAAACACTTTTCAAAGAATGATCAACTTCATCTTTGAACAGGGCAAGCAAAGAGC
This sequence comes from Pteropus medius, assembly GCF_902729225.1. Lineage (NCBI taxonomy): Eukaryota > Metazoa > Chordata > Mammalia > Chiroptera > Pteropodidae > Pteropus > Pteropus medius. Next base: position 23,349,048 of record NW_024344378.1, on the reverse strand, counting down.
TACAGTAGAAAGAGAAATCTAATCAGCATTTACTATTTCATCTGGACCACTTAAATTAACAGCTCCCTCAGTAGCATATCCATGCTGCAAGTACAGAGTTGACAAGACTGCAAAGAATGGCCAACTCTCAGGGAATAACACCTGGCCAGTTCTTTCTGTTTTAACCTAAAGGTGTTCAGTCTAAAAGGAAAATAAATCCCACTTTGACAGTCCATGGAAACTATCCCTCTCTATCTAAATAATCTTTCCACCTCAGCTTCATGGAACTTAATAAAGGAAAAATGGTTAAGACGCTGAATGAGCACTCTTCTTTAGTAAAGAAGGGTAAGGATTTCAAAAAGTGATGAAATCTGTCCATTATAGCAAAGTAGGACTCAGTTTTTGCCTTTTCTCTTTATCTGGTTCCTCTTTAATAAACTAGAGATGTGCACCAAATATGGAAAAGGAAAATGTATGTGAACAAATGTAGTACTGGGTTTCTCAAAAATCACATACTCTAGTCTAAGTTTCCTCTTTATTTGTGATCAAATATTTAAGTTACCTGATTAAATCAAAATGCGAGCCTTGCGGTATGTTTACAATAATTCTTAAAAGTATAGGCCAGGCCACTATGGTTTAAATTTATAACTTAAATTATTTTTAAAATATTATCTTTAAAATATCTCATTTCATATCCTCCTCCCTAGAGTGCTAAAAATACCAGAAGTCAGTTACTGTTCATTTTATAAATGTAGACAAAAAAGTCAAAATTGGAGTAAACGACTTTACCAAAATCAATACAGTAAAAGAAACAGGATTAAAATTCAAAGCTCCTGATTTCAAGATCCATGCTGTATTCAAAAATCAAGACACCTAATCAAAGATCCTGCAAAATTCAATTATTCAAGCTTCTGCTCACCAGATTAAAAATGTCTATGCAGGAAATACTCTGCATAGTATTTCCTCTCTGACAAACTTCACAGAGGAAAATAAAAAGTATTAACACACTCAAAGGACCTGACAAAACAGATACCTGAATAATAAATAGATAAGGAGAGTATTTTCCAATTTTAATGAGTCGGACTTAAAATTTAATACCACACTGTCCTACAAGTATTGGAAGAGTAAGTTAATACAACACTGATAATACATTCTAAGCCAGTGGTACAAGTTTGAAATTGAGGATTTACAGAAGATTTTTCAGTATCCATATATCCTACTATAACCCTGTACCTCCAGAAATTAATCCATTATAAATCTATGAAAGCCTTCCCTAACCACATATGTCCAATCACTATAGGGTTTACCAGAAAACACTTTTCAGAAAGAAATATGGTAGGGAAATATAATTTTATTAACAATTATTTTTATATATATATTCAAAATAAATCTTTATTACTCACTAACATGCTTACCTAAAGCTGTGGTTTTCAACTAAGGGCAATTAGCAACACCTGAAGACTTTTTTGTTTGTCACAACTGGAGAGTGCTACTTGCATCTTCTGGGTAGAAAGCAGGGGCTCTGCTGAGTATTCAACAATGTACAGGAAAGCCCCCCAACAAAAGAAGTTATCTGCCCCCAATGTCAATAGTGCCGAAGTCAAGAAACCTTGGTCTACAATCTAACTTGTACTATAAGAACTAGTAAAGTTTACTTACCTTTGAATTTAATATCAAGACCACTAAATTCCAATTCAACTCCTTGAAGTGCTTCTCCCAGAGTTTCATGGTAATGACTAATACTTTTTTTTGACCCAACACAGAATGGAAGTGAAAAGTACTTATATGTCTCTTGGCGATTATGGTAGGGCCCAACAGTATTCATCCATAAGACAACTTCCTCTTTATCTTGATACTGAAACAAAAAAAGCAAATAAGTATATATTTTTTAAATCTAATGCAAATTAAGGGAATATTTGTTATTTCTTCTAAACAAAAGTGTACTACTGTCTCTGTTCTAAAGCTATAAAATAAAATACTGGAAGTTTCCTTTAATCTGCTGATTAATATTCACACCTTAAAAATGAAACTCGGTAAACTTTAATTGTGGTCTCAGGCAGATCCACCTTTTCCAAACTTTGTTTTACAGAAAGTATTGTTTAAACAAAGTCCAATAGCTCATAAGAGTATCCTTATAATTATTACTTGTAAGTTCTGGTAAACCTAGAACCAACAATTCACCATGCTAACACGACAAGGAAGGAGGAAACAAAATCAACAGCTTATCCAAACCTCATGTTAAGCATTCGAAACTCCAAAAATTTAATGTTGCCAGCAAGCACAAATAAAATTTCATCTCCTTTCTAATATTTTTAACCACTGGTCAAAGTATAAGAGAAAAGACTAAACAAGAGGAAGAGAAAGCCATACCATGAAATCTCCACAGTTCATTCAAACCATCATTCTATCTTCCCCTTTATCAGCTTGAAAGGCATGTATTGTATATATTTTTTTGAATAAATAACTATGGCTCTACTCATCAGTGAATACTATATGGAGCTAAATCTGGAGTGTGGTCCAATGACTTGGGTAGGTGACTTCACCTTTACCGAATCCAACTGAGTGATCTACCAAAGATTTCTAAGCTATCCTTAAGTTTAAAATTCCAATGATTCTATGAAAAGCAATTACCTAAGTAATTTTAAAACCAGTAACCCCAATTCACAAACAAAGACAACGTACAAGTCAACTAATAGTGCAGAAATTAAATCACTGAACAATTATGTACCAAGTGCCTACAATGTGCCAAACTATAACTATGTTTGTAACTGAGGATACAGCGCTGAACAAGACATGTTCCCCACCCTACTGGAGCTCAGAGCCTAAAGGGAAAAATGGACATGAATAAATAATTATAGTAAAGTTGGGTGCTATGGAGCATATAACAGAGGAAGCTATCCAACTAGCTCAACTACCAAATCCTCAGCTCCAGTTCTCCATCTAAAACTAATAAACAAACATTTTTCAAACCAAACTCATCCCACCCAAATCCACCCCTCAACATACACTTTGTTTTTCTAAAGGTATCATCATTCTCTGACACGGAGCTCAAACACCAAGACTTATCTACTCTTATCCAAAGCATCTGTCCCTTCCTTTTGATTCACACTAACCCCATCATAGGACTTAAACCTAATCACTTCATTCGAACATAATATATGTCTCACTGTTCACATATGACATCATCTAGGTCATCAAGGAAATAAATCATCTCACTTTTTGACTACATGACACATTGAGCAAGCAGTGTTAGATGTTAGAGATATACAGATAAATTAAATACTGTCCTTTCCTTTACAAAGTTCATAATCCATAGAGGAGCCAGACAAGGAAATGATTAACAATAAAGAAATAAGTATTATAATTAAGGTGATAAAGGGTTACTGTAGCAACAATAAAGGAACGATTAATTCTGCTTTGGCAGAGAAGGGTCAGAGGATGAACGACATAGAAAATCATAAGCTGTTTCAAGTAAGTTAGAAAAACAACTGTAGATAATCTTCATGTATGAAGGAATGAATCAAAGTTCTGATGTGTCCATACATCTCCATTCAGCTGAAAAACATGTATGCCACCACTGTTCCATCCAATGCTCATGGTCACACAGCACTAATCAATCAAGGTAATCCTTTCTGCTAAACGCAGATACAGATATAATATGGATATAGTGTAAGAATGCTCAAAACAGTGCTCTAAACCAATCACTATCAATTGACCAAATTGGTACTGGAACTGAAATCTGTTCACTAAGCGGAAAGTTCTCTGCATAATTCAATGCATACAAAAAGAATTTAATAAATATGATGGAAAAACACTGAAAAAAATGCTGAAATGTAAATTTCATTAGCAACTTAGTGAAAGAAGTTTGAAGTATGTGAAGGGACTTACATGTGCAGTGACTGCAATAGACCCTTTTAGAAACAAATGAAAGGGTTATCGGGTAACAAAATACATCTATTTAAGATTAGACAGGAGAGAACCTATTAATGAGGACCTTGCCATTAATCCTGCTGAGAGTCTGCAGAAATGTTTAAATGTTATCCCATGAAAATAAGCACAAGAACACTTTCTCTATAAATCCTAAGACTCGTATGCCTTTAAAAAGACAAAAATTTGAACATAAATACTTGCTAAAATTGGGCATTCATTTATTTCATACAAACTGAAACATAGGACTAAAATAATTTCAGGGTCAAAGTGTATGTTTAAACTATATTTTATGAACATTCATGAAACCTAATAAGAGTTGTGATGTAGTAGTGATGACATGATGCGAGATTTAAGAAAATATATGCCATTTTGTAGTCGAGGATTCCTTCTGGGAAGAAAACTGAAAACAGTAATTTAAAAAATATAGTGTGTGTGTGTCTGTGTGTGTGTGTGTGTGTATGTATGTTATATACACACATACACACATACACACACACACACACACAAAGTTAGGGTGAATATTAAGGTAAAAATGTTTCTTTAACATTGCTCCTTATGCAGACTATGATCAGATATTATGAACTTAAAATGTTTACTTTTCATTGAAGTTCTTGATTGCCTCTGAGAATAAGCACTCCCAAGACAAATTCAAAACAAGAATTCTTTTTCGAGAGAGAAAATGTGTCTTAAAATATCCTGAAATTAAAAAATACCAGAAGGAAGATTTCACACAACTTTTGAAGGAGAAAAAGGCTTTCCTTCCCTAAAGCTGCTGAGAAATTCCCTTAACTCCCCTACTCCATGGGAAGAAAGCCACAGGTTAAGGCTCCTCCCTCCACCCCTGGTCAGAAAAGCTAGTCTAATTCACTTTCAAAACCTTCCATAGTATCCTAGCAAGCTCTTCCTAAATATTTTCCTTGTTAGCCAATAACACTGAGAAAGATGGAGTTTTATAACTTACCTACAGAATGTAACCATGAGAAGAGGAGGAAAAAAGTAAAGGAAACATAGCAAGTGGATCATGGGATCCCTGAGGATGGTGGTGATTCCATTAGCCTCTCTGGGAAGTAGTCATGACAGGCCAGCTCAGACTACCTGCATTCTTCACCTCACCATTCCATTCATTTTCCAGCTCTCAGAAGAGTTTCACTGTTACACTCAACTTCTGAGTTGTCCACTCCAGCCAAAATGGTCTATAATTCTGTCTTCCCTTTCTTTCCTGCTCTACCTTGTTTCTTATGGCATTTCCCCAAATCTACAGTGCCCTCCTCTCCACCTAGCCAATTTCTACTTACTCTTCAGAACTACTCAAATCCTCATTTCCCAAATACTCCAATCCTCAGTAAAGCCTTAACAGACCAATCCCTAACTTGCATGGTCTCACTATCTTTTCTAAAGTGTCATTAGCTAACACCTAATAAGCACATACCACGTGCTAGGCATAGTTCTAAAGGTCTTTACATGAACATTTAATCCTCTCAAAACTTTATAAAATAGGTCCTATTATATTCCCCATTTTACAGATGAAAACAAACTAAAGAACAGAGATGTTAAGTAACTTGCCCAAGATCATATAACTAATTAGTACCAACTTTATAAGTTTAGGGCTACACTTTTCCTAATCCCTTGTCTGCTTCATTAACGAGTAAAAACTGAATGAAAAAAATACAGCTGTACAAAACAACTAAAGACAGTACAGAATACCAAACAACTTTTCCATTTGAGCCTTTAATCTGCCCTAAAGAAAAAAGCCTCCCTAATAAACTACTAGTGCTCTAATCTCAAAAGGAGTGACCTTTATACTCAAGAAGTTGCCAGTGTTAGGCCTGTCCTTATGTGCTGAGAAGGGACAGAGAAGTTTCCTACTTGATAGAGCATAAATTAATTTTTCTCAGAAAGAAGACTTTAGGCGATAAAGTTACTGATGTGCTTATGTAAAATCTGAATAAAAAAATCAGAATTTTCATAGTCAGGCAAAGGACGGAGGGCTCAGAATAAGCACCCAAATGCCAACATTTTCATGGGATAGTGTTTGCTTTAAAATATATATGTGAGAAAGCAAAATCCCATCCTGAAAATGTTTCAGAAATCATAATTTCAATGCCTTTTAATTATTTAATTAAAACACATACATCAGAATTCTAATACAAATAAATCAGAAGTATATTTTTAGATAGTCTCGAGATAACTGCTCTCTCAAATAGCTTTGTACTAAATAAACTTTAGTCTACATACAGTACAGCTTAAAATAGGACACCGAATTTTAGCATTTCCTAAAATTAGATCTATATTAGAGCATTCCAACTCACTTGTAGTAAAGTGTCTCTTTATAAATCTTTAGAGTTTTAAGAGTTCCTATATTCCCAACAGAGACAAAGACAAAAGGCTGACATTTGACAAAGTAAAGCAAACAAAACATTTCTGAAATCACTCAGAGGTGTATTAAGTGTCTATGGCAGAGGCTGAGAATAAGGCTATTCTAGGTACAGATCAGGTCCTTCAAACATTACCTTCCAGAGGTACAAAGGGCCATAAAGAAATGGGATTTTAGCCTAGGTAGGGCCCCAAATCCTAAGAGGCATCTCCAAAATCATGCATCGTAAGTGAACAATGGTCTGGGTTTGTTCACTGTGCTTTAAGCAATAGGGTTTCATGCTTCCCACACTGCATTTTCTTGTCCCTAGTAGCTCCCTAATTACTCAAGTCACTCAACAAGCACTAATTAAATGCCACTTTTGTGCCAAGCACAGGACCTTGATATGTAAAAGGCAAATCTTTTTAAAATTGACTTTGTGATCTTGAGGAAACAAAACCCATAAAAATTCAAAGCTACAATGCAAACGATAAAATGCTTTAAGATTCTTGCACCCTTGATTTAATGGGATTTGTTTTGTCGTTGTTGTTTGTTTTTGGTGCTGACATCTTTACACAGCATTACTATGGAAATTAGATGTACAAGACAGGTCGATAGAGCCAGGACCAGAGATCGGGAAGCTCAGATTTTTTCTTTGGTCTTGAGTCAGTCTCTGGGCCTCTTGAGGCCATTAGAATAATAAGTGTGTTGGATTCAATGGTCTCAAGTCTTTCCAGTTCTAAAATTCTATGATTCTCAATTTGAAATCTTTTTAATAGAGTCCTTTGGACTCTTAGGAGACTTGGTAATCTAACTCTAGATGCTTCCAAGTGCTCAGAGTCTCAGAAAACCAAATAAGTATAAACCGCACCCTATAGATCTTTCACTCACTCTAAATGGTTCTTTTTATGACCCTTCAATGACATATTAAGAGCCTTGTCTTTCATGAAAAGTGTCCTGTAATTCATATACGATTGGATTTCAAAAAGTTGAAAGAAATACATCTTTATATATTCTAGATGTACAGATACTCTAGAAGTCAATGGCACATTTTATTCTCATTATTCTTCTAAGAATATTAAAAGAGCTTTGGATAAATAAGCAAATAAAAGTACTATATGAGTCAAATGGTCAAGTGAATCCTAATTCAGTAGGTAAAGAGAAATAAGGAGCTTTGTGGAACTGCATAAAGTGGTTGTTTCTTCTGAGGACCAGCTATGTAATTCGTGGGGCACAATATAAAATAAAAATATAGAACTCCTTGTTCAAAAATTACGAATTTCAAGATGATGACAGCAGAATGTTAAATGAAGTGGTTTTTATATGCTTGCACATATCATGTGACTGCCCAGGTCACATGCCTATTAAGTTGGCCCTATCCCTCTTTAATGCTAACCCAGTTTCTCAGTAACAACCGTTACGGAGCTAGAGTTATCCAAACATTTCTTTAAGCATTTAAAAATGGTATCAATAAAGAGAACTACTCAATTTAATATCAAGTGTTTTACTGTCCTATTTTTAGCATAAAGAACTGTAAAAGGATATCCTATGAGTGTAGAAGACTATTAATTCAGATTGCCTGAGTTCAAATCCTACCTCTATCTCACCCACCTCACAAGATTAATGTATTTAAAATACGAATCAACATATGTACTTAGAACACTGCCTTCCACGTACTGCTACAAAAAACCTTTTAGTTATTATTTCTATCTGGAAACTGGGTTCACAGAAAATAATGAAAAGGGTAAACTTAAACTTTTGAAAATTGTTCTTTAATTAATAATGCAATTAAAACACCTACACAGGAGCCTTTCCTTAGCAATTTTTCTCTTCCTTATCATTCTCTCTTCATAGGCTACTTCTGCTTTCTAGGTGAGAAAAAAATCCACTTGACCATAGCATTTCAATACTGTTCATCTGGCTAGGGTGAATGGCTAGTTTTCAAAAAATATTTTCAAGAAACCTGGAAGAAATAAAATATTTTGGCTTATAGCCAAAAATATATATGAATACACTTATTTAAATTTTATACTTATATCTTAATGCTATTTTTCTTATAACTTTTTTGTTTTAATAATAGGTATTAATAATAGGTAACCACGTGAAAGCAGTTCAAAGTAGACATGAATGGAATGAATTCTAAATTTTTAGTCCAGCAATTACCTCATACATAATATATTCTCTCAAAAACCTTTTATCAAATAATTTGTATTCAATTATTGATATAAAAAATTTAAATTTTCCTGGCAATAACATTTCAGTGAAACTGGTATTTACATTTTAAACATGTAAATTAATCTAAGGCCTCTTTATACACCTCCAATTTGTAAAATTTTAATTAATAGTTTTCCCTATTTATAGCAGGTTATATAAAACACAAGATTTTTAAAAAAGTATACTACTCTCAAGCTTATATACCTGTATGGTAGAACTAAAGAGTTCTAAGTTTTACATGGTAAATTTCCTTAAGTGTTCAAAAAAGTGGAAACATATTAGTAACCACACTATTAACTAAAAGGATGCCTATTAGAAATGATCAGTTCTTAGTGACTAATGGACATGGACAATAAACTAGTGGTTACCAGAGGGTAAGGGGAGAGGGGGAAGGAAGGATGTAGACAGGGTAAAAGGGGTCCAAAATGTGGTGACAGAAATCTAACTATGGGTGGTGAACACACAATGCAATATATATATGCCTTACTGTTAAATTGTACAACTGAAACTTACTAGATTTTATTAACCAATGTCGCCATAATAAAATAAACTCTGTTCAGATGCGCCCCCCCTCAAAAAGAAATGAACAGTTTTTGCCTTTGAGACAAGTTACCTGACAGAACAGGAAATGGTTTTTAACTGTTTAACCTAAAAACACAATTATCTTAAGGTGAAAAGTCACAAATAAAGCACAAAAATATGTCACTGATGTGGGATTTGTGGGTCCAAAGATATATACAGGTAAGAAGTTTCTGGCTATGATTGAAGGTAAAATAGCCAAAGTTTAGACCTTTTATTAGCTAAAATATGAGTCCAACTAACCCAGGGAGTACAAGAAGTCTGGTTAATTACAATAAATTACAATTAATTACAAAATTACAATTAATTACAATAAATAAAACCTAAAGTAGGGTGCACTGAATAAGGACGATTGCTTCAATTCCTCACTTACCAAGAATGACACGCCACTACTTCAAATCTTTCACATTTAATACACACATCCTCATGCAAAATCACATCATCAATGGGTTAAGGTATAAAAAAACAATTACTGGCCAAGCAATCTCTCAATTTACAGGACTTTCCTGCCTTGGTCACACCTACCATTCTGAAAACCATCAAGTTTCAGCCCTAAGTGAGTCACTTCAAGAGTCGTTTACATCCATACCAATTAAACAGCCAATAAACTTCAGGATAAATGCAAAAGGGGCTGTTCCCAGCAAACAATTAGATTGGGAAATTCAAGACTCCTCAGTCAGAAGTGGCCCTAGTTAGATACAACTGGGATAGGAGCCTCACCTAGGGGCTGGAGAGGGTGAGGAGAAAGTTTCACAAGGCCTTGGAACTGAGTGCGTGTATGCGCGTGTACACGTGTAAACTGCTCTTCACCCCAAGTTTATCAATACTGTCTCCACGCCAAGGTTTTGATCCGGTTTGGGCAAGAGGGGAAAATAAAGGCCGGCGAGGACCATAAAGTGGTAGATATTTCCTGGTTGGTGTATGACGGGTAATCGTGATGCATCCATCTTCCGCTGTGTCGTAGCCCCCGGTAGCCAGAGCACAGCTTCTTCCCGGGGGCGCTAGCCCGAGACCGGCTGCCTGCGGCCCCCACCCCTGCGGCGAAGTGAGCCCAGACCCTCACCACGATCCTGCCCCGGCCCCTGGAGCCCCCAGACCCGGGGTGGGGCGGCTATTTAGCTCCGGGCGGGGGAAGGAGGCCCAGGCACTCTGGACGTGGAGTCCTCCTGTCCGGGAGCGCACGGAAATGCCTCCTCCCAGCTCCCGGGATTCCTGCTCCGCCAGGCCCAACCGGAAGGCGCCTTCGGACGGCCGCGGGGCTCAACCCGGCCGCCGGGCTTTCCAGGCCGCGCCGGGCCTGCCCGAGCGGCGAGCGGGGGGATGGGGCAGCGGGCCTGGGGCGGCAGCGTCGGCCCGCGACACCTCTCACCGTGTGCTCGTGCTCGTCCGCCCGGGCCCGGGGCAGCAGTAGCAGCAACAGCGCGGCGGCCGCCGCCACGCCGGGAACACCCGGCAGCGGCCTCATCCTCCGCGCTCCCACCGGCCCGGCGCCCGCCCACCGACTCCTCCTCCGCCGCCGCCGCCGCAGCCGATTCGCATCCACGGGGCGCGGATAGACGCACGGGGCCCAGGCCCAGCTGCTGGCTCCTCGGCGCCGCCGCCGTCACCGCCCGCTCCCGCGCCTCCCCCGCCCCCAGCGCCTCCTCTGCCACTTCCTCTGACTCAGCCACGTCATCCAGCCACCCCGGCACGCGCCGGAAGTGCCTTGCGACGCGGGGCCGCAACCGCCGCTGGGGTCCCCGCCCGGGACGCGCGAGCTCGCGACAGCGGAGGCCTCCTCTCCGGCAGCCCGCGCGCCGCACGGTCGCCCGTGGGCCCGGGCCACGCGGACTCGGCCACGGGTGGGTGACTAAACCCGCACCTCCGCCACGTCCGGGCGCTCAGAACCTGTGACCTTGGCCAAACGCTTAACTTTTTCTGGCCTATTTTCCTGGGCTGTGAAATGAGGTCTGACCTGCCACTCGAGCTTGGGGGATCAGATCGAATAACCCTTTCCAGGCACTCGTCTATGGCTGTGAATGAATCACGAGATCATATAATCATCATAGGAGATTGTTACACTCTTACAGGGTTGGATAAGTGTTTCAAAGTCACCGACTATTTATTGGACCCCTACTATTCTATCTTGTTGAAATTCTTTTTCATATATTTGTTTACTTTTTATGTGTCGGTTTTCTGTCCACAGAAATAAGCACCTAGAATCTAAGCTCCTCTCCTAGCAGAGCTTGTTCACTGCCATGTTTCCTGTGCCTAGAACAGTGCCAGGCTCATAGTAGGAACTCAAAATATATCTGTCAAATAAATATATGACGGGCACCACCATCTACACTGTCCTCTAAACCAAAAATCGAATTTGTAGTCGGATTGTCTGTATCTCTCAGCCATCAGCAGTCAACAGTTCCAGCACTGGGTCTCTTAGAAATGTCTCAAAAGTTTCTTTTTCCTCTTTCCTCTGCCAAGAACAGCCAATCTCCATCACACTATATATTTTGCAACAGTTTCCTAACAGGATCCCTGCCACCAGTATTCTCTCCCTGTTGATTCTCCCCAACAGGTGCTAGAATGATCTTTTTAAAAAGAAACCTGGTGATATCACTGTCTTGCTTAAAACACTCTTTGAATATTGCTTAAATAAATCATGGAATCACAGCTCAGATTTCATCTGCCTTTAACAGGTACTGACTCATTTAATCCTCACAAAAACCTTATGCGACAGGTACTATTAGTATACTTATTTTACAGATATAACTGAAGCACAGAAAGGTTAAGTAACTTGGTGAAAGACTAAACCCAAGCGGTCAGGTTCCAGAATCTGTTTTTCTTACTACTAATGGACTACTATTGATACAGCCATTTTAAAAAATGAAATAGCCCTGTATGTACTGGAATGGAATGACATGCAAGAGATACTTTTAAATGAAAAAAAAAATTGAAAATAGAGTATAGTTGCATTTTAAAAGGTAATATATTAGTCTAGCCATAGAAAACAATCTGAAAAATTATGACACAAAGCATTAGCTAGTTAACTTTCTACTTTGTACATGCCTATAAATATTTGGATGTTTTTTACAATGAGCATGTGCTACATATGTAATCAGAAAAAGAAAATAGTTCCTTGCTAACCAACAGTGTTGTTACCAAGCTCCTACACTATCAGATCCCAATTTATCTCCCAACTCTATATCCCACTGATTTCTATGCTGTGGCTTCATCCCTGTATTTCCCAAATACATCATGTTCTTTTATACCTCTGTACCTTTGCTCTTAATGTTCCTTTTGCCTAGAATGCAAATAAATGGACAATTGTTATATAATCTCTTTCTAGGCCTAACTGAATTATCACTTCTTTGGTGAAACCTTGCCTGATGCCCTCAGGAATGTCTCTTCTTCAGGATTCCAACAGCACTTGGCATGTTATGTCATAATTACCATCTAGTCCCATTTTTCCTTTCTGTACTACAATCTGACCTTTTTTTTTGACGGCAGAAACTATCATTTGTTTATAACTGTCGCAGCTGCAGCAATAGTGCTTATCATAGACATTCCATAACTCTTTGAAGAATGAAAGAATGAATTAAGACAATAGTAAGTGAAAAGTCAAATAGCATAGCAAGATTTAAAGAACACTTTCTAGCTAGTCTAAGAGACATCACAAGGCAGTACATGATTAATTGCTGAATGAATCATGCACCAGTAATTGCTATAGAAATCAGAGGAGGCATCTTATACATCTTTGTATATCCCCCAGAGCACCTATCACAGTGACTTGCTCATAGTGGAAATTCAGTAAATACTCTGTGAATGAATAATCACTGCTTTTGAATCAAATGATGATGGGCAATTGAAGAACAAGCAGTTAAGTGCTGAATTAAGATGGATGAGCAGTTTCTTGCTTAAACATCCATCACCAGCCTCACAGATTTAAAGCAGTAAGCATTTGCTAGGTGTTGTGAGGAGCACTGGGTTGGCGAATTGCTTGGGGGTAAGGAGAAAATAAGAAAATAAGAAAAAGTATAAAGTATTCATTTGGGGAGTGCAGGCTTAAAATCAAGAAACATAACATATGCAGCATAACAGTGTACGAAAAAAGAACTGCATAAAATGTGACCAACTGTGCAAACGTTCTACAGGCAATGAGAGCAATGGGCAAGGAAATAAGGGGAAACCGCATTTTGGTAGAGTATGTAGGAAAGTTTAATGGAGGGAAGAGCATGTAAGGTCATTAATTCAACAACTGTTTATTGAGCATCTACTATGTGCCAGGGACTCTGGTAGATACTAGGAAATAATCATGATAAATGGCTTTAGGTGATAATAGTTTGATTGACAGGAGGTATAGAAAAAAAGAATAGGAGATAAAGTAATTGATTAGAGAAAAGGGGTGTGGCTTCAAAGATCCTTGGGATCTGATGACCTCAAAGCTCAAAAACAGGACTCGGAGGCATCAGCAAACTCAGAGCTGTTCTTCCAAACTGGACAGTCAGAAACATTGATGTATATTATTTGACCAGTTTCCTCATCTATATTAATGACCTCAGTCCCTGACACCAAAAAATATGGGGGGGCGGGAAATGCCAGTGAAATGAACCACTCCCTTCCAAATGGCTACATAGCCTCTTTCTAATTGTAGTTTTAATGAGACTCAATTGGTTATAGAGCTTATGACCAGTAAATGATACAGAAAACAATTTCAGTCTTTTATTCTCATTCTCGATAAACACAATCATCAAAAATATTGTTCTATAGATGACACTATATCTTCTGATTTCAATCCTCAGCTACCTTTTCTTGGAAATTCTATTTCTTCTTTCCGCTTTTTTATGTTTGTCTTGCTAGTTATTTACTTCTGGGGTGAGCAGTCCTTCTATTGCTATTACCACCTTTCACCTATACCTTTTCTGTTCTAGCTGAACTGTTCTAGGCACCAAAGAACTATATAATTGGTCCGAGCTCTTTCTTCAGAAAGCAATTACCTAAAACATTTGGTTCTTAGACTGAAGAGCAACTAATGCTATTAATTTCTTTATATGGTTCCCATTTCACTGTTTCTCACACATTTCTAAAACTGATCTGTTATAACAATGATACAGGGCGAGGAATAGCAGCTGCTATATGATAAGATCCTTTGCCAATTATGCGGTAACTCCAGCAAGGCTGCCTTCCTGCTCCTTCAGAATGAGGAATTCCCCACCCCTTGTCTTAGACTTGGACTTAAAAGGTTGAGTTTTACTAAATGCAAAATTCTCCACTTCACAGATGATAAAACAGACCAGGGTAGTCAAGCTATGTAAACTAAGCAAGTCAATAGCAGACCAAAATAAAATCCAGGTTTCCTGACTTTCAAGCCAATATTCTCTCCCTACGCCATTTCTAATTTTCATTGTGTAGCTAGTTAAGACATTTTCTCCTACATCATAGGTTAAATGGGCTTTGGCAGGCTAGCCTGGGAACCTCCTATTTTTTACAGTTTCTAAGAGAAAATGAATTCTGAGTTGTGCCTGAGAATTCAGAACACATCCTTCAACCTCCTACTCTTCCTTTCACCACTCTGGTGAACATAGATCTGGCCATCAGGAATGCATTTTATATTCTTAATAACTCTCCTGAAAAAGAACAGAAAACAATTTATTTATAAAACCAAAGCAGATTCCTCGAAATTGAGGATTGATTTTTAGGATGAATCTTTTAGAGTTATCTAAATTGGCCACTTGTCTTTCTTAGAAATAAATCCATTACTAATGCTCCCTCAGCCAACCAGCTGCAAAACCACACATTATTCTTTGAAAGAGCACAGAAAACCAACTTGCTTCCTAGAGCATATGGGAGAGAGATCTAAAAATCCCAGCTATTAAGGTGATAAAGGATGAAACAGGATCTCTCCTTCCTTTTTAATAACGAAGCAAGATAAAGGAGCGGGAGCAAGGGTAGATAATTTAGCTTGACTTGGAAAAATAGTCATTGAGTTCATTTACATACTATCACTTTACCTAATTATGGCAAAGCATCAGAGATTACTCACATTAAATATGTCAAGTTAAATTATTTGATTGCAACACCATCTTCCTGTTCATAGCCTCTCTACTTAGATGCTTATGTAGTTGGGTTATATGCCCACAGGTTTTCATATAAGATAAAGGAACAGTGCTGGCCTAGGAACTGTAGGACAATGTACCTTGTACAGTTAGAGGCAAAAGCAATGCCAGTGAATATGACTAAAAACTTTACTTTCTATTGAGCCAGCGTATAAATTTGGGGGAAGGATGGTGACAGCTTTGCTGTCTCCCAAAGCATCATATAGAAAACTTTTTAAGTCTCTTTAGATACCTTGTTACAATTTAGTTTCTGATTCTTATTGTATTGAAATCCATGGTTTCATTATGTAACATATTCCTAAAAATGTCTACTAATTTGGGTATGTGGAAGTTGCATAAACTTATGTTATAATGGTGGTTCTGTATCTAGTGAATGAAAATTTTTACCTCATCATTAGAGACACGCTTTGATAACACAGTACCAGTGTTTCATTCAAATTTTTTTTATTTTCTTCTTTTACTTTTATACACAATCAATCATTTTAGAGGTTGAGTGAACACTTTGTATGGGTTTTAGACTTGTCGCTTTTGACTTGACAGTCCTGATCATTTCCATCCACATCTCAAGTGTATCACATTTATGAGACTCAGGTTTCTTATCAGCACTTTCAATTTTGTGGTTTTCACTTATTTTCACATGAGAATAAGATGCAATAAGATATTCCAATATTGAACAAACAGTGATGTGCATACACAAAGATGTAACACTATGGACTGGCAGTAGGTTTTACCATGTTATTGATCTAAATGCTTGTCAATCAGAGAATGTACAAAAATATAAATCTGGTATCCAAAACAGGGATTATTGGATTGAATGTTTTAAAAGTGTAGCTTTTATCAAAATTAAATGTGCTTAATATGGAAACTGTCTATAAATAACAGGAAGGACAACCATACTGACATTATAATATCTTGTTCTCTTTTTATCTCACATTACCCTCTTCTCTCAAATAAGTGACAAAGAGAGTAAAGGGACAATTGCAGAATGGATACTATGTGCCAGGCAATTTGCACAAACACTCTCTTGATGGCCATGGCCAATAGTGTATTTTATGTCAGGGAAAAAAAAAAAACCCTAAGACCCCAGAAGCTATTAAGTTCAATAACAGTCCTTGTTTACTGAACTGAGGAATGAGATTGAAAAAGAACCTTTAATCATTAGAAAAAGACCCAATAAATCTACTTAAATGGATTAATATTAGTGTGGCTTTTATATACATGTGTGGGATGGAGAATAATTTCCTGGAAAACCACAAGGTTTCTGATATTTTTTAAAGAAATAGGTCTGACACTAATTTTACTGTATGTTTAAACATTGAATTAAGGACTTGTGTTTTGAAGGTAGATTTATGTGCTAGGAAATCAAAATTAATGACATACTTTAGGCTCTATAATTCTCTGCACAAACAGATTTCTCAAGCCTGGTGGAAATAATAGGTGTATAAAGAAATGGATAACTATTTTTATTTTAAGTTCTTCTTTCCTCTTCTGACCCCTTATCAGAAAAAATGTCAAGGATTCTCCTCTCTCTTTACAGCCAGAACTAAGACCTATAAAAACTACAGAGCAATAAATGGGATCCCTGGCACCCCAAGCTTTTGGTTCCAACCATTTATAGATGTTGCTTGGCATCACCACTGTCCTGAAAGCATACTGAAGTGTAAAAGCCCAAACTGGAAAAAAAATAATACATGGTAGTTCCACACCTGGGAGATATGGAAGAAGGGAACTTCTGAGAGGCCAATAGTTAGTCACTGACCAAATTTCTACATCTGGGCATTTCTTGAGGGAGACAGTTTGGCTATCTGGAGGTGGAAAGTGTGGTGACTTGGAACCAGTGGGCCCGGATTCGAGACCTGCCTCTTATGCTAACCAACTGAATACTCTTAGTCCCGGACTTCTGTGGAACCTCGAATTTGACTTCTACTTAAGGGGAGTTAGAACTAATCCCTCTCTAAAGTCTTTTTTATTTTGTTGTATATGACCAGCCCTGGCATTTACATACCCTCCTGAATTTGATTCAACATCAATTTCCTGTTTATAGTCTCTCAGTCTTCATACTTTGTTACTTATATAGTTAGGCATCTGCTCATGAGTTTTAATATAGATGAAGTGCTGGCTTGTTAACAGAGAAGTTGAAGAATCATTTAAAAATTAGGATATGTCTTCTTACCTGAATACTCTAAATATTAAATCATAACCACCTGTAGAAATTAGTCTGGACTAGCAAATAAGTAAGGTCTAAAATAAGTGCATTTTAGTAAAACACTTGTAAAGCGATCAATCTTTTCAGGCTTCTGACATGCCAGATTAGAGGTAAGTGTTCCAATTAAGTTTTTACTCTTTTGGCAAACCAGGATATGGTTCAATATACTTGGTAATGGTCAATAAAGTCCTTAGTTTTTCACTTCTTCATGCCTTAATAATATCTTCTTTAAGGAAAGCCCAAACCAGCAGGGCTGCAACAACATCAGCAATGAGAGTGGGTCTTAAGATCAGCAATCATGCCATAAATCACAACGTGAAGACATCATTAACAGGCTGAAAACTGCAAGTCTCAAAGTCCTGAAGTAGGCAGGTTTTAGGAGGTGGAGTCAACGACCTCTGCGTGGAACAGGTGGAGGAGGATGAAAGGTCTCCCTGGTTGGAGGCCTGCAATGAAAGATTAAGCAAATATTTTTAAATGAATTTGATTGACTAGTTCTTAGGCATCCATGATTTGTTGTAAACTTGGTCTACTATGCAATTAATGAAACTGGCCACACATATGGACATTTGAGTGTCACACATACTAGCTGTGGCTCACAGTCCTCACTGCACATTTGAATTACCAGTCAAGCTTTGAAAAATATCAATGCCCAGGCTCTATCCCAGACCTATTCCACTACAATCACTAGAGAATTGGATTCGAGCATCCCAACTTTTTAATAGTGTTCCTCTCTCAACCACTATATTAAGTATGTCTTTTATTTTCTGATGCTTTGACTTCAGGGGCCTTACTGATCCTGGAGGGACTGCCCCTCTCAAGGTAAGCTAATTTCTAGAGATAGCAAACAATTTGCCTGTGAGCACACCTTTCATACGCAAACCAACAGACCCAGAGCCCACACCCCAACTACCTCCTTTATGGGGGTTTCACACAAGGGGTGGGGGGTGAGGGGGAGTGGGCCACTATCTCCCCATCCAAAGGGCCAGGTCCCAGACACCTAGAGACAGCCCCTTCGCTCTAGGCCTGCTAAAATTATTCAAGCCAGCCAATCCTAAATCTGCTAACCCTGCCTCATTTGTTCCTTCTTGTGGAAACCACAGTAAAGGTTTTCGCCCATGTTTTCCCCTCCTCTTCCTCCTGGTGCTTCTCTATGTGCCCATCCCCACCCCCACGACATAATATGCTCCCTCCTCTTGGTGTCTATGATTATAACAAACTATCTTTTCAACGGCAGTCATCTCCTGATCTGTGACCTTGCCATACCTGAATAATGATAAAACCTATATTGTAAAATACCCATGATTCGAATATACAGCCAGGCAGTAGACACACTGTAGTAGGGAGGTCCCTTGAGAGAGGAATTGAGTATTTCTGGTCTGTTTCTTACAAGTACTTATTCGTGAGATCACAAAGTGTGTTATCCCAACTCCACATTTGCTTTCTTAGAAGCCCTCCTCCATGTTATTCTGGATGGTTTTTGAGTAGTCCTAAATCACACTCCAGATAAACTTGGGTGAGGTTATTTACAGATAAGTTCAATGATTGCAGGAGCTATTTCCACATGTGTGCTGTAAAACCAATATTAATTCTCTTGGAAGGAAGTCAATAAGTCAAGAAAGAGAGCTTTGTCAGGTGCTGTAATTGAATTGTGCTATCCTGGAGTTACGTACTTGAAGATTAAATGAATCAGTGAGTAAATATTTACTAAATGTCTCTTAAATGTAAGTTTTGTGCAGATCAAGGAAATGACAAAAGAGTTGGGAAAAGAGGCTGTCTCAGGAACAAGAGAAGAAGATAGAAGTAGGAAAGAATAACCACAGACATCCTGCACAGGTCCTGCAGGAGGTCTGCTGTGGCCCCTGGGTGTAGATGGTTTTATGTGGTTGTCGTTTTACCCAGAGAAAACAAAGGGACAGTCTCTTTCCATCTCCCCAGTCTGTCCTAGGAACTGTGGGCTTACAAAAGAAAGCTAAAGGACACCCAGGTGATTCCACTTATTTCTTCTTTCCTTCCTTTCTTTCTGTAACAAGTTAACAAACATTTACCTATTATATCTCTAATCCTGAGTGTGAGATGATATAACAAGTAAAATGAGCATAGATCAGACCCTTAAGGTGCTGAGAATGTAATGGATGAGACAGACAATAAGGAAAATCAGTAAGCTGTACTGAATGTTTTGAAGGAGGAAGTCATAACCTATGGGAACATATAGCAGAGACATTTATGCACATGTCTGAAGGGCAAGTTCAACTTCTCTGGACCTACCAAACAGAGATAATAATACCTACTTTGGAGTACTGTGCGAGGCTTAGAGATAATGATTGGAAAGTGAGTAGCACAGTTTCTGGCTTAGAGTAGGCACTCAAGAAGTAAAGCTAATAATTTTATAAATATAACTAAAGATTTATTCTTAGATCTTTTTCCTATGGATGCCTCATGAACCTGACATTTCATCTTCTATTACAAAGAAGTAATAGAAGCCCCTCTTCCTCCCTCTGCTGTCCCAGTGAGTCAACAAACAAACCATCCCTAGATTTCATTCTGATCAATGACCTCAGCTATAGATTGGAAGTCCCATCTCAAAGAAATGAATATTTGATTATAGATATCTCAGAACCATGGAAGTAAAGGGTATTAAATCAGAATCAAGGGGTGGCCTGTGGGGAGACAGCCTCTCCAGGACACTGGGATGCTGAAGCTAGAGACACAATTGTCCAGAGATACCTGGGCACTGGCTGCTTTCTCCTCCCTGTTGAGGGTGAGATCTTGCTGGTGAAGTTTGGTTCAAGAACTCAGCAATCCTGATGTTGGTTAATGTTCTTTTAAAACACGGCTGTTGTTTAGCTGGTAAGCTTTTGTACAGTCATACATTGTTAAAAATATTTTTAAGCTTCCCTATTAGTTAGAAAATAGTCTTTGTTTCAAGTCCCGCCTCCCCCATTCCCTGACCACTCCGGCCCCCTCTAGAAACTTTGATGGACCTCTTTACAAGTCAGCAGTTGAAGGATTAACCCTGGACCTGCCGGATGACTCCAGAAGCATGGAGTACCTAGGCTCTGCCTTAAAATGTGCGTAGATTGTTAGTGATTGGCAAATCACCAATAAATGGCAAGATAAGTTCAAAAGCAAAGGGGCAATGGCTCAGCATGAATTGGGCATTTTTTTAGTTTTTGTCAACTGACAGGACCTTACCTATGAAGAGGATGACATTGTCAACTGCCCATTCTATAGAGACTAAGGAGCAAGGGAAATTTCACGCAAAGATATAATGCATCTACTGCTCTTCTTGCTGCCATCTGCCTTCCCTGACTTTGAAATATACTGGGAACTTACAACAGGTGGGAGTATGAAGCCTCTGTCTACTAATCTGTAACCCACCTGCACTGTGGTGGATGACTTGTTGGCTGTTTAGGAGATAGGTAGTGCAGCCCAAGCACCAAATCTATCTATCCATTCTTTCATTTACATGGTGAATATAAATATTTATTAAATTTCTAGTATGTTCCAGTTAATCTGCTGGGTACTTGGGAGAGTAGAAAAAAATTTTTTTAATCAAAAACAGTTTGTATTCTCTCAAGGGTCACCATCCACTTAAGGAGACAGATACGTAAAATAGGGCTACAATGTGGAATGAATTATAATAGAGGTGCTTGGGGGATCACGTTCATCTTGCACAGGAACATCAGGGAAGGCTTCAAGAGAGGAGATGATGTTTGGACTGAGTCCTAAAAGATGTGTAGGAATTTTCTAAGCAGAGATTGAAAGGGAATAGGAAGACAGCATTTCAGGCAAAAGGAACAGATTGGGCAAAGACCCAGTACAAAATAGCACAGCTCATTCGGAATTCTTAAGGGGTGGAGCATCAGTGAATACAGGAGAGGAGTGGGACTTGAGGTTAGATGGAGCCAGAGCTGGCTAAAAAATACAGATTTAAATTTGAAGACTTTTATGCCAGAAAGTGACATCATTGGCTATGTCTGTTCTGGTAAGTACACTACAGTTATATTGTGGAAGAGGGACTGACTGGAGGCAGGAGGTAAACATAAGTTTACATGGATGAACTTAGGTACTGGCAGATGAAGAGAAAGGGGTGGATCTGAGAGCTGAAAGGTCAGCTGAGTGGACAGAGTCTGGAGACACACTGGATGTGGGAGCTGCGAGGGAAGCAGGAATGGAGTTAAACTTAACTGAGGCATATAAATTTTAGCTAATTCACCCAAGTTTACAAGTGACTGCCAGAGACTTGTTCACAGGTACTGTGGCACTGCAGCCATGCTCCCTACTACCATACCATGCTGCCTCTCACCTTTATTTTCATTCCCAATTCCTTCTTGCTTCCGGGTTTCCAGAAGGCACTGTCCCCACAATACAGCCAAGGAAATTAGTTATTGGGGAGCTGAATTCTAACCAAACAGATAAAAATTATTCAAAAAGTTTGTGTTTACCAATGTATTTCATTGATGAACTATTACATTTGCTATTGAAAGTGTATGCACTACATAAAAGCACCACTTAAGTTAATGAAGAGTTCACACTGAAACACGTCAAAAATAGGCATTTCAGTTAGCTCTGCATTCATTCTTAGGTCATCTTAGATATCCCCAAATTCTACTCTCCCCCTGGAATTCAGAGAGTGACAAAAAACTTTGCTATCAGTTCTAATGTTACCTCTGTGAGGCAGCCCTTGGAGGCACCCTGGGGGGCCTCTCAATGGGCAGGCTGAGTGTTCCATCCACTTGTGGGGGGCCTGGACTCCGACTTCTGGTAACTTCGGGGACTTCATTATCCTACAACAAAAAAGATGAGAAGGAAAGGTAAAACTTACATCGAGTAACTAGCACGGCTGGACACTGCTATCCTAAAAACCCCTCAGCCTCCTCAAGATTTAGTTAAAGGTTATTCACAAACAGAATCAACCCAGCAACACCAGGACAGCTTTGCATTGGCTCCCGGAGCCACTGAGGAGACAATCAGGCCCAAATCATCATTAATGGTCCTTGCAACTCAAAGCATGGTCTGTGGGACACCAGGGTCAGCATCACCGATGACCTGAAAAGGCCAGGGAACTTTGAAAGAAGAAAGCAGATATGCCCAGAGAAGCAGAGACAAAAGAGGGTGTGGCCTCGAGAAGCACAGGGCAGTGGCCTCTGCTCTGGCATGCCTCACCACTTCTGATCCAGGCCCCAGGATGTGATCACTATCCCTGGATTCCCTGAGACTCGTTCAGTTCCTTCTCGCAGATGCCCCTTTTGGCTTAACTGGTCTGAGCAGATGTCTATTTATCTCTCTCCTTTCCTTCCTCTTTTTATTAAGGTGAAATTCACATAACATAAATTTAACCATTATAAAGCAAACAGTTCAGTGGCACTTAGTACATTCACAGTGTTGTACAATCACTACCTCTTTCTAGTCCCGAATCATTTTTGTCACTCCAAAGGAAATACTTTCCCCATAAGCAGTTTCTCCTCATTTCCCACTCTTCTCCAGTCCCTGGCAACCATTTGCCTTCTGTCTCCATGGATCTACTTACTCTGGACATTTCATATAAATACGTGGCCTTTTGTGTCTAGCTTCTTTCACCTGAATTTCTATTTCTTACAATGAAACAAACCCTAGGAGTAGACAGGTGGAGGCGAGGGTCCTTGCTCTCACCTCATTGTCTCCCTCCATCCCGCTGCTCACACTGAGGAGGCTCCGGGTGCTGGATCGGTTACTCGCGCTGCCTAAAAGGTACAAACAAAATCAGCTGGACCATAGAGTCTCTCGGGCTAAAATAAATGCACTTACTTATTTTTGTGGATAGAAACAATACAAAAGCTGTGAATATGAGATTCTTCAAAATGCTGCCGTCTTATGCCATTTTATTAGAGGTCGGTTTTTCTTTCAGCATGAAATGAAATAGTTCACCTTTTTACCACCATATTTTGCTTTATAGCTACCATTTACTGAAGGCTTCCCACAGGTTATGTGCTTTAAAAGTATAATTGCATTTAATCTCTTTGAAAATCCAACTAATGTTAGTGCTCTGATTTGACAGACAAGGAAGCAAAGATCCTCTATTTCTCACTTGTCCAGGGCTATTTCTAAAAGCTGCAAACAAATTTTGTGGCTGAAGTTTTTACTTATTTAGGAATGACAGCAGGCATGTGTCTGTATCACGCATGTATATACACCTTCTAAGTAGGGGTCAATTTTACACAAAACAAAATGCAAAGCACGAATGCAAAAGTAGAATTTATGCTTATGGTAGGAACTATGCGTGTGTGTTTAGGTGCTCAAGGCTTTTGAATTGGGAATCACTTGTATCATCAGAACAGCACTATCCAATAGAACTTTTTAGAAATATCCTATTGTATGCTGTCCAATATGGGAGCTAGTGTGAATTATGGCCAGTACAACTGAGGAACGAAATTTTACATCTTATTTAGTTTTAATTAAATTTAAATAGTTTCATGTGACTAGTGACTATCATATTGGACAGCACAGCATTAGAATAAGCTCAAGCATGTAATGATGAAGCAATGAAGAAGAAAGAATAACGGTTAATCAACTAAAACAAGAACATTTTAACTTTAAGGTACCAGTATTGCCACTAACAGTATTGCCAGATCTTAAGTTTGCTGAATTTCTACTTAAAATAGCTCTATATCATCTTAGGTTACAGGGAAATAGTCTTAGTTTTGACTTCATTATGATATTAGCTTTGATCTAATTTTTAAATTTAAAATAATGTGTCAAAATATTTCCGGAAACAAGGGGATTCAGAGTTTGTTTATTAAGGAGTGTGACCCTGTCTCTTTCTACTCAGTTACCCACACATAACACTGTTCACTCTGCCAGAATGTCCTTTCCTCGCCATTCCTATCCACAAGTGTAAAACCTCCTCAGTCTCTAGTGCTCAGGACAAACGTTATTGAAATCCTTCCTCTAGATGGAAGTAACCCCTCCTGCCCATGGGCTCCCATCCTGGCAGAGCCAAGCCTCCCACATCAGTCACCATTGTTCATCCCATTCCCTCACAATGAACCAGCCTTGTGCTGAAGGTTGTCCACTGGGAAGCAGCAAAAAACCATCCAGGCACTGGCTCCAGGACCCTGGAAATTCACACCCATCAACTCCCATTGTCCTTTCTCCTGGTGTTCTTAAATCTTTAACCCTCAGCATTTGGCTTTGAACCTTGGTTCCCAGGTTCAGCTACCCTGGCCTTCTCCCCTCTCCAGGCTGATGACTTACTTGCCCACATCCCCCCTGGACAGCACAGTTGGTAGAGGCCCCAGCCTCCATTATCTTCACTCTTGCCAGTGGGGAGGAGGGCAATGCCCGCCTCTTATCAGGCTTTTGTCACCAGGGAAGAAGGATCAAACAAGCACCTAACTTGTGCTATTTTTGTACTTTCTCTCCTTTACAGTCACCCTGAAGACAGGCTTCATTTCGTTTTCGTCTTCATTTCTTTACTATACGGTCTAGCTCAGTATGCGCAGAGCCATCCTCAATATTTGGTGAAGGAAAGAATAAGAGGAAAAAAATGACCAAATATATGATCCTTAAGAAACTAGGATCAGATGATCTAGGAAAAGGTCAACAGTTTTTCTGTAATGAAATTTTTGTTCTCTTAAACATAACCTTAATATTTGGGGGCATAAAATTTTAGTTATAACCAGATTTAACCTACAACTGTTTTTCTGTGGTTCTCATAAGATGAGAGTTGCATCTTAATAAAAATAGCGCTGTTTTAGGAGGTGACTTTGAGGGTTAACAGGCAGTTGGTGTATCAGAACTGGGCTATGATAAGCACTTATACATTGGGGCTTATCTTTCTGGAATACTCCCTTCATGGATCTTATTACCATGTAAGAAGTGCAGGCTACCAATTTAGAGGCCATACATAGAGAGGCCCTGAAGGATGAGAGGCCACCTTGGATGTCCTAGCCCGAGCCAAGCTTAGAGCTGAATACAGTCTCGTAAGAGACCACCACTGAGCCACATGGCACAGGGATGAACCATCCTCAGTGAGTCCAGCCCGTGTTTACCATCAGGCATAAATAAATGGTTATGCTTCAAGCCACTACATTTTGGGGTGGTCTGTGACATAGCACTAGATACCTGAAACCCTTAACAGGGGCCAGATGCAGTCTATGGCCACGGAGTAGGGTAAAACCCATTGGTCTTTCATTTAATAACTTTTCTAACCAGATGAGCTAGCCATTCCTGAGCTACTAATAAACCACTGCACAAGATAAGAAGCACAGTTTATGCTTTCCATTCTGTTCTCAACCCAAGCTAACTCAAAGTAAAACACACGTATTAAATCTTTGAAATTAATCTGCACCTGAAATGAGGACTTCTCATTTGTCCTGTTAAAGTTCCCCTCCCCCCATTCTGGAATGCACTGCCCGAAACCTGAGAGGGTCTACTCCTCTCCTCCACGACAAGTCTGAAAGATAGGCTACCCCCTCTCTTGCTTCTTTGGTTATTTGTGATCGCACTAGAAAAATCTCCCATTTCTGAACTTGTCAGAATTCTCTAAATTGCCTCAAGCGGGGTTCGAGTACACATTATCACCTCCATAATATAAAGGGAAGTTTTCTCTTCTGTTCATCTAGACTTCCCATGTGGCCGTGTGATATGCTTTGGGTCTGTTTTGACAGGTAATAGCGGCAAGAACGGTAACCTGAGAAGAGCTGGGTTCTGCTCCCATTTTGTCACTCACTGGCTGTGTGACCTTGGGCAAAACTCCTTCCCCTTCTGGGTTACAAATACTCCATCTATAAAGTAAGGAGAGAGACTAGTTCAAAGGTTCTTGACCTAAGTACATGACGGGCAATATTGTGTGTACGTGTGGGTGTGTACACACACATGCACATGCATTACACTGGGAACTGCATCCACAGCATATATCAGGTTCTCAAAGGGGTTTGTGACACAGAAAAGAAACCTTTAGGTTCGGTGATCTTCCTGTTCCAACATCCATTTTGGGTTTCTCTACCTGACATTTAAGGAGTTCCTGAAATTCAGCTTGTCTCTTGCTCTTTTATGGTACTCATGACTGTTTTGATAACACTGAAATGTATGAAAGAAAGGAAACCTGATCTACTAGGGTGAAGTCAGCTAACACCGCCTAGGATACTGAAACAAAGCCTCTGCCTACACATCAGCGCATATTGTCTGCTGCAATCAGACTGCTATTCAAGCTTTCGAGCCAAAAGGAAGACATTTGCTAATTAAATCCTCAGCCTATGTGCTGGAATGGCCGCGTTAACCAGCATGCCTTTCATTTATAAAAAAAAGGACACAGCAATAATTATCATGCAATCTGGCTTCAGTAGATATTTGTATAATGGATCTTTTGGTCCCTGGAAAAAGGCAAACTCACAGGTTAAATGCGCCCCATTTACACCCACCCCAAACCCAAATCAGGCCCCACTGAGATCTGCTGGGCTCAAAACAGAGCATGTTCCTGGTGCCTGAAACAGCTGGAATCCAGCTGTGAAGGTCCCCAGTCAGCCTGCTCACTTGCTGTGCTGAGGTACTGGTTCGTCTTCCAGTCTCCTCGTCTCAGCTCTGTCCTGGGGAAGACGCTCTTCCCTGGGGCCACCTCATAGGACCTTAAACTCACTTTCCCAGGCAGCTGGTGCTGTGAGTGCCGAATTGGGACGTGATCTCCAAGTCTGGAATCAGAGGAAAAAGGGGATAAAACTTCAAGGCACCAGGGCTGCCAGCTTTCTACTCTCAAGCTGCTTGGCTGCCTTCTCCACTGCCTCCTCCCCTCACCTGAACCTGGAGGGTTACTAGAGGGGAGGGGAGGGGAAAGAGAAGGAGGGGAAGTGGAGGGAGAATACAATGGGTGTCCTGCCCAATTCAGCAAGGAAAGTCCACAGAGTCCTGTGTGACAATCATAGGGTGACAAAAGAGAGGGGTGGAGGAATGCGAGAAAGAACAGAGAAATAAATGTGTCCTTATCAGGTAGTGAAAAGAACCGTTTGATTAGGGAAAGGTTTGGGGCGGCTCTGCCACTCCCCAGCTGAGAAACTTGGGTCATTCTGTCAATCTCTCTGAATTACTTCCCTTTCTGAGGAGAGGGTTATGAATGTCATTGATCCCAATAACAGGTTTTCCCATGCAGAATTCTAAGAGCAGTCATACTTTTAGCTCTTTGAAACCTCCCAACATTCATGAAATAAATACTATTGTCATCATTCCCAACAGAAACTAAGGTACAGAGAAGTGAAGTGGCATGCACCCGTCATGCAGCTGGTAAGTGGGACAGCTAGGGTTTGAACCCAGGTTCCAAAGTCCAGGCTCTTCACCACTACTCACACTGCTTCTCAGTCCCTTAATAATTGATGGATGATGGGCAGATGGTCCACAACTGACAGCAATAACCAGAGAGTTGATGAAAAAGGTGTGTCAGGCCTGTGAAAGATTCTGTGACTTGCAAGGCTGATTGGTGGTTTTAGATCCCACAGGTTCAGAAAGATAGATTATTCCTTTGCCCTGTAAAGCCTTAACTTGATCTCTTTACCGGCTCAGTCCTGTCCAGTGGTTGGTCTTTAATCCTCCCTAGATTTCCACCCCTGGGTTCTAAACACAGAAAACAACATCTGCTCATGAGCAGAATAAAATATCTGTGGGTGCCTACACCAGCTTTCTCCTCAGGGAAGTGTAGAACCCAGGTGAGCCGCTGTCACAGGGCTTCCCTAGCTGCCCCAAGGCAGGACCTCTGAGAAGTGTAAGCTCAGGTATACTACTGGAGATGTGCGCCCTTATCTTCAAGGTATCACTTTCTCCTCTGCCTCTCCTCTTCTATGGAATGGGTGTGGCAGGAAGTTCAGGGACTCCAGGGCCAGAGGTGGCTTAGCCAAAGCCAGAAGTTCACTGGTAATGGTACATGGATAAGATAGAACAGGCCCGAGAACAGGGTAAACAGAGTCTATGATAAACATTTTGCACAGAGAATATTAAAAGAACGGATTGTTGGTTTGTATAGCCACAAGCTTTCCTCATTCTAGAGACTCCAGTTCCAAGTGTAGTATGTGGTCCTGGTACTAAACCAGCTTCTTCGGTCTCTGTGTAACAGATCTTTCTCACATCCTTGGGCTCTCCTGGTTACAAATGAGCAGTGGAGGCACCCACCCAAGCTGGGAACTACTTGGGCAAAGACGAGCTGTCTGTACCTGCACATGGGTGGGAGGCCACGTCTCACAGCAATGAAACTCCACAGTTTCACAGCTGTCATGCCTTTTCCTCCCTCCACTTTGACTTAGCTTTTTAACAACAATCTTTTGAAAGAAGGTTCCCATTTGCTTAATTCACTTCAACGAGGCAATTTTCTACTCTCAGTTCTAGGAAGGAGAAAAGTAAAATACACACGAAAAGAATGGGAGTCAAAAGTTCAAAAAATCAAGTAGAGCCAGTCTAAATGTCTACAAAACCTTGATGGTCTTTGAATAAAGGAACAATGCCAGAAATAATATTCTGCATTAGATGCGTAGGACTTTCCCCAAAGTGCATTCACATGTGTTATTTATATCTCCTTTGAAATTCACTACTTCTCCATAAAGTAAATAAGTCGGGTATAACCACAGAGGAGGAAACCAAGGCACAGAGTGGTTCAAGGAATTGTCCTGGTTTATAATGTGATTCAGTGATACAGCAGGGGTTAGAACCCAGTTTTTCTGGGACCCAGCCTACTGCTCTTGGTCCTGCCCAGGACTGGCCACAGACACACCCAGAACATAAATATTGATTGTCTTCTCCGTGAGGCTGGGATGTTCAACAAGTCACGTCAGCCCTCTTCTGATTTCCTACACATCAACACTCTGCACCATCCCAGTGAGAGCAAAGCAGCTCCCTAGGGCTGAAAAAAGACTGGCAAGTTATAATGAACAGATTCTTACTTTTTAATTATCCCTGATATGCTAACCCAAATGAAAGATAAATGAACATTGTTTTTTTTTTCCTAAGGCAAATGAGGTTTCTAAATGAACAGAGGCAGCCCTTGTATGTAGAGTGGGTTCTATTCTTGGAAAAGACCCTTTAAGAAAAAATGCCATCCATCAATATTAACTTTCTTATAGATCAATGTTATCGTGTACCACTGGTTTTCAAATGTTTTTTGTTGCTTGTGATGCAGAATTCTTTCCTCTAGTGAAAACAGAAGCTAGATGTAGAAAATAGATTTTTTTAAAGGAGCTGGGATGGTTGAAGCAAACCCTGTCCCAATCCTAATCTCTCCCCCATCTCCCACCCCACCTTTAATTCCAATCCCCTACCCCCACATGCATGCATACAGCAGCACTAAAGCACCTCAGTGTAAAAAAAATCCCCAGGATAGGCAATTACCAGTTAGTATGTCACTAAATACATAATCGAGTTTTATAGAGTTAACTAACAGATCATATATACTCAACCATAATTGATGCCTTCTCTTTGGCAGATGCTCTTAAGATCTTGGGCCTCACCGTTCAGTACAGGGTCCACCTTCCAACTGCCCGAGGCTTTCTCTGGTGGCCAGATGACAAGCGCCCCTCCCCTGGCAGACCTCAACCACAGACATGGGAGCTGGTATCTAAATGCCCCAGCTCTTGTATCTCTCAAGAGGAATAACTGTTCTCCATCGACTCCCAGAGACTCCAGGGATCTCCAGTCGGCAGGTGCACTTTGCTCACCACCTTTCCTTCCCTCTCTCGCTTCCCCATCCCTACCACCAGGGTTACCTCCCTATCAGCTACTTGCTCTCAAATCCTTTCAGGGAGGAAAAAGTTCTAGAAATGGATAGTGGCAAAGGCTGCACGATAGTGTGAATGTATTTAATGCCACTGAATTGTACATTTAGGTTCAATGGTAAATTTTATGTTATATATATTTTGCCATAATAAAAAAACAAAACGAAGGGGGAGTCTTGGGGCTAATAGATAGAACATTCTCCCCCAAGTGAACTGTTTGTGGTTCACAGTTATTCTTATTCAGTGTCAAATTTCATAAAGTTTAATCTTTTAATAGTTATGATTAATGAAAGCCCCTGATATAAAAAGTAAAACTACTTAACTCCCCTTCCCCATTCCCACAGAAAGATTCTTAGTCAGAGGGTCTGGTCCTTGAGGAGCAGGGCAGCAGGGGAGGGAGGGCTTAGACCACACTCCTCTGGGAAAATTTAAACACTGAACATTCTAATTTAGACTACAGCCACTGGAGGGATCACTTATTCGGAGACTTAATAGCCTTGGATGACCTCTGCATTATGTTTCAAAACCGTGATTCCTGGATGGTGAGTCCCAGCCCACCGCACTCTCCCTGGAAGGTTCTGCCTGAGAATATCAGCTGGTGTGCAGGCAGTTTGTCAAGCGTTGACATGTGCCACGCACTGTGCTAGGCCCTAGTTATACCCTAACTTGTTGTATCCTCACAGCAACTCCAATGGGGTGACTTCTGTTATTTGTGCCATTTCGTAGATGAGGACTGAGGATCAGCCTGGTGAAGTATCTTGCCCCTGGTTCCCAGCTAGTTAGGGGTGAGCAGGGGGCAGGAACTTGACCCCAACCCCAAGGCCCATGTCTATACCCCTCTACTCCTCGGCATGCCTGTCTGTCTTGCTTCAATATTTCCAGTGGCACCAGCTGGAGCCTGGGTGGGTGGTACAGGTGTAATGACACTGGTAGGCTTGGTTCTAAAGTCCAGACTGCTGAGCACACGTTGACTCCAACACTATAATCCCCAGCCTTCGAATACTGCATGCATCACCAAACCACAACTTTCCTTATGCTGCATATTTAAAAGCTTGAAATGTTTCATTTTATCAAGGCTTCTAACTTTGGGTTCATGTACTCTAGTTTTAAAAAGCTCCTCAGGCCTTTTACCACCTAGAGCCCTATTGTCTGATCTGAGATGACTGAGCAGATCTTGAACCAGGTTTTCTGCCTTCTCTCTTTTCTCTTCCCCTCAACCTGGAGGGCAAAGAAGTGTGAGCTTGGCTAGCGGCAGTATATATTTAAAATCTAGTCACTTAAGCAGACATCTTAGGATGACTCTCTGACCCTCTGCCATGGGCAAATCTCTTATTCGTCTTCTCCCAGTCAAAATCATTAATATTCACTAGGCTAGTACTATATTCAAAACACTGTGCTAGGCATTGTGGGAGAGGCTGCAGCTGGTTTTTATTTTACACAAATAAAAGACTAACTCGTAAGCTACAAGATGGTGAAGATTTTGTCTTATGGGTCTCTGTACTTGGCAGGGTGCCCGGTGCTCACTAAGTCTTTGTGGAATGAATGAACGGTGTCGGCAAATATTTAATGAAATCAACCATTCCAACAAAGATTTCTTGAGCTCCATCCATGCTACAAACAGGGGATTCAGTAGAACCCCAAACAGACAAGTTCTTGCCCTCACAGAGCTTGCAATAGGTGGGAAGCTTGGGGTGGAAAATACTCATGAGAGCAGAAACACAGGATAATTCCAGTGTGTGAAAAGAAAGGGTAACCTGTGGCACGGCAAGTGAGTGGAGGAGGGCTACTTTGGAGAGAATGGCAGAAAAGGCCTCCCTGAAGAGGAGAACTTACAGCCACGATCTGAAGGATGAAGAAAGAGCCAGCCAGTAAAGATCTGGGAAAAGAAGTAGAAGGGGTACAGCAAGTGCAAAGGCCCTGGGGAGAATGCTCTTGGCTAGACAGAGCAACGAAAAGGAGTCCACTGAGACTAGAGCGCAGGGTTCGGGGGAAGTGGGGATGAGCTCAGGGGTCAGATAACGTAAGACCTTGTAGGCCACAGTGAGGAATGTGATATTTCCTCTGGGTGGAACAAGAGCCTCCAAGAGAGTTTTGAGCAAGGGAGTGGTATGATCTGATTGTTTATTTTTAAAGGGTCTTTGGCTGCAGTTTGTAGAATTAATTATCGAGGAGTAAGAACGAACATGGGAGACAAACGAAGAGGCTACTGCCTTAATCCAGGAAAAGACGACAGCAGCTTGGCTGCAGCTGCGGCACTGAAGATGGTCAGAAGTGATCAGATTTAAGATGCATTTTAGAGGCAGAACCTCTGGGAATTACTGATGGTTTGAATGAAAGAATAAAGTAATAGTAATCAGAGGCAGCAAAAGAGAAGTGTCATGGAATGGGAGGGATAATAGTTCCACAGATACTCAGATGAGAAAGGAACAAAATGGCCTGGAGTGGTCCAGGAAGGCTCCACTGAGAAGGGGCTGCCAGGCTGAATCTTACAGCCCAGTAGTTTTCACACAGGTGAAAAGGAAGAGGCATGAGCAAAGGACCGGTGGCAGGAAGATGGTGTTACCAGCCTGACCAGGTTCATAGAAAGTCGGGCTGTTAATGGCAGCTGGAGACAGACTGTGGAAGTTATGCACGGCCTCAGTTTTTTATGTAATGGGGATCCATTCAAGATCTGAGACCCTCCGAAAGCCTTTTTTGCTAGCTCCTCCTGGTATAAGGCTGGCCAGCATAAACCATAGAGACCCACCATGCCAGAGGCTCTCAGGAGGACTATGCAGTGTGGATAAATGCCTACTCCTTGCTCAGGGGTGGTGGTATCGCATGGGTGGCACCTGGGGGAGAATGGGTCAAGGAGAGCAGAGGGGCCTGATCCCCACTGTGCACAACTGGAACTCATGGTCTTGCTACTGGACCCCCGCTATACATGGCAGGAGCCTGTTACACCTGGGTCCTGTGCTTCTGCAACAGTGTGTGATTTCAACACCAAATTACATAGTTCCCTGCTTACTTTAGAAATACATACTACGTAAGTGGCATTTTCTCCTTTCACTCAAAAAACACGTCTTCTTAAATACCAAAAGGAAAGTCAGGTGCCTGAGAGAAAAGCACTAGCATCCTCTTTAACTGGGAAGGTAGAGAGATGCAGAGTTCAAGCCATTCATTCATTCATTCATTTGCTGATATGTCTTATGTAACAGGAACTAGACATATAGAATTAATAAGACAAAGCCATTGCCCAAAAGGACCTCACAGTCTAGTGGGGGACCCAGATATGTAAACAGGGTAACAGGTGCTAGACAAGCAGTCTGCAGTTGGCCCCAGCAGAAGGAGAGTCAAGGATAAGAGATCACAGAAAAGTCCCCCACAACGCAGCATCCCCAGGAAGCCACATACCTGTCTGCTTTCCTGATTTTTGCTTCTCTCTTTGTCTTCGGGTGATGCTATCTCTTAGCCGTTTAAGATTTTCCTGGGAAAAAATTAGTTTGTTTTTAAAGTATGCATCAAAATTATACCCTCCACGCATTAGAATTTCTTTCTGATTTTCTGCTGTTTGCAAGATACATCACATTGCAATAACATCTCCAACATGCATATGAGGCTGAGTACATTTGCAATTGGCCCCCAGAGAAATCCAAGTACTCTTTGCCTGAAGAGAAGACACCTTGTCCACAACAAAATGTCTCCCCTCCCCATTGGTTCCCAGATCCCTCCCAGCTTTAAAACCCACTGCCCTCCTCCTTGGACAGCCCTTAGCCAAGACAGTTTGTTACCTGCTCACAAATACTCCACACACATTCCTGCCTCTGAGATTGTGTTCTCACACCATTCCTCTTACCTTGAGGGACATTGATTCCTCTCCGTGAGTCTGTTCCAGGCCTGGGTCAAGGCCACCTTCTTCCTAACACCTCCCAAGACTGTTCCAGTCCTTAGTGACTGCCTATGCCAGTTGGCACTGGGCTATTGTTGCCTTGCTGTGAGTGTGTGTGTGTGTGTGTATGCACATGCGTGCACGTGTGTGTTCTCTTCAGAGGTACTGTGAGCTCTTGAAGGGCAAAAGACCAGGTCTTGTAGCTTTCTGTAATCCTGCAGTCTGGTCTATTATAGTCATTTAATAAATATTGACTAGACATGTGAGGGTCAAAATTTGTTGCCATTTTAGTTAATAAACAACTACCTCAAAGTGAAGAGTCTGAGCATTCTAGGGGAAACACCCCAGGGACTAACATTCAGACATCCAGAAGGTTCACAGGAGGGAGCTACAGGAGGCCAGGAGACTGAAAAGGTTGGTTGGGTTGTGATTGTAGCTGAGAGACTGAGCTTGGTCCAGGAAACAGTACGGAAACTTTGAAAGAGGGGTGTGTGTGTGTGTGTGTGGCGGCGTGTATTGTATTTGTGTGTGTGTGTGTGTGTGTGTGTAAACTTGGGTGGTTTCATATCTACGACTTTTGTTCATTGAATTATATTTCTTGGGAGCTTTCCAAGTTCTCTTTATGCTCTAAAGTGTGATAGTTCTGTGGATGCCCTAGCACTAGAAGTAGAGAGAGGGACTCTAAAAAGAAAAATGCTGGAGAGCAAAAGTCTAGGGACACATGCCACAGAATTGGGGTTTACAGTTGAGTGTTTATTCCTGATCTCTAGACTCTCAATAACCAGAAAAGCCATCCAGCTCTCAGGCAGGGAGCTGTGTGATTACAGACTACAGGTGACAGATACACATACGCACTGACTCACCATGACACTCAAATAAACATTCACAGGCTGAGCCGCAAGTGCTCAGTTACAGCCATACACAAGAGAGCTGCTGATCCAGCCCCCTACTACTATCTAGTGGAGAAACAGACATGAAACAGATTCCATCCAGAGCCAGTTACCTGCTGGAAGCGAAAAGACTCAGACCGCTTCTTCTGGTTGAGCTGCCACTCTTTGAAGTGGAGCACAGCCTCATCCACGTTGACGATGCCCAGCTTCACCTGCTCCTGGAGAGTAATAAGCTGCCGCTGGCCTGGAGTTTTCATCCCAGCAAAAGGGTCATATATACTCGACTGGGGCCTGTCCCTCGATGGTCTGACAGGAGGCTCTGGAAAGGATGGCAAAACTCAGCTTGATGGCTCACCACTGGATCAGTGGGGTTAACAAGGCTGGTCACAGGCTCAGGAGGACATGGCTCAAAATAACAATTACATGAGAAACCGAGAAGGGGGAGAGGTGACATGGAATCAGAGAGAGGGAAGCAGCTAATAATTTCAATGCTTATTACACTAACATAGCCAAGGCCACAACATTTTCGGGAGGTATAAAATCTGCTGATGAGGCAACAAAATCCCTCAAGCCTGAATTCTTGAGAAGCTTTTAGATCAGTACTCTCAACCTAGGCATTATTGACATTTTAGACTGAGTAAGTCTTTATTGTTGTAGGACTGCCTTGTGCACTGTAAGATGTTTGGCCTCGTCCCTGCTTCTACCCACTAGATGCCAATAACACCCTCTTCTTCAGTTGTGACAAGCAAAAATGTCTCAGACATTGCCAAATATCCTGGGTGGGGGAGGAGAAATCACTCCCAGTCGAGAACCATTGCTTTAGACTAAAATCCACTCCCAGGAGAGAATATACAGGTAAGTCTAGCCAGGATGCTTCTCCCAGCACCACTCCCTGCCCCTCCCTGCCCCTGAGCAGCATGGGGCACAACGATTGTGGACCCAAGGGCATGAAATGTCCAAGGAGACTGGAACGCAGATGGAATCCTGACCCAGGTGCAACATCATCAGGCGTAAGTTAGATGCTGAGTCTCAACTGGCTCTCCTTGGGTTGTTGCTGTGCCAATCTCTCCTCCACATCACAAATTCACAGTTCTTTACTTTGGAGCTTCTAGAGAAATATGAAGCCAACCCCTCTCTCTAGGCTGTGATGCCACTAAGCTCTCTGAGGAGTAAGCTCCTTGAAGAGGCAATGGGGCCACTGGGACATGTGAGGACAACTTGGCATTTTACTGTTCAATTCTTGTAAGGCTATCTTTGATTCTATGTTTCTCCAGCAGGACGCAATTTGGGCATTGTGATTCAGGGAGATGGCAAGAAGGAAAAAGAAAGATGGCTTCCCCAGTAGGTACTGCAAGAGCCTCAAAGAAGTTGATCAACCATTCTTTCCAACCATTCACTCATCTGTCTACACACACTCACATACCTTTCTCCCATGTTTGCCCTCCTCGAATCTGTCTTTAATTGTATTGGGAGATGGAGTGTGGGGAGAAAACAAAATGTACAAGCCAACCAATCACAGTCTCCTACAACCAAAGTCTTTAGGGATGCCTTTGAATCTTAGATTGTATTGTGGCTCCTTTTCAAAAGAATCATCTATGGGTTAATACGGAATGCCTCTGCTTAGCATAAGGAAATTAATCAAGAAGAAAAAACTTCCTTAAAAAGTCTTTAAAAAAAAAAAAAGAAAAATGTTACCCAATGGCGAGCAAAATGTCTCTTAAATACAGGTTGAATTAATGTGTAGTTTAGCTAGCATAGGTAGGATGAGTAAATAGCATGAGGGACTATATCATTAGACTTAGTGCTCGGCTGCACACATTCATCCTGTTGAGATCAATCTCAATGTTTAGATTGCACTTTTGTCTGCCGTTACAGACACTTTCTAGCGTATTAATATCCTTGCCATGATCAATTTGTATGACATTTGTAAGCATCCTGATCTCTTCTCCTCTCCATTTCTCATCAGCACAGGATTCTCAGACAGCTCCACCAAAGGTATCTCTTGAACCTCTCTGTTTTTTAATGCTAAGAATTTGTCATTACACCTGAAATCACTGAAACATGAATACCTTTATGAACACCTGGAAGTTCAGGTCATACCAAAGAAAACTGAGGATATTTGGCTTACCTTTCCTTATGCTCTCTGAGGAAACATAGAAATTCCCAGGCCGCTCTTGACTTTTTTCTGCAAAAACTGTGAGATAAAGAATATTCTAGGTAAAAAACAAATCGGATTTCTTTCTAAAGGGCTTTATAATATTTTATGCATTTACCAAAAAAATTACCAAAATCTTATACAAAAATAACAATCATAATAATCTCACAACTTGGACCACTATATGCAGCTCTGTAAATCAAAACTCTAGTAGGAGCAACCAATGAGCAGAAGCTACAAGGATTGCGAGATGAAGACAGAACCAACAGACAAGGTCTCAAACCCAGAAAGATAAAATTAGCCGGAGGACACAATCAGCATTTACGAGATCATAAAAGAGAAGGGCAATGTGAACAAGGACGTGTGCTGGATCCCTGAATACCTGAAGCTAGCCATAGAGCACCTTGAAGTTTGAGAATAAAAAGAAGTGCCACTTAGCATGTTAATAAGTGTCATAAGACAGAACTTGGAGTGTTGGAACAGGTGCAAGGTGTGCATGCCTCCAAAGGGACTTAAAGTAACCTATGAGTGACAGACGCATAAAGGCTAATAGGGGAAACTGAGAAGTGACATATATCCACTTAGTGGTAGGACAGTGTAATGGGCTCTGCACAAGACTCCCTGGATTCAAATCCTAACTGTGACACTTATAAGTCATAGGGCCTCTCTTTGCCTCAGATTTCCTCTGTAGAATAAGGATGATAATAGTATCTTCCTCACTGGATTGTTCTGGAGATTACATGAGTTATTACATAGTGCTTAGCACAGTGCCTTGCACATGTGAGCACTCAATGTTAGCTTTTATTATAAGTCACACCTAAACCTTGAGATTGATGCCAAGAAGACAGCAATACCTTGGCATGCTAGCTAAATAAGTGATGTGGAGTCAGGGTTGCGGAGTCAGATGCCCTGGGTACAGTGCTTTACAATTTATAAAGTACTTCTCCATGTATTATTTCATCTGACTCTCACAGTAAGGTTCTGGAAGAGTATTATTATGTATTATGATGATACATTGCCTGCTTCTTCATTGGGGTTCCCTTGGAAGCAGACCTGGGGAAAAGGATCCAAGTGCATATAGTCTATGTGGGAGGTGATAGAGGTGAGACAGGGAAATGGACAAAGCAATATATGGTGGGTTACCCAATAAGTTACCATGATGGGCAAGCTGGGGAGTTCTGGAAAACAATATAGAGTTCAATCCAGAGTTTTCCCAGGAGAGGGGCAAGTAAGCTGGGGTACTCATCCACCAACCTCCGTCAGTTATTGGTTGAGGGCTGTGTCTGGGGGTGTTAACCCTCCAACTCTTCCAGTCTGTCCCGCAAAAGAACAGAGGAGGCTTTGGCCGTCAAAAAAAAGCCATCAGGCTGAGAGACACAGGTCCTGACAGGCAGAGTCCAGCCAGTGGATGCAGAAATGTAGAGCTAGGAGGATGTGGGCAGGGCACCAAGAGTCCCCACTACCCACGCCAAAGGAGATGTTACCCAAAGGGATGGCAAACCAGGAGCAACAACAGCCCTTGGCAATGCATGATATCCCTCAACTATATTCCTACCCAATTTAGGGTTGCCAGATTTAACAAACCAATACCAAAGCCAAAAAAAGAGGACAATATTTGGGACATACAATAAAAATTATTTGCTGTTTGTCTAAAATTCATACTTAACTGAGCATCCTGTACTTTATCTGACAACCCCAGCCCAATTTCCTGGGGCTCTGGTTAAGGGCTTCCTCCCCCAGTTTATGATCTCCATTTGCCACACCTTCCACAACTTGCTTATACTATTTAAAATGAAATGAAGGTCAGGCACCCAGACCTGGCAATTTTTGTAATCTTTGTTGCCAACTCTGACAGTGCTTGTAATCATATTAATACAATCGAGTCCTGAAAGACAGTGAAACTGACGGTGCTATCAGCATCTAATTGACGTCCCAGAGACTACTATCAAGAAGTCAAAACCCAATTTTCACCAATTTTTATTAATGTAGGTAAGTAAATAGCCTGGCATAGTGGCTGAAAGTCAGGGTTGTGGAGTCAGATGCCCTGAGTTCAAATCCTGCCTCTGCTATATGGTAATCAAGTGACCTCTGTAAGCCTCCATTCTCCTCATCCATGAAATGGGGATGATAATGGTCCTTACCTAATAGATTATTATAAAGATTAAATGACATATTCCAGATAAAGCACTCTTGGTGCTTTAAAATTAATAACAATTATTCTTAATTGTTATTAATAATATGCTAGCTATTAAACATTAATAATAACTTGAAGAAGAGTTTCAGGAGATAAATATTTAGTAGGATTCCTGCCATTTTTGAGTTGAGGGCAATCTTGTTTACCTCTGTCTTCAATCTGTGTATGAATGCCTCCAGGAAGGCCAGAACTGAATCAAATCAGTGTACCTAGTCAAGTTCCAGAATCTGCTCCAAGCTCTGACCCTATCTCCTAGAGTTATCTGGAGACTATTCAAAAGGGGGCAGTCTGCAAATGATGGTTCAGAAGCTACAGGACCCAGGGAATTCCTTCTGAGGAGCTCTGAACACCCCATCGAGCATCATTCCATGCCACGCTTGCCTTTAGAAATGTATGGTTCATTGTCGGGCAGCTGGTGAGTGCCAGGAGCACTGGCCTCTGGCCTGGGCACTGGGACAGGGGGCCTGCTGGCCAGGTCCATGGAATAGGACTCGTTGTTATCCACTGTGTGATAAACATCATCTGGATCAAGGCAGGGCAGCTCCCTCTCCAAACTGGCCATTCCCATGTTGTTGCCTAGAAACATAGTAAAAGGTGAATGAAAGTGATGGCTGAGAACCCCATG